>NC_057809.1:200556722-200885712 GCF_018294505.1 Triticum aestivum | reverse complement strand
TACCTACAAGCAAATGTTACTCTCTCATAATAATTTTCAGTAGCATCATGAATGAATTCAACAATATAACTATCACATAAAGCATTCTTTTCATGATCCACAAGCATAGAAATTGTATTACTCTCCACATAAGCATATTTATTCTCATGAATAGTAGTGGGAGCAAACCCAACAAAATAACTATCATGAGAGTGAAAATTAAAATCATGATGACATGTTTCATGGTTATAATTATTCTTTATAGTATACATGTCATCACCATAATCATCATAGATAGCAACTTTGTTATCATAGTCAATTTAAGCCTCATCCAAAATGGTGGATTCATCACTAAATAAAGTCATGACCTCTCCAACTCCACTTTCATCATTATAATCATCATAAATAGGATGCATGAAATCATTATAACAAAATTCCACATCAAAACTTGGGGGACTAAAAATATCATCTTCATCAAACATAGCATCCCCAAGCTTATGGCTTTGCATATCATTAGCATCATGGATATTCAAAGAATTCATACTAACAACATTGCAATCATGCTCATCATTTATACCAAACATTCTATTGAATTCTTCTTCTATCAATTGAGCATTATTTTCCTTTCCATCATTTTCATGAAATACATTATAAAGATGAATAATATGATGCAACCTCAGTTCCATTTGTTTGTAGTTTTCTTTTATACACCAAACTAGTGATAAAACAAGAAACTAAAAGATTTGATTACAATATCTAAAGATATACCTTCATGAACTCACCTCCCCAGCAACGGTGCCACAAAATAGCTTCATGTCTACTATGCAACTTTATTCTTGTAGACGTGTTGGGCCTCCAAGCGCAGAGTGTTGTAGGATAGTAGCAATTTCCCCTCAAGTGGATGACCTAAGGTTTATCAATCCGTGAGAGGTGTAGGATGAAGATGGTCTCTCTCAAATGACCTTGCAACCAAATACAAGAAATCTCTTGTGTCCCCAACACACCCAATACAATGGCAAATTGTATAGGTGCACTAGTTCGGCGAAGAGATGGTGATAAAAGTGTAATATTGATGGTAGAAATATATATTTTATAATCTGAATAAATAAAAACAACAAGGTAGCAAATAGTAAACGGGCACAAAAATGGTATTGCAATGCTTGAAAATGAGGCCTAGGGTCCGTACTTTCGCTAGTGCAATCTCTCAACACTGCTAATATAATTGGATCATATAACCGTCCCTCAACGTGCACCGAAGAATCACTCCAAAGTTCCTATCTAGCAGAGAACACAAGACGGAATTGTTTGTAGGGTACGAAACCACCTCAAAGCTATTCTTTCCGGTCAATCTATCCTAGAGTTTGTACTAAAATAACACGAAGCTATTCTTTCCGATCGATCTAACCAAGAGTTCATACTAAAATAACACCAAAGCAAATTCAGATTCATAATATTCAATCGAACACAAAGAACTTCAAAGAGTGCCCCAAGATTTCTATCGGAGAAACAAAGACAAGAACGTGCATCAACCCCTATGCATAGATTACCCCAATGTCACCTCGGGAATCCACGAGTTGAGTGCCAAAACATATATCAAGTGAATCAATACGATACCCCATTGTCACCATGGGTATTCATATGCAAGACATATATCAAGTGCTCTCAAATCCATAAAAGTATTCAATCTGATAACAACGAAATCTCAAAGGGAAAAACTCAATTCATCACAACAAGATAGAGAGGGGAAAACACCATATGATCCAACTATATTAACAAAGCCCACGATACATCAAGATCGTGACATCTCAAGAACACGAGAGAGAGAGAGAGAGAGAGATTAAACACATAGCTACTAGTACAAACCCTCAGCCCTGAGGGTGGACTACTCCCTCCTCATCGTGGTCGCCGCCGGGATGATGAAGATGGCCACCGGTGATGATTTCCCCCTCCGGCAGAGTGCCGAAACGGGGTCTAGATTGGTTTTTGGTGGCTACAGAGCCTTGCGGTGGCGGAACTTCTGATCTAGGTTAACCCTGAGGGTATCTGAAATTTTGGGGAATTTATAGGGTAAAGAGGGGGTGCGGGAGGCCACTGAGGTGGGCACAACCCACCTGGGCGTGCCTGGGCCCCCAGGCGTGCCCTGGTGGGTTGTGCCCCCCTCGAGGCACCCACCAGGTGCTGCTCTAGCCCATCCTGGGTGTTCTGGTCCATAAAAATTCTCCAAAAAGTTTCGCGGTGTTTGGACTCCATTTGATATTGATTTTCTGCGATGTAAAAAACAAGCAAAAAACAGCAACTGGCACTGAGCACTTAGTCAATAGGTTAGACCCAAAAATGATATAAAGTTGCTATTAAATGATTGTAAAGCATCCAAGAGTTATAATATGACACATTGGAGACGTATCAAATTCCAGCTGCCCGTATTATCCCCCTTTGTGTGAACCTTGCATATTATGAGGGAAAAGGCATTAGAATTACTCCATAAAACATTATTATGCATAAAAACATAATAAATAACAGTAGGAAAACATGATTCGAAATGGACGTATCAACCGTCGAGGGTCTGTATCTTTCTGCAGAGCTTCCAGGCAAGCAAACCCCCCTTGATCATTCTGGTATCACCCATTTCTTTCCCTCTCATGCTTGCATTAGAACTACTACTGCTTTTATATGATCCTATTCTGATGCATATCCTGTGTTTTGTCACCTGCTTTCATACATTACCCGTTTATCCTAAACTGCTTAGTATAGGTTGGCTAGTGATCCATCAGTGACCCCTCACCTTGTCCCAGTTGTCCCGCTTTATGTTCGATGACTCAAGCAACATGATGGACGACCAGCCCCTGACACCGCACATCACCCCCCCCCCCTTAGTTGTATGACTCTGCAGCGTCACTATCGAGTGCCAAGGGTGATACCTCGTCAGCATTTCCGATGTTAACCCTGTAGTGCAGCTATTCGGTCGTGGTCATCGAGGGTGATTCCCCCTTCACCACTCCCGATAATGACTCAGTCGTGCAACCCTTCAAGTGTGGACCATCGAGGGCGATTCCTCCAAGTCTAGCTTGAGGGTTACATTGAGTGGGAATCCATCGAGGGTGATTCCTCGGGTTTCCCCCCTTGCTGTCTTGGACACACAGTTACTTCGACTTTACCATAGAACCATGACTGAAGTTGGGTCGGCCCCGAGGGGTACCCGCGAGAGAATTGTGATGTCGGGTTGACCGTGAGTGTACTCGCGAGTTGATGTGTAGTCGGGTTGATCTAGAGGATACCCACGAGTTTCCCATGTGGCGTGGCCGGGCATTCTTAGCCCTTGTCGCAAGTCCGTGAGACGGGGTGACGAGACCACATATCGTGGATCATTGATCGTTATCGCGCTCTCCCAAGACACCAACGATTTGGATATTTGATCCGAGGCCCCTGGCCTTTTTTGGACTGAGCACCACACGGGAATAAGTATGGGCACTCTATGTCGTATGTATCAGTCGAAGCTCTTCAGACGTCAGCGACTGTGTGGGGCGTGCTACCTCTTGATCACTGTGTTGGTTTTCCCTTGAAGAGGAAAGGGTGATGTAGCAAAGTAGTGTAAGTATTTCCCTCAGTTTTTGAGAACCAAGGTATCAATCCAGTAGGAGACTACACGCAAGTCCCTCGTACCTACACAAACAAATAAGAACCTCGCAACCAACGCGATAAAGGGGTTGTCAATCCCTTCACGGTCACTTACGAGAGTGATATCTGACAGAGATAATAATAATAAGATAAATATTTTTGGTATTTTTATGATATAGATTGAAAGTAAAGATTGCAAAATAAACGGTGCCAGAAATAGCTTTTTGACGGGAGATTAATATAAAGGAGAATAGACCCGGGGGACATAGGTTTCACTAGTGGCTTCTCTCAAGATAGCATAAGTATTACGGTGGGTGAACAAATTACTGTCAACAAATTGATAGAAAAGTGCATAATTATGAGAATATCTAGGCATGATCATGTATATAGGCATCGCGTCCGCGACAAGTAGACCGAAACGATTCTGCATCTACTACTATTACTCCACACATCGACCGCTATCCAGCATGCATCTAGAGTATTAAGTTCATGAGAACAAGGTAATGCATTAGGCAAGATGACATGATGTAGAGGGATAAACTCAAGCAATATGATATAAAACCCATCTTTTTATCCTCGATGGCAACAATACAATACGTGCCTTGCTGCCCCTGCTGTCACTGGGAAAGGACACCGCAAGATTGAACCCAAAGCTAAGCACTTCTCCCATTGCAAGAAAGATCAATCTAGTAGGCCAAACCAAACTGATAATTCGAAGAGACTTGCAAAGATAACCAATCATACATAAAAGATTTCAGAGAAGAATCAAATATTGTTCATAGATAAACATGATCATAAACCCACAATTCACCAGATCTCGACAAACACACCGCAAAAAGAGTTACATCGAATAGACCTCCAAGAAGATCAAGGAGAACATTGTGTTGAGATCCAAAGAGAGAGAAGAAGCCATCTAGCTAATAACTATGGACCCGAAGGTGTGAGGTAAACTACTCACACATCATCGGAGGGGCCATGGAGTTGATGTAGAGGCCCTCCGTGATCGATTCCCCCTCCGGGGGAGCTCCGGAAAAGGCCCCGGGATGGGATCTCTTGGGTACAGAAGGTTGCGGCGGTGGAAATAGGGTTTCATGGTGCTCTTGGATGTTTTCGGGGTATATGAATATATATAGGAGGAAGAAGTAGGTCGGTGGAGCCACGAGTGGCCCACGAGGGGGAGGGCACGCCCAGGGGGTAGGCGCGCCCCTGCCTCGTGGCCTCCTCGTTGGTTGCTTGACGTCCACTCCAAGTCCCCTGGATCACGTTTGTTCCAAAAATAACTCTCCCGAAGGTTTATTCCGTTTGGATTCTGTTTGATATTCCTTTTCTGCGAAACACTAAAATAGGCAAAAAAACAACAATTTGCACTGGGCCTTGGGTTAGTAGGTTAGTCCCAAAAATAATATAAAAGTGTATAAATAAGCCCATTAACATCCAAAACAGACAATATAATAGCATGGAACAATCAAAAATTATAGATACGTTGGAGACGTATCAAGCACCCCCAAGTTGAATTCCTACTCGTCCTCGAGTAGGTAAATGATAAAAACAGAATTTTTGATGTGGAATGCTACCTAGCATAATTCTCAATGTAATTTTCTTTATTGTGGCATGAATGTTCAGATCCGAGATATTCAAGACAAAAGTTTAATATTGACATAAAAATAATAATACTTCAAGCATACCAACTAAGCAATCATGTCTTCTCAAAATAACACGGCAAAAGAAAGTTCATCCCTACAAAATCATATAGTTTGGTCATGCTCCATTTTCGTCACACAAATATGCTCTCATGTTGCACAACCCCGATGACACGCCAAGCAATTGTTTCACTTTAGTAATCTCAAACTTTTTTCAACTTTCACGCAATACATGAGCGTGAGCCATGGATATAGCACTATGGATGGAATAGAATAATGATAGGGGATTATGTGGAGAAGACAAAAAAGGAGAAAGTCTCACATCGACGAGGCTAATCAACAGGCTAGGGAGATGCCCATCAATTGATGTCAATGCAAGGAGTAGGGATTGTCATGCAATGGATGCACTAGAGCTATAATGTATGAAAGCTCAACAAAAGAAACTAAGTGGTGTGCATCCAACTTGCTAGCTCACGAAGACCTAGGGCATTTGAGGAAGACCATTGTTGTAATATACAAGCCAAGTTCTATAATAAAAAACTCCCACTAGTATATGAAAGTGACAAAACAAGAGACTCTCTATCATAAAGATCATGGTGCTACTTTGAAGCACAAGTGTGGAAAAAAGGATAGTAGCATTGTCCCTTTTTTGGCCTTTATTTTTTTAGCCTTTATTCTCTTTTTTATTTTTTATTTGGGACAATGCTCTATTAATGATGATCATCACACTTCTATTTATTTACAACTCAATGATTACAACTCGATACTAGAACAAAACATGACTCTATATGAATGCCTCCGGCGGTGTACCGGGAAGGGCAATGAATCAAGAGTGACATGTATGATAAATTATGCATGGTGGCTTTGCCACAAATACGATGTCAACTACATGATCATGCAAAGCAATATGACAATGATGAGGCGTGTCATAAATGAAACGGTGGAAAGTTGCATGGCAATATATCTCGGAATGGCTGTGGAAATGCCATAATAGGTAGGTATGGTGGCTGTTTTGAGGAAAATATAAGGAGGTTTATGTGTGATAGAGCATATCATATCACGGGGTTTGGATGCACCGGCGAAGTTTGCACCAACTCTGAAGGTGAGAAAGGGCAGTGCACGGTGCCGAAGAGGCTAGCAATGATGGAAGGGTGAGAGTGCGTATAATCCATGGACTCAACATTAGTCATAAAGAACTCACATACTTATTGCAAAAATCTACAAGTCATAAAAAACCAAGCACTATGCGCATGCTCCTTGGGGATAGATTTGTAGGAAAAGACCATCGCTCGTCCCCGACCGCCACTCATAAGGAAGACAATCAAAGAACACCTCATGTTTCAAATTTGTTACACAACGGTTACCATACGTGCATGATACGGGACTTGCAAACTTCAACACAAGTATTTCTCAAATTCACAACTACTCAACTAGCACAACTCTAATATCACCACCTTTATATCTCAAAACAATTATCAAGTATCAAACTTCTCATAGTATTTAATGCACTTTCTATGATAGTTTTTATTATACCCATCTTGGATGCCTATCATATTAGGACTAGTTTCATAACCAAAGCAAATTACCATGCTGTTCTAAAGGACTCCCAAAATAATATAAGTGAAGCATGAGAGATCAATAATTTCTATAAAATAAAACCACCACCGTGCTCTAAAAGATATAAGTGAAGCACTAGAGCGAAATTATCTAGCTCAAAAGATATAAGTGAAGCACATAGAGTATTCCAATAAATTCTGATTCATGTGTGTCTCTCCCAAAAGGTGTGTACAGCAAGGATGATTGTGGTAAACTAAAAATCAAAGACTCAAATCATACAAGACGCTCCAAGCAAAACACATATCATGTGGTGAATAAAAATATAGCCTCAAGTAAAGTTACTGATAGAAGAAGACGAAAGAGGGGATGCCTTCCGGGGCATCCCCAAGCTTAGGCTTTTGGTTGTCCTTTAATTTTATCTTGGGGTGCCATGGTCATCCCTAAGATTAGTCTCTTGCCACTCCTTGTTTCATAATCCATCAAATCTTTACCCAAAACTTGAAAACTTCACAACGCAATACTTAAACAGAAAATCTCATGAGCTCCGTTAGTAAAAGAAAACAAACTACCATCATAAGGTACTGTAATGAACTCATTATTTATTTATATTGGTGTTAAACCTACTATATTCCAACTTCTCTATGGTTCATAACCTCCGATACTAGCCATAGATTCATCAAAATAAGCAAACAACACACGAAAAACAGAATCTGACAAAAACAGAACAGTCTGAAGTAATCTGTAGGTTTAGAATACTTCGGTAATCCCAAAAATTCTAAAATAAATTTCTGGACGTGAGGAATTTATCTATTAATCATCTTCAAAAATAATCAACTTAATCTCACTCTCCAGTAAAAAATGGCAGCAAATCTCGTGAGCGCTAAAGTTTCTGTTTTTTACAGCAAGATCGCAAAGACTTTCCCCAAGTCTTCCCAAAGGTTCTACTTGGCACAAACACTAATTAAAAGCATAAAACCACATATATACAGAGTCTAGATGAATTATTTATTACTAAACAGAACCAAAAAGTAAGAAACAAAAATAAAATTGGGTTTCCTCCCAACAAGCGCTATTGTTTAACGCCCCTAGCTAGGCATAAAAGCAAGAATATATCTAGGTATTATCATCTTTGGTATGCAATCCATAAGTGGCTCTCATAATAGATTCATAAGGTAATTTAATTTTCTTTCTAGTAAAGTGTTCCATGCCTTTCCTTAACAGAAATTGGAATCTAATATTCCCTTCCTTCATATTAATAATTGCACCAATCGTTCTAAGGAAAGGCCTACCAAGAATAATAGGACATGTAGGATTGCAATCAATATCAAGAACAATGAAATCTATGGCACATAATTACTATTTTCAACAATAAGAACATCATTAATCCTTTCCAAAGGTTTCTTAATAGTGGAATCCGCAAGGTGCAAATTTAAAGAACAATCATCAAATTCACATAAACCTAACACATCACACAAAGTTTTTGGAATCGTGGAAACACTAGCACCCAAATCACATGAAGCATAGCATTCATGATCTTTAATATTAATCTTAATAGTAGGTTCCCACTCATCATAAAGTTTTCTAGGGATAGAAACTTCCAATTCAAGCTTTTCTTCATAAGATTGCATTAAAGCATCAACGATATGTTTAGTAAAAGCCTTATTTTGATTATAAGCATGCGGAGAATTTAGCACGGATTGCAAACAAGGAAATACAATCTATTAAAGAAAAATTATCATAATTAAATTCCTTGAAATCCAAAATAGTGGGTTCATTGCTATGTAAAGTTTTGACCTCATCAATCCCACTTTTACCAATTTTAGCATCAAGATCTAAAAACTCCGAATCATTGGGGCACCTTTTAACTAAAGTTGACTCATCTCCAGTCCCATAATTATCAAGATTAATATTGAAAAACAAAAATTTAATAGGAGACACATCAATCACTTTTATTTCTTCATCCTTATTATCATCAAAACTAGAAGAACACACTTTCACAAAGCAATATTTTTTAGCACGCATCCTAGCGGTTCTTTCTTTGCACTCATCAACGGAAATTATCATAGCTTTGAGAGACTCATTGATATCATGCTTAGGTGGAATAGATCTAAGTTTCAAAGAATCAACATCAAGAGAAATTCTATCCACGTTCCTAGACAACTCATCAATCTTAGACACTTTTTCTTCAATCAAGGTATTGAAACTATTTTGTGAACTAATAAATTCTTTAATATTAGATTCAAAATTAGAGGGCATCTTATTATAATTTCCATAAGAATTGTTGTAGGAATTACCATAGTTATTAGAGGAATTACTAGGAAACGGCCTAGGATTAAAATTACCTCTATACGTGTTATTACCAAAATTGTTCCTACCAACAAAATTCACATACATAGATTCATTATTATTCCCAATCAAAGTAGACAAAGGCATATCATTAGGATCAGAAGAAACACTCTTATTAGCAAACAATTTCGTAAGTTCATCCATCTTTCCACTCAAAACATTGATTTCTTCTATAGCATGCACCTTTTTACTAGTAGATCTTTTAGTGTGCCATTGAGAATAATTAACCATAATATTATCTAGGAGTCTAGTAGCTTCTCCTAAGGTGATTTCCGTAAAAGTGCCTCCCATGGCCGAATCTAAAAGACTTCTAGAAGCAAAATTCAATCTGGCATAAAGTGTTTGTATAATCATCCAAAGATTCAAACCATGTGTAGGGCAATTACGTATCATTAATTTCATCCTCTCCCAAGCTTGTGCAACATGTTCATGATCAAGTTGCTTAAAATTCATAATATAGTTTCTAAGAGAGATGATCTTAGTGGGAGGAAAATACTTAGAGATGAAAGCATCTTTGCACTTATTCCATGAATCGATACTATTTTTAGGCAAAGACGAAAACCAGGTTTCAGCACGATCTCTAAGCGAAAACGGGAATAGCTTCAATTTAACAATATCATTATCCACATCTTTCTTCTTTTGCATATCACACAAATCAACAAAGTTGTTTAGATGGGTTGTGGCATCTGATAATCCCCAAGTGCAGGGAATCATCGTAGCAATTTCCAGAGGTGGAAGTGATAAGTATGGAGTGTCGAACCCACAAGGAGCTAAAGGTAATATCAATATTCTCTGAAGCCCTATCTTCCACTGATACGACTCTACATACACTGAACGTTTGCTTCCAACTAGAAACGAGAAATAAAACTACGTTGTGGGTATGTAGAGGATAACTTTGCATGATATCGGAGAGATAAAATATAAAAGTAGGGGCCGTTATCATAACGTTAGAATATATTACTAAATATTATAAATAGCGAGTGTGGAATAATGGTGGATCGGTGTGCGGAATTGTCCTAGGAAATTGTTAACAAGACCGGTAATCACTATTGCAGTTTCATATGAGGGAGAGGCATAAGCTAACATACTTTCTCTTCTTGGATCATATGCACTTATGATTGGAACTCTAGCAAGCATCCGCAACGTCTAAACATCATTAAGGTAAAACCCAACCATAGCATTAAAGTATCAAGTCCACATTATTCCCATACGCCATGTCCCGCTTATCCGTGTTTGTGTTTCAGTCACTCACGCAACGCAGATAATAAGCAAACCATGGACATATTGCAACACCCTACAGCGGGAATCTCTCACACTTGCGCGACACAGTGGGCACCATAGGACAACATCAAAGTAAAACATACAACTCATACCAATCTAGATCATCAATCAACCCAAAGACAAAGGATATCTACTCAAAACATCTTAGGATGGCAACACATCATTGGATCATAATATGTGGCATAAAGCACCATGTTCAAGTAGGGATTACAGCGGGGTGCGGGAGAGTGGACCGCGTTAAAGAGATGAGGGTGATGATGATGATGGTGATGTTGATGAAGACGATCACCGCGACAAAGATTCCCCTCTCGATGGCACTCCGGTGCCACCAAGAGAGAGGAGGAGAAGTTCTCCCCCTTGTGCTACCTCCTCCATGGCCTCCCGCCTGGATGGATAGAGGTTCCCCCTCTGGTCCTTGGCCTTCATGGTGATGATGGCCCCTCCGGGGTCATCATCCATGCCCTCCGGTGATGATGGCCCCCTCCGGCAGGGTGCCGGAGAGGGCGTAGATTGATTTCTCGTGGCTACAGAGGCTCGCGGTGGCGGAACTTCCGATCTAGGTTAATTTCTGGAGGTTTCTGTATATATAAGAGGTTTTGGTGTCAAGAACAAGTCAGGGGGTCTCCGGGCTGTCCACGAGGTAGGGGGCGCGCCCAGGGGGTGGGCGCGCCTCCCACCCTCGTGGGCAGCCCGGGACTCTTCTGGCCCAACTCTTTTACTCCATGGCCTTCTTCTAGTCCAAAAATAAGCTCCGTCAAGTTTCAGGTCAATTGCACTCTGTTTGGTTTTCCTTTTCTGTGATACTCTAAAAGAAGGAAAAACAGAAACTGGCACTGGGCTCTAGGTTAATAGGTTAGTCCCCAAAACCATATAAAATAGCATATAAATGCATATAAAACATCCAAGGTTGGTAATATAATAGCATGAATACTTCATAAATTATAGATACGTTGAAGACGTATCAGCATCCCCAAGCTTAATTCCTGCTTGTCCTCGAGTAGGTAAATGATAAAAGAAATAATTTATGAAGTGTGAATGCTAGCAAGTGCATAAGTTTCATCAATGATAGTTCCAATCACTTTTTCTAGCATCATTATATATCATAACAGTAGCTCATTTTCATAAAACTTTTCTTGATCAAGTAACATGCTATTCACATGTTAAAGTATAGATCATAAACTTTTCTTGAAACTAACAAACTATATTCTCAGTCATCAAACAATTGCAATTCATTTTATTTTCAGGAAGGGTCTATGTCAGAACTTTGATTTAGCAAACTCCACATACTCAGCTATCATTTAATCTTTCACAATTGTTAACACTCACGTGATATTTATGGGTTCAAAGTCTTAATCGGATACACAGAAAGATAGGGGCTTATAGATTCGCCTCCCAACCTTTTACCTCAAGGGTAATGTCAACAATAATAGTTCATGATAACTTACGTCCAATTGGATATATATATATATATATATATATATATATATATATATATATATATATATATATCAGGATCTTTCCAACACGCAGTGCTTGCCAAAGGATAAAATGTAAAAAGGAAAGGTGCAAATCACCATGACTCTTGCATAAGGGTAGAATATAAAAGTAAATGGTAGGCCCTTTGTAGAGGGAAGCAGAGGTTGTCATGCGCTTTTATGGTTGGATGCATAAAATCTTAATGCAAAAGAACGTCACTTTATATTGCCACTTGTGATATGGACCTTTATTATGCAGTCCGTCGCTTTTATTTCTTCCACATCACAAGATCGTATAAAGCTTATTTTATCCACATTAATAGATTATACATATTTAGAGGGCAATTTTTATTGCGTGCACCGATGACAACTTACTTGAAGGATCTTACTCAATCCATAGGTAGGTATGGTGGACTCTCATGGCAAAACTGGTTTAAGGAATGTTTGGAAGCACAAGTAGTATCTCTACTTGGTGCAAAGAATTTGGCTAGCATGAGGTGTAAAAGCAAGCTCAACATGTTGGATGATCCAAGACAATATACTTTATTTCGGATATAAGAAAACATAACCCATTACGTTGTCTTCCTTGTCCGACATCAACCTTTTAGCATGTCATATTTTAATGAGTGCTCACAATTACAAAAGATGTCCAAGATAGTATATTTATATGTGAAATCTCTCTTCCTTCAATATTCTTTCATGAATTGTTCAAGTGACAATTCTATGTTTGCTAACTTTCAATAAGTTTACTACCTATACTTATTCTGTGTGAAGTCATTACTCCCCATGGTATAAGCATATCAAACATATATAAATTCAGATTTATGATATTCAATTCATTCAACCATTTACTCATAGGATATATGTGAAGCACGTGAGCAAATGACAAACTACTCCAAAAAGATATAAGTGCAGGACACAGAGTAGTCAAATAATTAACTAGCCATGGGAGGATTCTTTTTCATTCAAGATTTCAGATCCAATGATTTTATTCAAATAGCAAGTAAAATTGAAAATACGCTCCAAGCAAAACACATATCATGTGACGAATAAAAATATAGCTCCGAGTAAGGTATACCGATAGTTTTTGAAGACGAAAGAGGGGATGCCTTCCGGGGCATCCCCAAGCTTAGGTACTTGAGTCTTCCTTTAATATTACCTTGGGGTGCCTTGGGCATCCCCAAGCTTAGGGTCTTTCCACTCCTTATTCTCCTCATATCGATATCTCAACCAAAGCTTGAAAACTTCAATCACACAAAACTTAACGGAACTTCGTGAGATAGGTTAGTATGATAAGGAGTAAACCATTCACTTTGGTACTGTCAAAGACAAGGATCATAATTTCTCTCACACAATGCTTACTGTACCATATCATTTCTACAATTTATATTGAGGAATATAAGCCATAGAAACTAGAAAACAAGCAAACTATGCAATGAAAACAGAATTTGTCAGGAACAAAACAGTCTGTAATGATCTGGACACCAACCATACTTCTGCTACTCCAAAAATTCTGAAATAAATTGGTGGATGTGATGAATTTGTCTATTAATATTCTGAAAAAATAATCAACTCAATCACACTCTTATGTAACAAATGGCAGGTAATCTCGTGAGCGCAAAGTTTCTGTTTTTTACAGCAATATCACATTAACTTTCACCCAAGTCTTCCGAAAGGTCTTACTTGGCACTTTATTGAAACAAAAGATATAATACATGATTAATACAGTAGCTTAATCATGAGAACACACAAAAACAGTAAGGGTAAATATTGGGTTTTCTCCCAACAAGCGCTTTTCTTTAATGCCTTTTAGCTAGGCATGATGATTTTAATGATGCTCAAATAAAAGATAAGAATTGAAAAATAAAGAGAGCATCATGAAGAATATGACTAGCACATTTAAATCTAAACTACTTCCTACACCTAGGGATTTTTTGAGCACACAATTTATAGGAACAAGGATCAACTAGCATAGGAAGGAAAAACAAGGATAACTTCAAAACTTTAAGCACATAGAGAGGAAATTTGATATTATTGTAACTCCTACAAGCATATATTCCTCCCTCATAATAATTTTCAGTAGCATCATGAATGAATTCAACAATATAAGCATCACACAAAGCATTCTTTTCATCATCTACAAGCATATAAATTTTACTACTCTCCACATAATCAAAATTCTTCTCATTCGGAATAGTGGAATCATTACTAACTAAAGTTGACACTCTTCCAGATCCACTTTAGATTATAGTATTATTCATACTCCAAAAGATATAAGTGAAGTTCATGGATCATTCTATAAAACCATACTCAAAAGATTTAAGTGAGGCACAAAGAGCAATTCTATAAGATCATGCTTAAAAGATATAAGTGAAGCACATGAAGTATTCTATAAATTTATGAAGGGACATCTCATACTAGCATGGTTCTTAAAGAAAAAGAAAAACACAAAGGACACAAATCATGTGAACAAAACAAAAACCAAGGTATACCGATATTTGTTGAAAAAGAAAGATGTGATGCCAACAGGGGCATCCCCAAGCTTAGATGCTTGAGTATCCTCTGAAATATTTACTTGGGGTGCCTTGGGAATCCCCAAGCTTGAAATCTTTCCTCTCTTTATTCTTCTCACATCAGTAACTCCTCGTTCTTCGAACACTTCATCCACACAAAACTTTAACAAAAACTTTGTGAGATCCATTAGTATAACAAAGCAAATCACTACCTTTAGGTACTGTTTCAAACTCATTCCAATTTCATATTAGAACTATATCTACTGTAATCCAACTTCTCTATGGTTCATACCCTCCGATACTAGCCATAGATGCATCAAAATAAGAAAACAACACACGAAAAACAGAATCTGTCTAAAACAGGACAGCCTGTAGTAATCTGGAGGTTTAGTAAACTTCGGTAACTCCAACAATTATGAGATAAATTTGAAAAATTGAAAATTTTGTACAGAAGTAATGTACAAAAAGCTTCATACCCATTTGACTTTCTAGTAAAAATGTAAAATCACGCGCTACAGACAAAGTTTCTAATTTTTGTTCTGCACATAGTAAGCAAGCAATCTAATCATCCTACAACCAAAGCTTGGCACATTATTTTTATAATACAAAGGATATATATAAGGGGATAATTATTCACAGAGAAACTTCCATGAAAAAATCTACATTGTTTCCGTGAGCATGAACACAAGTGCTCAACGTCGACCCTCACTTCTTCAATGCATAACTTTCCAATCACTTCTCTTTCTGAAAAACTTTTTAGGCATGAGAGGCAAGTAATTTTTTTGTATGTTTCACCCACAACTAAACAGAAACAAAAAAGGAAAAACAAAATCTACTTAGTGAAGAAAGCAAACAAGCATACACAAGAATATGAAACCGCTCTATTGCTCCCCGGCAACGGCGCCAGAAAAGAGCTTGATAATCCCCAAGTGCAGGGAATCAACGTAGCAATTTCCAAAGGTGGAAGTGATAAGTATGGAGTGTCGAATCCACAAGGAGCTAAAGGTAAGATCAATATTCTCTCAACCCCTATCTGCCACTGATATGACTCTACGTACACCGGACGTTTGCTTCCAACTAGAAACAAGAAATAAAATACGTTGTGGGTATGAAGAGGATAACTTTGCATGATATCGGAGAGATAAAATATAAAAGTAGGGGCTGTTATCATAAAGTTAGAATATATTACTAAATATTATAAATAGCGAGTGTGGAATAATGGTGGATCGGTGTGCGGAATTGTCCTAGGCAATTGTTAACAAGACCGGTAATCACTATTGCAGTTTCATATGAGGGAGAGGCATAAGCTAACATACTTTCTATTCTTGGATCATATGCACTTATGATTGGAACTCTAGCAAGCATCCGCAACTTCTAAACATCATTAAGGTAAACCCCAACCATAGCATTAAAGTATCAAATCCACTTTATTCCCATACGCCATGTCCCGCTTATCCGTGTTTGTGTTTCAGTCACTCACGCAACGCAGACAATAAGAAAACCATGGACATATTGCAACACCCTACAGCGGGAATCTCTCACGCTTGCGCGACACAGAGGGCACCATAGGACAGCACCAAAGTAAAACATACAACTCATACCAATCTAGATCATCAATCAACCCAAAGACAAAGGATATCTACTCAAAACATCTTAGGATGGCAACACATCATTGGATCATAATATGTGGCATAAAGCACCATGTTCAAGTAGGGATTACAGCGGGGTGCGGGAGAGTGGACCGCGTAAAAGAGATGAGGGTGATGATGATGTTGATGTTGATGAAGACGATCACCGCGGCAAAGATTCCCCTCTCGATGGCACTTCGGTGCCACCAAGAGAGAGGAGGAGAAGTTCTCCCCCTTGTGCTACCTCCTCCATGGCCTCCCCCTGGATGGGGAGAGGTTTCCCCTTTGGTCCTTGGCCTTCATGGTGATGATGGCCCCTTGGGGATCCTCCTCCATGCCCTTCGGCGATGATGCCCCCCTCCGGCAGGGTGCCAGAGAGGGCCCAGATTGATTTCTCGTGGCTACAGAGGCTTGCGGTGGCGAAACTTCCGATCTAGGTTAATTTCTGGAGGTTTCTGTATATATAAGAGGTTTTGGCATCGAGAACAAGTCAAGGGGGTCTCCGGGCTGACCACGAGGTAGGGTGGCACGCCTCCCACCCTCGTGGGCAGCCCGGGACTCTTCTGGCCCAACTCTTTTACTCCATGGCCTTCTTCTGGTCCAAAAATAAGCTCCGTCAAGTTTGAGGTCAATTGGACTCCATTTGGTTTTCCTTTTCTACGATACTCTAAAACAAGGAAAAATAGAAACTGGCACTGGGCTCTAGCTTAATAGGTTAGTCCCAAAAACCATATAAAATAGCATATAAATGCATATAAAACATCCAAGGTTGATAATATAATAACATGAATACTTCATAAATTATAGATGCGTTGAAGACGTATCAGCATCTTCACTAGGAAGGCCGGAAAACGGATCTTTCATGACAAGATTCAACAAAGCGGCATTAATTTCACAAGATTCAGCATCGGCAAGAGGAGCAATCGGAGTGCTAATAAAATCATTATTGTTGGTATTGGAAAAATCACACAATTTAGTATTATCTTGAGCCATCGTGACAAACAATCCAACACACGCTTGGAGTTGTATCCCAATCGAATAGTTGTGTCCACGGTAACAAACGCTTGGAGTTGTATCCCAATCAATACAACTAGAACTGGATGCTGAGGCATGAGAAATGGATATGATGGCTCCGAGATTGCTTTCTCCCAGGGAGCCGAGAAAGGATCTCTGGGCGCTAATGTTACAACATACTTGTTAAAATTAATATGCTATTTTGTACTCTTCTAAATGCTGCAAGATGCTTGAAGATGCTAGTCTTTGATAGGCTAGGCTACGGCTGGAAAAAAAACTCGAAGCTCGTGAGCTAAACGAGTAGCTCGTGAATCGGCTCGAATCGACTCGAACTCGAAGAATAACAAGTCGAGCCAAGCTTTAGTTCAAGATCATTTATAGACCAAGTTAAACGATTCAATCTCATGAGTACTCGTGTAACTCGTTAGGCTTGGTACAAAAGATCAGCCACTCCCAATATAAAAAAAGATCAGCCACTCAGCACCCTATGTCCTAGGCGCACAACACAAGGCCTAGTCGTAGAAGGCCCAACCGCCTAGGAGACTCATGTGTTACAAGGAAATTACTATTGTTAGTGATATATATGTTTAATATATACATAATCATTTTTATAATATTTGAGGGTTTTATGTTCATATCTTTAACGAGCTTAACAAGCTAAAGAAGCCAGCTCGCGAGTTATACGAGTCGAGCCAATCTTGGATTTGAGCTCGTTATAATAACGAGTTGAGTCGAGCTAGCTCGTTAACGAAACGAGCTCTAGCGAGTCGAGCCGAGCTAGCTCGACTCGGCTCGAATTCCAGCCCTAGGCTAGGCTTTCCCCTCTATTCTGGCATTCTACAGTTTAGTCCACAGATACTATCCATTTCTTTGATACCGATGCATATGTAGTGTAGATCCTTGCTTGCAAGTACTTTGGATGAGTACTCATGCTTGCTTTGCTACCTCCTTTTCCCCTTTTCCATTCTACCTGGTTGCTACGACCATATGATGGATCCCAGGAGCCAGATACCACCACCAACAACTACTACTACCCCAACGGAGCCTACTACTACGTGGAGACCGCCGACGACCAGGAGTAGTTTAGAACGCTCCCAGGCAGGAGGCCTTGCCTTTCCAATCGTTGTTGCTTTTGTGCTAGCCTTCTTAAGGTAGATCTTGATTAATTTATGTCAGTACTCAAATATTGTTGCTTCCGCTGACTGTTTGTACTCAAGCTTATGTATTCAAGCCCTCGAGGCCCATGGCTTGTAATATAAAGCTTGTATTATTTTATTTGTGTCTAGAGTTGTGTTGCGATATCTTCCCGTGAATCCTTGATCTTGATCGTACACATTTGCGTGTATGATTAGTGTACGATTGAATCGAGGGTGTCACACCTATTAACATTTTACCTTTAATAATCTCCTCCATACTATGATTCCTAGCAAGACCAAGTGATTTGTAGTAACTATCTAGAAATTCCATAGCAACCTCAATGGGTGGTACTTCTTTCCCATGCACAATGTCATTACGTAGCTACCATATCCTCCATACAAGCAGAATTACCATATCACGAGTTTTGTTATCACATATCGCCAAAACATGCAATATCCACTCTTTGTAGTTATCTACTAGCACATCATCCCCAAGCAATGGCCATATTCCACGCATGATTTGCCTAACTAGACACGTCTGAGTGCACACAACTGGCACATGAAAGGAGCCTTTGCTTTCACGACCACACACCCTGCAATGATCTATAGTGCCCAAATGGCGAAACAACTTGTTTTGTTCCGTCGCAAGAGCTTCCGACGCGGCCTTCCATGCAGTCATCCTCATCTTCAGAGGGACTTTACAGTGGTGCAGAGATGTGTTATACAAACGGTTTTTAACCCCTTTCCTCGATGATGTTTCGAACTGTCGCCAAGTGAGTGATTGCGATAGGGGGGTCCTTCCCACATGACCCAGAAACCGTCGGGGATAGGCCCTCCTAGCACACAGGCAGGGGAAAAATGAGCTCGTGTGCGATCGGGCGTGGCATCGAAACCCAATCGTTTTCGTTCGTATGTACATCTCACACGGTGAATCCCAGAAAACATTTCCGTTCGTATGTATATCACACACAGTTTTTTTGGTGGAAAGTGCAAGGTGGCCTAGCGCAAACATTTCTCTGTCTGAAGTCGTGTGTGATTGTTAGTTGATCGAACACGCCTACTTTCTAGAAACCGTGTGGGTTGGTTGAGTTCATCACCCACGGTGCTGTCTGAGTAACCATCTGCAATAGAAAACCCCAAGAAGCAGGGTAATTAGCCTATTATTGATAATCCATGTAGTAATAAAATTGACATTTCTTACAAAACACACTAGATATTTCATATCCGTATAACGGCAGCCAGGATTTCATAATCGAATTACATCAGATAGCTTCAGCACTCAGTTACGCCATTACACAACGGCACCAAGTTTCACATGCAACATCGAAAACCTTTGGAAAGTAGCATCATATGCGGTAAAAAGACAGATCAATCTCATCTGGAAGCAGAAGGCAAATATTGAGCCTTCGGTGATGTTGAATGTCCTTGCAACTTTAGGCTAGTGGCTATGGATAATTGCCCGTCCAACCTTTGTCCTCTTCAGGAAGACTTCAATATTGTATTGTGGGTGTTGAATGAATACCTTCCTCGCCTCTTGACCATGCAAGTGGTTTGAGAGGTAATCATTGGTGAACTGCTTTGAAAAGTACTGAAAACAAGGATATGCATAAATCACTGTTATAAATTTTGAAATGGCGCAAGGGGTAAAAACAAGGTAAAAGAGTTAGTACCATCCTTTAGTTGACTGATGTCTTCTTCATTGTGCAAACAAAGATCTTGTTGTTATTCGTCGTAAGTTTCTTCATCCTAACAATCTTTCTGAGTTTCTTGACTTGACTTATATTCATGGACATCTCATTTCCCCATATGCGAAATGGGTCGAACAATGGCTCTAAACCTCTGACAGCAGGACCTACATGTGCAAGACCAAATTGTAAGAAACCTAAATATTAGAATGATTCCTGCAACTGCACAATAATGTCCTATTAACGAAAGGACCATGCATGAGCAAACCTCGACGGTAAATCGTAGTGTCTCCCATTGTTTCCCTACAACACACATAAGGAAGATCTTGATCAGGTTAACTGAGAGTTGCCATACTATCAGTAGAATATGTATTGAGTACACCCAAATTTGATTTATTTCTCACATGCATAATAATACAAAATTGTACCCACAACAAATTAAAATCAAATTGTAGAATTGAACCATACACTTAAATGGACAACAGACCAAATGAACCAAGACATTTAACTGAGCACGACATTGCAGAATGGGAACATGTACTAGAAGATAAGACAGTTAACAAAACAAAGAATGCTTGAGAACAATACTATGAAATGTAGGAATTGTTGGACCAAACTATTAACTAAATATTAAATTTCAGAGGACCAAATTGTTAACTAAACATCAGATTGCATATTAACATTACAGAGGACAAATCACTAGAAGGCACTAGTGGTGGCCTCGAGAAAACATCACGAACTGTATTTTAAAGTAGACAACCGCGTGGTGGTGTCGACGGTGGCCTCGAAGACGAGGTGCTCCTCCAAGATCTGGCGGTCGACACACATGGCAGCCATAGCGACCTCGTGCGTGCGTGCGACCGTGATTTGCTTCTCCACTGCCAGATGCTACTGAGCTCCATGTTATACTGCGTGCAAAATGGTTGTGGGCGGTGCTTAATTGGAGGACGGGGCCAGTGATTTCGGCAAAAGGTGGCGGGCCGTCGGTCAGGGCATGTGGGACGGGGAAGGAGGAGGATGGTGTGGGCGGGGTGTGGATTACTTGACCATATCGACGAGGCCGCACAACAAGAAGCAGGGTCAGCGGCGCTGCAAGAAGAAGGGTCGGCGGCGAGGAGGCTGAGCTGCCAGTAAGTAGCAGTGAAGGTTTGAACTTGGAAAGCAAGGAGGAACAATGGAAATGTGGCTTTCGATGGGAGGGAGGGGGCAAGGAGATAGATATTTCCGCGGTAGCAGAAAAATTCGCTCGGTGCAGCGAGAAACTGGCGCGCAAGTGTGGTTCAAGCGCGGGTGGTGGACTGTGGACGACGAAGGTTCCTGCGTAAGCCAGACAAGACGGTGCACCAAGATATTTTGTATCGCATCCCACAAGATTCTTGCTAGTAAACTGTTTGTGATATACCTGATTTTTTTCATTATGTTTTGAAAGACAAAATGGTGTTACAGAGAGAAAAGATGGTGTTTGAATTGCTAGAACATTTATGTACATTGAACATGCAACTACATGAGTGTCATGTGTAAATTTGGAATTATTCTGAGTTTATTTGGCATTTTTATGCATTAATTGAGTTTCCAGGCATCTAATGTGCATAATTCAAATTTGAACTACAAGCACGTGCTCCAGTGCACCAAAGTTTGTTGAAAAATCACATGTGTGCCTTTGGGTGAATTTATAGGTCCCATGCAAGAATGGGAATGAAATTCAAACATCTGAGCGCCGTGGCTCGGCCGGGAACATTGAGAAACTTGGTTTTTAAATTTCTGTAAATTCAAACTCGCCTAAAAATCATGAAACTTGGCATGGTGTCATTTCATGGCACCAACATGCTGTGGTAAAAAAATTGGACGCATTTTGACAAGCTTTGGTATAAGCTTCTTGCAAACCGGAGCTTCTCTCAAGAAGGCTCGTGGTTCCGAGAGGGAATGTGTCACCTTCGTGTGCGAAACGACATACATTGCCTTCTCCCGCCTTAATTTTTTTACACAAGCAGCTTAGACCAAATAGGAGTTTTGCGCTAAATTTTGGAGTTATTCCGGGTTCGTTTGGCCTTTTTTATACATTAATTGAATTTCTAGGCATCTAATGTGCATAATTCAAATTTGAACTACAAGCACATGCTCTAGTGCACCAAAGTTGGTTGTTGAAAAATCACATGTGTGTCCTTGGGTGAATTTCTAGGTCCCATGCATGCATTGGGAATGGAATTCAAACATCTGGGTGTCGTGGCTCGGCCAGAAATATTGAGAAACTTGGTTTTTTAATTCCTGTAAATCCAAAACACGCCAGAAAATCATGAAATTTGGCATGGTGTCATGACATGGCACCAACATATTGTGGTAATTTTTTTGGCCCAATTGGGACAAGCTTTGGTATAAGCTTCTTGCAAACCGGAGCTTCTCTCAAGAAGGCTCCTGGTTCTGAGAGGGAATGTGTCACCTCCGTGTGCGAAACAACATACACTGCCTTGTCCCACCTTAATTTTTTTACACAGGCAGCTTAGGCCAAATAGGAGTTTCATGCTAAATTTTGAAATTATTCCGGGTTCGTTTGGCCTTTTTATATATTAATTGAATTTCTGGGCATTTAATGTGCATAATTCAAATTTGAACTACAAGCACATGCTCTAGTGCACCAAAGTTGGTTGAAAAATCACATGCGTGTCCTTGGATGAATTTCTAGGTCCCATGCAAGAAATGGTTATGGAATTCAAACATCTAGGCGTCGTGGCTCGGCCAGAAATATTGAGAAACTTGGTTTTTTAATTCCTGTAAATCCAAAACACGCCTGAAAAATCATGGAACTTGTCATGGTGTCATGACATGGCACCAACATGCTATGGTAATTTTTTTGGCCGAATTGGGACAAGCTTTGGTATAAGCTTCTTGCAAACTGGAGCTTCTCTCAAGAAGGCTCGTGGTTCCAAGAGGGAATGTGTCACCTCCGTGTGCGAAACGACATACATTGTCTTCTCCTGCCTTGATTTGTTTACACATGCAGCTTAGACCAAATAGGAGTTTCATGATAAATTTTGGAATTATTCTGGGTTTGTTTGGCCTTTTTTATACTTTAATTGATTTTCCAGACATTTAATGCACATAATTCAAATTTGAAGTACAAGCGCATGCTCCAGTGCGCAAAAGTTAGACGGAAAATCATTTATGTGTACTTAGGCGAATTTCTAGGTCCCATGGAAGAAGTGGGAATGGAATTCAAACATCTGGGCGTCTTGGATCGGCCGAAAACATGGAGAAACTTGGTTTTAAAATTCCTGTAAATCCAAAAGTCGCCTGGAAATCATGAAACTTGGCATGGTGTCATGACATGACACCAACATGTTGTGGTAATTTTTTTGTCCGATTTGCAATGGGCACACATTAACAATCAACAAAGTCATTTTGGAACAAGTGTTGTCACATTACAAATCAGAAACACAAGTATTATTGAAACCATGAGCTTTCTACTTACCATTTACGTGTCGCCACATGTCCCCTTTTTTATTGGCTAGGAGGTGCCATGCGGGGTAGCTATTTGAGTATGGGAGGCGTGCGATCAGACCCCTGCGCGTGCTTATCGGGAGGAGAGCCCTTTGACCTCTATCCGCGGCCCACCTCCCTCCAAACTTTTCCATTAATGGCGCCCGAGCCCCTGTTTCATGGCATCGCTATGTCTCACTCGACTGAGATTTAAGAGAGAAAAAAGAAAATCTGAAAAGAAAGTTTTGCACGGATCTTGATGTAAGATCTGACGGACCTATATAGCATCGAGTACGACTTATAACAAGACTTATGAATATAAGGATGGTGACAGTGGATAATAATTGGCTTACACATTTAGGAAGATAATTAAAAAAGCCACATGCGGCAACGCCCGAAATACACAAGGGCAAAAGAAGAAGGAAGACAACGATCTGGCTCGCTGATCTCTACTTTTTTGACGCATTGCTGCATGCCGTGGGAATTAGTAGTCTCTGCGGCGAGCGGCGATGAGCTCTTTCGTGTCCTCAAGACGCTGCTTGAGAGCATCCGTGGATTTCTCCACCAGCCTTTGGCACTCGATGCGGAGCATGGCATTCTCGTCCATAAGTTTCTTGACGATGACGCCGGTCCTCTACAACAAGGCAGTGGTCTCCTCGTGCTGCTTTGTTGTTCCGCCAATCTACGCCCTCAGCAGGTCGCGCTCAGTGCGGAGCTTCAACTTCTCCTCCCCTAGTCCCTGGATGACGCTGGTAGCACTTTCAAACGAGGCATTCATCTCGTCCTACTGCTTCATCCAGTCGGAGATCCGACCCATCGGGTCATCGAGCATAGCGTGCATGCGCCTATGAGAGTGCTCGCCTGCCCGTGGGCCATTTTACTAGGTTGCTGCTGCACGAGAGGACATCTCTACTGCATTCGGGCCGCAGCGGTACATCTCAGCTACTTTCGCGGCGTGGCCGGACCAGTCTGCTGCATCGACGGCACGACGGGACCTCTGTGGTACTAGAGTCGTGCGGTAGGACATGTCGGCTGCTTTCGCGGCGAGGCGGGACATCTCTCGTGCTTCTGCTTTCATGCTCGCCTCTCCCTGGTAGTAATCTCTCGACCCAAAACTCACGCTGGCCATGGCAGACGCAAGGGAACGACGATGAATGACTTGTTTGCTTTTGTGGATGAGGATCGAGTTGAGGAGGAATGTGCAATCATCTTGTAGTAGTATTTATAACTGAGTACTAATATGCTCCTAAGTGGGAAACCGTTTAGGTTTTGATCGGTGTGAACAGGTTTGCAATTAAATATAGCGTGGTAGTAATTTGGAATGTGACGGGACACAGGCTCAAAATTTATTGATAGTTCTATAATTTCTAAGTGTGGCACTATTCTCGGACGGCGTAACGTGGGCACGCTTTCTCAGGAGCGTACATGGAGATTGCACCATAGGATGCACCGCAATAGGCGATGTCAGCACATGTCTTGTTCTAACAATCGTGCGCGCTCGTTATTACCATTGCGCATGCTTCTTTTAATTAGAATGTGTGCCCGTCTAGCGCACACACGTTGATCTGTCTAACTATTTCTATTTGTTGTGGTTAATCGCAAATAGTTCATCTGTGTGAAGTGTATGCCGTCAATCGCAAACATGTTGATCTGGCTGACCGTTTCTATTGTGTTGCCTAATCGCAAATAGTTCATCCGTTTGAAGTGTATGCCCTCAATCGCACACACCTTCATCTGGCTACCCGTTTCTGTTGTCCCATCTCATCACAAACAGTTAATCCGACTGAACTGTATGCCATATATCGCAAATGCCTTCATTTGGCTGCCCGTTTATGTTCTTCTTCCTCATCACAAACATTTCATTGAACTGAACCGTATGCCCCGCATCACACACGCAACTAAAATCTGAACCGTGTTTGATGTATCCGCCATCGCAAATGTTTTGCATCTTTTTTAGGTTTTTTTACATCACCGTTTTGCGATTAATGCATCACACATAGTTTCATAGAAGAATCTCTGATCGTAGTGTCGCGTTAGCAGCATCCTGCAGTAGTGTTAGCTCACCGTATAAAATTACATATAGATAGTACTCCCTCAAATGTATACTAGATGCCCCACCCACAAATGAGTCATCATGGTCTTTTGTTGTGAGACGATAGACACTTTTAACAGTGAAACTTCAGGATTTCTCTGGGAACCAAGCAAGGAAATCAACATGATTCCTTGGCGACGTACATATCCTCAAAATTTGTTGCACATCCACGTCCCAGAAATGTTGCGGAGACACTCCAGATTCCATCCACCATGATCAAAAAGGAAATCTGAAACTCGATTAAACTGACAGTTTCTTTTCGGAGTGATCTGTCGTAGGTCGTTAACCCTAGGTATGCAAGGATCCCGTCACGTATGTACCATAGAGCCATCAACAATTCTCCAAATAATTCCTTCTTTCACTAGCTGAAGGCCATACTCAATGCCTTTCCAGAAGCCAAAGAACAACCAGAAAACATTGTATCCAGAATATTTCCGTTTGGATAATATTTTGCTCAAAGTAGTCGAGCACACAAACTATCTGGGGTTTCAATCATCCACCATGTCTTTCTAGCTAGCAGGGCTTGGTTGAAAGCGCGCATATCTCTGAACCCCGATGCCACCCTTTGATTTTGCAAGGCGCATTTTATCCCAACTGAGCCAAGCCATTTCTCTCTTTCCTTTGTCAACTACCCGTCAATATTGTCTCATCATGCGTGCTAAATCGCCACACACAGAAGCAGGCAATTTGAAGACGCTCATAAAATATGTGGGGATAGCTTGCGCAACAGACTTAGTTAGAATCTCCTTATTACCCAAGTACATGAAATATTCGCTCCAATCTACTAGCTTCTTACTAATTCTTGCTTCAGTTGTTTCAAACCTACCATTGTGCATCCTACCTTCTGGCACTATGGAAGGCCCAAATACTTTGGCTCAAAGACATCTTTTCTAACATCTAGGATTCTTTTAATGCCATTTGCCACTGTCCTCGAACAGTTATCAGAAAAAAGGATGGAACACTTTGAAGGGTTAAAAGTTGACCCGTGGCCACTGCACAAGTGTTCAACAAACCTTTGACAATTGTAGTTTATTGTTCGGAAGCCCGGAAAAATAATTGAAAATCATCCAAAAATAATAAATGAGAGATCACCGGTGCACGTCCACATATCCTTACACCTTACATACTCCCGTCCATAATTGCTTTGTTGACAAGAATAGAGAAAGCATCAGCCACAAAAGAAACAAAAACAGAGATAATGGATCACCATGTCGAAGTCCTCGTGAAGGTGTGAAGGAATTTAAAATTTTCCCATTAAACTGCTGGAATTTTGTCTATTTTGGGCCAGCCCAGTAGCAGTTTTAGAAATTCCTAATAAATCCTAGAGGCCCACGCAGCCCATTCATGCAAGGTAAGAGATGGAACTAAAGTTTAGTCCCACATTGCTAGTTTGGTGGGAGTTGGACCTCCTTATAAGGGAGGATGTTTCCCCACATGTATGAGCATGAAAACAAGAGGGACATTCACGCGCGCTCCTCCTTCACTGCCCGCCTCGTCACAACACGCTGCGCCGCGCCGCGGGTTGAGGGAATGAGCCGAGCCGATGTCTAAATTTTGCCACGCATAACTTGTATACGAAAGGTCACACGGAAGCTCAAAAGATTATTTCCATAGTGGAGACTGAATGCGAATGGTGCAGCCGAAGTCTCTTCATCTCACCTTCTGATGCTGCCCTCTCGCCTCTCTCTCCTGTGCCTATAAAAGGGAGGTCGCTCCTCGCCAGAGATACACACCAGAATAACACATTCCTTCTCGCCCCCATGTTTCTGAGCACTGAGCTACTGCTACGTTCTTCCCCATCCCGGCTTGCGGTATGCACCGCAGGTCAGGACAGTAGGCCTCCGAAACTGCACCTCTTTAATTCCTGTACGGGAGAAGGGTGATAAAGTTTTTGGGGACGCGACTACTGACTTCTTCGTCACGGACGCCCCGGACTCCGACGAGTACTTCCCCAATGATGACTTCTTCCCTGATGTCGACAACCTCTTCGACGACATGGCTGGCAACGACACCGACCCCAAGACTAGTGCTTCCACTGCTGCTGCACCATATGTTCTCATGCTCTTTCTGTTTGATGTTCTGCCACAGCTTCTTGCTATAGTGTCTGCTCTAGATATGCTCGATTCTAGTTCATATATTCAGATGCTATTTACCTACTCTCTATCAGATTGCATGACTTGTTATATCTCTGCTACAATAGTCATTTTTTATCTACTATTTCCGTTAATAAAATCATATGGTAAATTTCTCATATTTCCAACAATTCAAAAACCTAATCAAAGGCAATTTACCTCGAGTGGTTTTGCTGCTTCCATGAGACCTCCTATGTTTGAGGGTATCCACTATAAGAGATGGAGTGTGAGAGCAGTCTTATGGTTTCAAACCATGAGTTGCTATGACACCACTCTTGGCAAACCTGAAGGAGATTATGATGCTCAACAGGAACAAGCTTTTTAGAAAATGGATACTCTGTTTAAGGCTTCTCTCTTGAGTGTTCTTGGTGAGAACATAGTTGATGCTTATGCGTCAATTGACAATGGAAAAGATATATGAGACGCACTCGAGGCCAAGTTTGGGGTCTTGGGTGCCGGCACTGAGCTGTACATCATGGAATAATTCTATGACTGCAGGATGACTGGAGAGCACTCCGTGGTTGAGCAAGCTCACGAGATACAATCATTTGCTAGAGAACTTCAGCACTTCAATTGTATGCTACCAGACAAGTTTGTTGCCGGAGGCATCATCACTAGGCTTCCTCCTTTGTGGAGGAACTTTGTTACCTTACTGAAACACAAGAGACATGAGTTTTCCGTTTTGGATCTTATTGGTACTCTTGATGTGGAAGAAAAGGCGAGAGCAAAAGACACACGTGCTCGAGGTATTGAGGGAGGATCTAGTGCCAATCTGGTACAAAAGAAAAATTTCCAGCCCCACAAGTTCAAGAACAAGGGCAGGTTTGATGGTAAATCAAAGTTTGATGGGAAGAACAAGGTTGTACAACACACCAACTCAAGAAGAAGAATGATAAGAAGAAAGGTGTTTGTCATGTGTCCGAAGATCCTGACCATTGGGCTTCTAGTTGCCCTAATCGTTATGACAAGCATCATCTTGGGAAAGGTGGCAAGACTGCTAATGTTGTCATTGGTGACACTGACATGAAGGATGCTGGGTATGGTATATTTTTATTTCCCACTATTCTTTCAGTATGTCATTCTCCTGATTGGTTGATTGACATGGGTCCTAATATGAATGTATGCAGTGATATTTCCATGTTTTCGTCTTATCAGACCGCAGGGACTTCAACCGTGCCGATGAGCAACGGTTCAAGTGCTTCTGTTCGTGGTGTTAGCATGGTCGATCTGAAGTTTACTTTGAGGAAGATCGTGCGGCTGAAGAACGTGCATTATGTCCCCTCCGTCAATAAAAATCTTGTTAGCAGATCTCTTCTGTGTAGAGATGGCTACAAGCTTGTCTTTGAGTTGAATAAATTTGTAATATCCAAGTATGGAACTTTTGCCGGTAAAGGCTATGAGTCAGGAGGCCTCTTTCGTTTATCCTTGTCAGATGTTTGCAATAAAGTTGTTAATCATGTTTGCAATAATAGTGAATCAAATGTGTGGCATTTACGTCTTTGGCATGTTAACTTTGGTTGCATGTCGCGACTAGCGAAGTTGAACTTAATCCCCAGTTTCACCATTGTCAAGGGATCTAAGTGTCAAGTGTGTGTGCAATCTAAGCAACCTCGTAAGTCTCATATGACTGCGGAAACAAGAAATCTTGCACCACTAGAGCTCATACATTTAGATCTTTGTGGAATGAATGGTGTGTTGACAAAAGGTGGAAAGAAGTACTTTATGACGTTGATGACCCACAAGTATAGGGGATCTATCGTAGTCCTTTCGATAAGTAAGAGTGTCGAACCCAACAAGGAGCAGAAGGAAATGATAAGCGGTTTCCACCAAGGTATTTTCTGCAAGTACTGAAATAAGTGGTAACAGATAGTTTTGTGATAGGATAATTTGTAACGAGCAATAAGTAACAAAAGTAAATAAAGTGCAGCAAGGTGGCCCAATCCTTTTGTAGTAAAGGACAAGCCTAGACAAACTCTTATATGATGTAAAGCGCTCCCGAGGACACATGGGAATATCGTCAAGCTAGTTTTCATCACGTTCATATGATTCGCGTTCGGTACTTTGATAATTTGGTATGTGGGTGGACTGGTGCTTGAGTGCTGCCCTTACTTGGACAAGCATCCCACTTATGATTAACCTCTATTGCAAGCATCCGCAAATACAACAAAAGTATTAAGGTAAACCTAACCATAGCATGAAACATATGGATCCAAATCAGCCCCTTACGAAGCAACGCATAAACTAGGGTTTAAGCTTCTGTCACTCTAGCAACCCATCATCTACTTATTACTTCCCAATGCCTTCCTCTAGGCCCAAATAATGGTGAAGTGTCATGTAGTCGACGTTCACATAACACCACTAGAGGAGAGACAACATACATCTCATCAAAATATCGAACGAATACCAAATTCACATGACTACTAATAGCAAGACTTCTCCCATGTCCTCAGGAACAAAAGTAACTACTCACAAAGCATAAACATGTTCATAATCAGAGGGGTATTAATATGCGTATAGGATCTGAACATATGATCTTCCACCAATTAAACCAACTAGCATCAACTACAAGGAGTAATTAACACTACTAGCAACCTACTAGCACCAATCCCGGACTTGGAGACAAGAATTGGATACAAGAGATGAACTAGGGTTTTGAGATGAGATGGTGCTGATGAAGATGTTGATGGAGATTGCCCTCTCCCGATGAGAGGAGCGTTGGTGATGATGATGGCGATGATTTCCCCCTCCGGGAGGGAAGTTTCCCCGGCAGAACAGCTCCGCCAGAGCCCTAGATTGGTTCTGCCAAGGTTCCGCCTCGTGGCGGCGGAGTTTCGTCCGAGAAGATGGCTTCTTAATTTTTTTCCCATCGAAAGACTCCATATAGCAGAAGATGGCCACCAAAGGGCCACCAGGGGGCCCACGAGGTAGGGGCGCGCCCAGGGGGGTAGGGCGCGCCCCCCACCCTAGTGGGAAGTGTGTGGGCCCCTGGTGAGGTTCTTGTGCTCGGTATTTTTTATATATTTGGAAAACATCATCCGTGAAGTTTCAGGACTTTTGGAGCTGTGCAGAATAGGTCTCTAATATTTTCTCCTTTTCCAGCCCAGAATCCCAGCTGCCGGCATTCTCCCTCTTTATGTAAACCTTGTAAAATAAGAAAGAATAGGCATAAGTATTGTGACATAATGTGTAATAACAGCCCATAATGCAATAAATATTGATATAAAAGCATGATGCAAAATGGACGTATCAACTCCCCCAAGCTTAGACTTCGCTTGTCCTCAAGCGAAAAGCCGAAATCGAAAAATATGTCCACATGTTTAGAGATAGAGGTGTTGATAAAAATAAAATATGGACATGAGGGCATCATGATCATTCTTAGAACATCAACTTATATAATTCTTGTCATATAATCTCTTATGCTAGAGTAATAATTCAATCACAATATCAAGTACGAATCGTAAACTTCATTGAAAACTAACAAACTACAATCTCAGTCATTGAAGCAACTGCAATTTATCATAACATAGGACAGAGTCAATGTATAAAAGCTTTTCAGCAAGTCCACATACTCAACTATCATATAATCTTTCACAATTGCTGACACTCACGCAATACTTATGGGTATGGAGTTTTAATCGGACACAGAGAAAGATAGGGGCTTACAGCTTTGCCTCCCAACGTTTTACCTCAAGAGTAATGTCAACAGTAATAGTTCATGAAAACTCACATCCAAATAGCCATATATACCAGGATCTTTCCAACATATTGTGCTTGCCAAAGGACAAAATGTAAAAAGGAAGGGTGAAGATCACCATGACTCTTATGCAATGTAGGAGATAAAAGTAAAAGATAGGCCCTTCGCAGAGGGAAGCAGAGGTTGTCATGCGCTTTTATGGTTGGATGCACAAAATCCTAATGCGAAAGAACGTCGCTTTATATTGCCACTTGTGATATGGACCTTTATTATGCAGTCTGTTGCTTTTATTACTTCCATATCACACGATCGTATAAAGCTTATTTCCTCCACACCAATCAATCATACATATTTAGAGAGCAATTTTTATTGCTTTGCACCGATGACAACTTACTTGAAGGATCTTACTCAATCCATAGGTAGATATGGTGTACTCTAATGGCAAGACTGGTTTAAGGGTATTTGGAAGAACAAGTAGTATCTCTACTTGGTGCAATGAATTTGGCTAGTATGAGGGGGAAAAGCAAGCTCATCATGTTGGAAGATCCAAGATAATATAACTCATCTCAAATGTAAGAAAACATAACCCATTATGTTGTCTTCCTTGTCCAATATCAACTCTTTAGCGTGTCATATTTTAATGAGTGCTCACAATCATAAAAGGGTGTCCAAGATAGTATATTTATATGTGAAGACCTCTCTTTCTTTATTACTTCCTATTAATTGCAACGATGACCAAAACTGTGTTTGTCAACCCTCAACAACTTTTATTCATCATACTCTTTCTATGTGAGCTCATTACTCTCCATAAGACTCACATGATCCCTTTGTTTCTTTTTATTTCTTTCTCTTTTCTTTTATTCACTTAGGATCATGGCAAAATAATCAAGCCCTTGAATCAACACCAATCTTTATTATATAGCTCACGGACTCGATTACATTGAAGGATAATAAAGCAAAACTCACAACTAGATCATAATAAGAACTTTTATTCTACTAGATCAAAATATTACCAAAAGGATCGAACTAAGAAAAACGGTAAAGATAAAAGTGATGGTGATACGATACCGGGGCACTCCCCCAAGCTTGGCAGTTGCCAAGTGGAGTGCCCATACCAGAAACTCAATTCTTCTTTGTTGGTGGAGATGGTGGTGATTTTGTTGATGGCGTAGGCTTGTCGTCCTTCTTCCAAGGCATAGGCTCACCATCATAGAAAGATGACCGAGTCTCCGGGATCCTCAAATCTGCAGCCAAACTCATCCTTTTGAATCTATATTCATACTCACAGTTTTGGTTTTGCAGGTCATAGATTTGAGCTTGAAGGTGCTCAATTTTCTCGTGAAGCTTGAAGATGGTCTCCCCGATGTTGTCGGCATCCAGCTTGTGTTTGTTGGTGAATTCTACGATCATCATGTGGTTGGAGTTGAGTCCACGCTCCACCATCCCTTGACACTTGAAAACTTGTTGCTCCATTGCTTCGAGCCTCGTCTCCATGCTTCCAGTCCCCTTCGGTCCCTTGGCATCACGGATGTGCAGTAACCCATCACGCATCTCAATGGTTTAAGGGTGTCGCTGCACCTCCGCAAGGTAAGGGTTGATGACCTTCTCAAAGAACTTGTCCTTGGGAGCACTTGGAGATGCCATGATAATCTAGATCTGTCAGAAAAACAGCTCGAAACAAAGACAGGAGATTTTTGCTTGATACGGGAGTCAAAACCCCCGGGAGATTATATAATGAATTTTTACCAACCAAAATACGTGTTGTGTACGAAAATAGAGTCCGGAGAGCACACGAGGTGCCCACGAGGTAGGGGAGCACGCCCAGTAGGGTAGGGCGCGCCCTCCACCCTCGTGGAGGCCTCGTGTCCTTCTCGGACTGCTTCTTATTTTTCTATTTTTCTAAATATTCCAAGACGGATAAATATTGCCTTAAAAACTGTTTTGGAGTCGGTTTACTTACCGTACCACATACCTATTCCTTTTCGGAGTCTGAAACGTTCCGAAAAGTGTCCCTTATGTATTCCTCCGGGGTTACGGTTTCAATAACATTGGTTTCAACATTTATGGGATTACCTGAGATATAATGTTTGATTCTTTGACCGTTTACCACCTTCGGATTTGTGCCTTCAAAGTTGTTGATTTTTATGGCACCGGAATGGTAACATAAGGACCTTCCCATTTAGAGAGAAGTTTTCCTCCAAAAAATCTTAAGCGAGAGTTGTATAGCAATACATAATCACCTACATTGAACTCACGCTTTTGTATCCTTTTGTCATGCCATCTTTTAACTTTTTCTTTAAACAACTTGGGATTTTCATAGGCTTGGGTTCTCCATTCATCAAGTGAGCTAATATCAAATAACCTCTTCTCACCGGCAAGTTTAAAATCATAATTAAGTTCTTTAATATCCCAATAAGCCTTGTGTTCTAGTTCGAGAGGTAAGTGACATGCTTTTCCATAGACCATTTTATACGGAGACATGCCCATAGGATTTTTATATGCAGTTCTATAGGCCCATAATGCATCATCTAGTTTCTTGGACCAATTCTTTCTAGACCTATTAACAGTCTTTTGCAAAATTAATTTGAGTTCTCTACTACTCAATTCTACTTGACCACTAGACTGAGGATGATAAGAAGATGCAATTCTATGATTAACATCATATTTAGCAAGCATTTTACGGAAGGCACCATGAATAAAATGTGAACCACCATCAGTCATTAAATATCTAGGGACTCCAAATCTTGGAAAAATAACTTCTTTAAGCATTTTAATAGAAGTGTTATGATCAGCACTACTAGTTGGAATAGCTTCTACCCACTTAGTAACGTAATCAACAGCAACTAAAATATGTGTATATCCATTACAGGAAGGAAAAGGTCCCATATAGTCAAAGCCCCAAACATCAAATGGTTCAATAACAAGTGAATAGTTCATAGGCATTTCTTGACGTCTGCTAATATTACCAATTCTTTGACATTCATCACAAGATAAGACAAACTTACGGGCATCCTTGAAGAGAGTAGGTCAATAAAAACCAGATTGCAGTACCTTATGTGCAGTTCTATCTCCAGCATGGTGTCCTCCATAAGCTTCGGAGTGACACTTGCGTATGATATGTTCCTGTTCATGCTCAGGTACGCAACGTCTAATAACACCATCTACTCCTTCTTTATAAAGATGTGGGTCATCCCAAAAGTAATGCCTCAAATCATAGAAGAACTTTTTCTTTTGCTGGTATGTGAAACTAGGTGGTATGAACTTAGCAACAATGTAATTAGCATAATCAGCATACCATGGAGCAGTATGAGAAGCATTTATGACATTTAATTGCTCATCAGGAAAGCTATCATCAATAGGTAGTGGGTCATCAAGCACATTTTCTAGCCTAGACAAGTTGTCTGCGACGGGGTTCTCGGCTCCTTTTCTATCAACAATATGCAAATCAAATTCCTGTAGCAAGAGAACCCATCTAATAAGTCTAGGTTTAGCATCTTTCTTTTCCATAAGATATTTAATAGCAGCATGATCAGTGTGAATAGTTACTTTAGAATCAACAATATAAGGTCTAAACTTATCGCAAGCAAATACAACTGCTAAGAATTATTTTCAGTATTAGCATAGTTTCTTTGAGCATTGTCTAGAGTTTTACTAGCATATTGAATAACATTTAGCTTCTTATCAACTCTTTGTCCTAGAACAAACCTACATCATAATCACTAGCATCACACATAATTTCAAAGGGTAAACTCCAATCAGGTGGCTGAACAATAGGTGCAGAGATCAATGCTTTCTTAAGTATTTCAAATGCTTCTACACAATCATCATCAAAAACAAATGGTATATCTTTTTGTAATAAATTAGTTAGGGGCCGAGAGATTTTTGAGAAGTCCTTAATGAACCTCCTATAAAAACCGGCATGACCAAGGAAACTTCTTATACCTTTGATGTCCTTGGGACATGGCATCTTTTCAATAGCATCAACCTTGGCTTTATCAACTTCAATACCTCTTTCATAAACTTTATGCCCCAAGACAATACCTTCATTAACCATAAAGTGGCACTTTTCCCAATTCAAGACAAGATTAGTTTCTTCACATCTCTGCAAAACTCGATCAAGGTTGCTCAAGCAATCATCAAAAGAAGATCCATAGACAGAAAAGTCGTCCATGAAAACCTCACAAATCTTTTCAAAAAAGTCAGAGAATATAGCCATCATGCATCTTTTAAAGGTAGCAGGTGCATTACATAAACCAAAAGGCATACGTCTAGGCATGTAAAAGTAGTCTTTGATTGATCCTTGGCTGACACAGATATTTGAGAGAAACCAGAATAACCATCCAGAAAGCAAAAATGTGTATGTTTAGATAATCTTTCTAGCATTTGATCGATAAAAGGTAAGGGGTAATGATCCTTTTTAGTAGCCTTATTTAATTTGCGGAAATCAGTTACCATCCTATAACCTGTAATAATTCTTTGAGGAATCAATTCATCTTTATCATTAGGAACAACAGTAATACCTCCCTTCTTAGGGACACAATGGACAGGGCTTACCCACTGACTATCAGCAACGGGATAAATTATACCTGCCTCAAGGAGCTTTAGTATCTCCTTTCTTACCACTTCTTTCATTTTGGGATTCAGCCAGCGTTGATGATCACAAACTGGTTTAGCATCTTCTTCCAAATTAATTTTATGTTGACATAGAGTGGGACTAATGCCCTTAAGATCATCAAGAGTATACCCAATAGCAGCACGGTGCTTCTTCAGAGTTTTCAATAATCTCTCTTCCTCGTGCTCTGAAAGGTTAGCACTAATAATAACATGATATATCTTTTTCTCATCAAGATAAGCATATTTAAGAGTATCAGGTAATGGTTTAAGCTCAAACATGGGATCGCCCTTGGGTGGAGGAGGATGCCCTAGGATTTCAACAGGTAAATTGTTTTTCAGAATAGGTTCATGTTTAAAGAATACTTCATCTAATTCCCTTCTTTCATTCATAAACATATCGTTTTCATGGTCTAGCAAATATTGTTCTAAAGGATCACTAGGAGGTACGGCAATAGAAGCAAGACCAATAATTTCATCCTTACTAGGTAATTCTTCTTCACGGTGTTGTCTACTAAATTTGGAGAAATTAAATTCATGAGTCATATCATCTAAACCGACAGTAACAACATCTCTTTTGCAATCTATGGTGGCGTTAACAGTATTTAAGAAGGGTCTACCAAATATAGTGGGACAAAAGCTATCTTGTGGGGAACCAAGAACAAAACCACATTTCTAGGTTTATCTTTATCACGGGGTTTAGCAATTCTAGCAGTTTCATTACAGAAATAAATAACATGCCCATCAATATTATCAGACAAGAGATCTTTAACAATAACAATATTAGGTTCAACTTTAACTTGCTCGGGAGGTGTATATGTTTTGATATTGCTTTTACGAACCACAGTTGAAGCTTTAGCATGATCCTTTATCCTAACAGGGAAAGGGGGTTTCTCAACATAAGAAGTAGGAACAATAGGATCATTATAAGTAATAGTCTTTTCTTCAACTTTAATAGGTGCAACTACTTTTACTTCTATGGGAGGATGATATTTAAACCACTTCTCCTTGGGGAGATAAACATAAGTAGAAAAAGATTCACAAAAAGAAGCTACTATCTCAGAGTCAAGTCCATATTTAGTGCTAAATTTACGAAAAATATCGGTATCCATAAAAGATTTAACACAATCAAAAATAGGTGTCATACCGGACCCCTTACCATTGTCGAGGTCCCAATCTTCAGAGTTGCGTTTAATTCTTTCCAATAAATTCCATTTGAATTCAATAGTCTTCATCATAAAAGAGCCGACACAAGAAGTATCAAGCATGGTGTGATTGTTACCAGAAAGCCGAGCATAAAAATTTTGAATAATCATTTCCCTTGAGAGCTCATGATTGGGGCATGAATATAACATTGATTTAAGCCTCCCCCAAGCTTGAGCGATGCTTTCTCCTTCACGAGGCCAAAAATTATATATATAATTGTGATCACTATGAACAAGATGCATAGGATAAAATTTCTGATGAAATTCCAATTTCAATCGTTTGTAATTCCAAGACCTCATATCATCACATAGCCTATACCATGTCGATGCATCTCCCCTCAAAGATAAGGGGAAAACCTTCTTCTTAACAACATCTCTGGGTACACCTGCAAGCTTAAATAATCCACAAACTTCATCCACATATATTAGATGTTCATCAGGATGTTTTGTTCCATCTCCTAAAAAAGGATTAGCTAGCAGTTTTTCTATCATACCCGCAGGAACTTCAAAGCAAGCATTTTCATTTTCATATTCATTTCCAGTAGGTTCAGTAGGTTGAGGAGCATCTATTTGCTCTACTGGTCGGGGTGAAGATACCCGGAACAAGCCCCTCAGAGGATTACTTTCCATAGTAATAAGTGACAGTAAATTTCAGCACACTATATAAAATTTTCCTTACCAAATTCCACCTACCAAAGGCGCTTCACTCCCCGGCAATGGCGCCAGAAAATAGACTTGATGACCCACAAGTATAGTGGATCTATCATAGTCCTTTCGATAAGTAAGAGTGTCGAACCCAATGAGGAGCATAAGGAAATGATAAGCGGTTTCCAGCAAGGTATTTTCTGCAAGTACTGAAATAAGTGGTAACGGATAGTTTTGTGATAGGATAATTTGTAACGGGCAATAAGTAACAAAAATAAATAAAGTGTAGCAAGGTGGCCCAATCCTTTTGTAGTAAAGGATAAGCTTGGACAAACTCTTATATGATGTAAAACGCTCCCGAGGACACATGGGAATATCGTCAAGCTAGTTTTCATCACGTTCATATGATTCGCGTTCGGTACCTTGATAATTTGGTATGTGGGTGGACTGGTGCTTGGGTGCTACCCTTACTTGGACAAGAATCCCACTTATGATTAACCTCTATTGCAAGCATCCGCAAATACAACAAAAGTATTAAGGTAAACCTAACCATAGCATGAAACATATGGATCCAAATCAGCCCTTTACGAAGCAACGCATAAACTAGGGTTTAAGCTTCTGTCACTCTAGCAACCCATCATCTACTTATTACCTCCCAATGCCTTCCTCTAGGCCCAAATAATGGTTAAGTGTCATGTAGTCGACTTTCACATAACACCACTAGAGGAGAGACAACATACATCTCATCAAAATATCGAACGAATACCAAATTCACATGACTACTAATAACAAGACTTCTCCCATGTCCTCAGGAACAAAAGTAACTACTCACAAAGCATAAACATGTTCATAATCAGAGGGGTATTAATATGCATATAGGATCTGAACATATGATCTTCCACCAATTAAACCAACTAGCATCAACTACAAGGAGTAATTAACACTAGTAGCAACCTACTAGCACCAATCCCGGACTTGGAGACAAGAATTGGATACAAGAGATGAACTAGGGTTTTGAGATGAGGTGGTGCTGATGAAGATATTGATGGAGATTGCCCTCTCCTGATGAGAGGAGTGTTGGTGATGATGATGGCGATGATTTCCCCCTCCCGGAGGGAAGTTTCCCCGGCAGAACAGCTCCGCCAGAGCCCTAGATTGGTTCCGCCAAGGTTCCGCCTCATGGCGACGGAGTTTCGTCCGAGAAGATGGCTTCTTAATTTTTTCCCATCGAAAGACTCCATATAGCAGAAGATGGCCACTGGAGGGCCACCAGGGGGCCCATGAGGTAGGGGGCGCGCCTAGGGGGGTAGGGCGCTCCCCCCACCCTTGTGGGAAGTGTGTGGGCCCCCTGGTGAGGTTCTTGTGCTCAGTATTTTTTATATATTTGGAAAACATCATCCGTGAAGTTTCAGGACTTTTGGAGCTGTGCAGAATAGGTCTCTAATATTTGCTCCTTTTTCCAGCCCAGAATCCCAGCTGCCGGCATTCTACCTCTTCATGTAAACCTTGTAAAATAAGAGAGAATAGGCATAAGTATTGTGACATAATGTGTAATAATAGCCCATAGTGCAATAAATATTGATATAAAAGCATGATGCAAAATGGACGTATCAGACGTTAATTGATGACTCCACTAGATACTGCCATGTGTATCTTCTGATCTAAGGATGAGGCTTTGAACTATTTCAAGATCAATAAAGCTGAAGTGGAAAACCAACTTGATCAAAAGATCAAGAGGCTTAGGTCCGATTGTGGTGGAGAGTTTTTCTCAAATGAATTTGATTCCTTCTGTGCCGAACATGGTATAATCCATGAGAGGACGCCTCCCTATTCACATCAGTCAAATGGGGTAGCCGAAAGAAAGAACCGTACTCTAACTGATTTGGTTAACGCCTTGTTAGACACATCGGGTCTTTCCAAGGCATGGTAGGGGAAGGCGATATTGACTGCATGTTATGTCCTAAACCGAATTCCCACAAAGAACAAAGAGATAACCCCATTCGAGGAATGGGAGAAGAAAAGGTTAAAACTATCTTATTTACGAACCTGGGGTTGTTTGGCGAAAGTCAATGTGCCAATTCCAAAGAAGTGTAAGCTTGGACCAAAAACTGTGGATTGTGTTTTCCTGGGATATGCTTTTCATAGCATTGGCTATAGATTCTTGGTTGTAAAATCTGAGGTACCTGACATGCATGACGGAACAATCATGAAGTCTAATGATGCGACTTTCTTTGAAGATATCTTTCCCATGAAGGATATGGCTACCTCATCAAATCAGGAGATGCCTAGTTCATCAAATCAGGAATTAGTTACAATTACTGAACCTACCATTTCGATGGAACACTTTGAAAATTATATGGAGGATAACAATGAAGTTCCTACTAGGAGCAAGAGACAAAGGACTGCAAGGTCTTTTGGTGATGATTTTCTTGTGTATCTCATAGATGACACACCAAGTTCTATTTCAGGGGCCTATGCATCTGAGGATGCTGACTACTGGAAGGAAGCGGTCCGTAGTGAGATGGATTCCATCTTGGCAAATGAAACTTGGAGATAATTGATCGTCCTTATGGGTGCAAAGTGCAAATGGGTATTCAAGAAGAAGTTTAGGCCAGATGGTACTATTGAGAAGTACAAGGCACGACTCATGGCTAAGGGTTATACACAAAAAGGAAGGTGAAGACTTCTTTGATACTTACTCACTTGTGGCTCGACTGACCACTATTCGAGTACTACTTTCACTAGCTGCCTTACATGGTCTTCTAGTTCATCAAATGGATGTTAAGACTGCTTTCCTAAATGGAGAGTTGTTTGTGGAAATTTATATGGAACAATCGGATGAGTTTGTAGTAGATGGTCAGGAAGGAAAAGCGTGTAAGTTGCTGAAGTCTTTGTATGGACTTAAGCAAGCACCCAAGCAGTGGCATGAGAAGTTTGAAAGAACTTCAGCAGTTGCAGGCTTTGTTGTAAACGAAGCTGATAAATGTGTGTACTATCACCATGGTGGGGGCGAGGGAGTTATCCTTTGCTTGTATGTTGATGACATACTGATTTTTGGAACAAATCTAAATGTTATTAAGGAGGTCAAGGATTTCCTATCTTGTTGTTTTGAGATGAAGGATTTAGGAGTGGTTGATGTCATTCTGAACATCAAGTTGTTGAGAGACGATGATGGTGGGATTACATTGCAACAATCTCACTGTGTGGAAAATATCTTGAGTCGCTTTGGCTACAGTGACTGCAAGCCCTCTCCAACACCATATGATGCTAGTGTGTTTGCTTCGAAAGAATCAAAGAATTGCTAGAGATCAGTTGAAATATTCTCAGATTATTGGCTCGCTTATGTACTTAGCCAGTGCTAAAAGACCTGACATCTCTTTTGGTGTTAGCAAACTGAGCCGGTTTGTCTCAAAATTAGGAGATGTGCATTGGAAAGCTCTAGAGAGAGTTATGCGTTACTTAAAAGGCACTACGGGTTACGGAATTCACTACATTGGGTACCCTAAGGTACTGGAAGGGTATAGTGACTCAAACTGGATCTCAGATGCTGATGAGATAAAGGCCATGAGCATATATGTATTCACTCATGGAGGTGGCGTTGTTTCTTGGAAGTCTTGCAAGCAGACCATCTTAACGAGGTCAACAATGGAAGCAGAACTCACATCACTGGATACAACTACGGTCGAAGCAGATTGGCTTCGCCGGCTCTTTAATGACTTGCCGGTAGTTGAGAAACCTGTACCGGGTATCCTTATGAACTGCTACAATCAAACCGTGATCACGAAAGTGAGCAGCTCAAAGGATAATATAAAGTCATCAAGACACGTTCAGAGAAGGTTGAAGTCTGCCAGAAAAATGAACAACTTCGGAGTTATTGCATTGGATTATATCCAAACATCTAAAAATATGACAGATCCTTTTACTAAGGGTCTATCACGTAATGTGATAGATAATGCATCGAAGGAGATGGGTATGAGACCCATAATATGAGTTGTTCATAGTGGTAACCTAGTCCATGTGATCAGAGATCCCGTGAATTAGATGTGGAGACAAGCTGTTGGCCAACTAAGAGGAGAGTATCCTTACTATTAACAATACCACTCCATGAAGATGCAATACTCTCCTAATCTGCATGGCAGGTTGATGTATATCTTAATGTGTTCTAAGTGGCTCATTCAAGCAGAGATGTTGTCCTGCAGAACATCTTTTAAAGAACACACCTATATGAGTCTGATTGTTAAACGTCGCAATCTATAAGAGTAGGGTGCTCTCTAGTAAACTCATGAAAGGTCTCGGGGGTATGACGCATAAGCTCCACCCGCGGGGAAGACCCACGGTAGCCTAGTATCGGTCAAGGCTCAGTCCACTGTTCAAGTTGCTTACTAGTGTAGCATAGAGTTCTAGGTGGAAGTTCAACTTAATAGTCTCCACTTCAGTACCGATATATAAAACATTATTTTGGAACCAAAGGCAAATTTTGCGTGCCTCTAGAATCTGGTGGGGGATTGCTGGAATTTTGTCTATTTTGGGCCATCCCAATAGCAGTTTCAGAAATTCCTAATGAATCCTAGAGGCCCACGCAGCCCATTCGTGTAAGGCAAGAGGTGGAACTAAAGTTTAATCCCACATTGCTAGTTTGGTGGGAGTTGGACCTCCTTATAAGGGAGGATGTTTCCCCACATGTATGAGCATGAGAACAAGAGGGACATTCACACGCGCTCCTCCTCCGCCGCACACCACACCTCGTCACGCCGCGTCGCGCCGCGGGTTGCCGGAATGAGCCGAGCCGATGTCTAAATTTTGCCACACACGACTGGTATACAAAAGCTGATTTTTTTCCGATGGTGGAGACTGAATGTGAACGGTACAGTCCTTCAGCTGCTGGCTGTTCGCTTTGTCTCCGTCTCTTCGTTTCACCTTCCGACGCTGCCCTCTCGCCTCTCTCTCCTATGCCTATAAAAGGTAGGTCGCTCATCTCCATACCAGAATAACACATTCCTCTCGCCCCCACGTTCCTGACCACCGAGCTACTGCTATATTCTTCCCCATCCCGGTTTGCGGTGTGCACCGTAAGTCAGGAGAGTAGGCCTCCGAAACCACACCTCTTTAACCCCCGTACGGGAGAAGGGTGGTAAGGTTTTTGGGGAGCGCTTCACGCAACTACTGACTTCTTCGTCACGGACGCCCTGGACTCCAACGACGACTTCTTCCCTGACGTCGACAACCTCTTCGACGACATGGCTGGCAACAACAACCCCAAGACCAGCGCTTCCGCTGCTGCTGCACCATACGTTCTCATGCTCTTTCTGTTTGATGTTCTGCCACAGCTTCTTGCTATAGTATCAGCTCTAGATATGTTCGGTTCTAGTTCATATATTCAGATGCTATTTACTTTCTCTCTGTCGGATTGCATAACTTGTTATATCTCTGCTACAATAGTCATGTTTTATCTACTATTTCCGTTAATAAAATCATATGATAAATTGCTCATATTTCCAACATAAACTTCACCGAGTATCTCACTGAACAAACACATGTCATTATCCATGAAATCCACTGATGTGAGAACCCCCACTTAAGAAGGGCCTTCTCCAAAAACTCCCAATCCACCCCATCATAAGCCTCGGAAAGATCAAGCTTGTAAGCACAACATGCCGGTGAATTAGCCTTCAGATTTTGGATATAATCAATGCACTCAAAAACAATGATAGAATTATCTGAGATCAACCATCCTGAAATAAATGCACTTTGGTTCTCCGATATTAACTCTGACAAAATGGGAAGCAATCGGTTAACCAAACACTTATATATATAAATAATATATATATATATATATATATATATATATATATATATATATATATATAATATGACATTACAAGCTAATTGACCTAAAATCCTTTAGCCCCTTCGGATGTGGAACTTTGGAATTAGAACAATCGCCGTATCATTCACCTCATCGGGCCTATGGTCCAGTATCAAAGAAGTCCAATGCAGCAGCAATAATTTAACCCTTCAATATCCTTTTTATTCGTCGTTTTGCTCAAATTTTGTGCCAATGCTCTTAAGCATGGCTATCTTATACACTACTATGTTAAATCAAGTTTGGGCAATTCGTGTTTGGATTGCTTTGTTATAGGGTCACCTATCCCTATCGATTTGAACTTTGAATAGTCACAAAAAAAATTCCCGCTGCAACACACAAAGTTTTTTATACGTATTGTTCATTGTTTTTTTGATATAAAATGCACACAGAGTTTTGATTTTACCGCGTGCAATGAATCAGTGACTGTCACGGACTCGGCTCCATCATTGTCCAGAGTCCACACACTTGACCGACTCGGCCTCACATCCTCGCAGGAACCGACTATAATGAAAGGAACATAGCGAGCCAGCGGCACCAGACCGGACCAGACCCAACCCAAACAACCCACTCCGCTTCCGGGCCGAGAAGAAAAAAAGCTTTCTTCTTCCGCCGCAAGAAGAAAGAGGCCGAGGAATAAAGCTTTCGTCGACCGCAAGCAGAAGAAACCAAACCAAACCCCAGCTCCATGGCGACGGTGGCGATGGACATCTCGAAGCCCCCGCCGGCCGCGTCCGGCGACGAGTCGGCCAAGGGCGCGCGTGGCGGAGGCGAGGGGTTGCGCCAGTACTACCTGCAGCACATCCACGACCTGCAGCTCCAGATCCGCCAGAAGACGCACAACCTCAACCGCCTCGAGGCCCAGCGCAACGACCTCAACTCCCGAGGTGACCTTACTCGATTCTTCACCTAGCGCCGCCCCCAAACCCTAGCGACATCGGCTTTTTCGTGAACCATTGGATCGCATTAGTCGAACCCTAGCTTTGCTCCGTGCGCATAATCTTAGCAAAATGTGCAATATTTAGTCTAGTCACTGGGCAACCGGTGATTGTCTGTGCCGATATGTAGAACTTCTAAAAAAAAATTCACCTTTCGTTAATAATAATCTAGGTTGGAAGATGCCCTGTTATTTTCTAGTTAGTGTGATTTTGTTTTGAACCACAAAAGGAACAGAACACTGTTTATCTCATGCCTTAAATCTTTCTCTTCAATAGCTAGATTCTCCCAATTTTATCCATTTATTCAATATTGCTTTTTTTGGCTGAGAAATTTGTGTTTTTGTTACTCTAATGCATACTCTTGGTACCAATAATCCAAAACATGACTATTTTTCAATAGCTAGATTCTCCCAATTTTATCCATTTGTTCAATATGGCTTTTTCTGTGAGAAATTTGTGTTTTTGTTACTGTCATGCATACATACTCTTGGTAGGAATAATCTAAAACATGACTTTTCTTGAACAACTGGACTGTGCAATTGAGCCATGACGATGTATAGCAGCATAGGAATACTATTAAGGATTCAAGTTACTCTTCCTATCTTGGTTCAATGAGTGGCGCTTCTTCTTTGCATGAGCTATTCATCTAGTGCTTCCTCTAAATTGGCTCGATTTTTTTTGTGTTGCAGTTAGAATGCTTAGGGAAGAGCTACAGTTACTCCAAGAGCCTGGCTCTTATGTTGGTGAGGTGGTGAAGGTCATGGGCAAATCAAAGGTTCTAGTTAAGGTAAATTATTTCTTCTTTTACACATTGCCTAATACTATTGTACTTTATCTGTATGACAAAGGTACAAGTTGTAAGATCTCATCAGTGCTCTTTATTAGTTGGGCTTATGACTTATTTAAGATTTTCAAATGAATTCAAACATCACACATACACAGTGAGGAGGAGTGATAGGCTGCTTCCTTTATTAGCTTTTGGCTGTTAGTCTGCTGGAGATATTTTTATTGTCTTGGTGATTGTGCTCTATTCATGTTTTTTGCCGCTCTTTTGGGTTTATTGGTCTGGCAGTCTGCTCTGAGTTATAATGTTTTCGCCATCAAAGTGTCTCTAACTTTCAGATGTAATTGTTCAGGTGCATCCAGAAGGCAAATATGTAGTAGATATTGATAAGAGCATCGATATCACAAAAATCACACCTTCAACAAGAGTTGCTCTTCGGAATGATAGCTATATGCTTCATTTGGTCCTTCCAAGCAAAGTTGATCCACTGGTCAATCTTATGAAAGTTGAGAAGGTCCCAGATTCTACATATGATATGATTGGAGGTCTTGATCAGCAAATCAAGGAGATCAAAGAGGTCTGTTTAGAATTTGGATGCGTTGTCATTGTATCGTGTTTGCCATCTGACTCATGAACTCCATTTTCAGGTCATCGAGCTTCCTATCAAACATCCTGAGTTATTTGAGAGCCTTGGAATTGCGCAGCCAAAGGTTTGATTGTTTAGAAGAATTGTCTTAATTAGTTCATTCATTGATATACCTAGCAGAAAATTTTACTCTCTTCTTTTGCAGGGTGTCCTCCTTTATGGACCACCAGGGACAGGCAAAACATTACTGGCACGTGCAGTTGCTCATCACACCGACTGTACCTTCATCAGGGTATCTGGTTCTGAGTTGGTTCAGAAGTATATTGGTGAGGGCTCCCGGATGGTTCGTGAACTCTTTGTTATGGCTAGGTAAGCTAAGTAAAAGGTTAACAGCTAGAATTATTTGCCTTCGATATGAAATATGTTCCACGTGCATCCTCTGTTGATGGGCTAATTGTTTGGTTAAATTATTGCAGGGAGCATGCACCATCTATTATATTCATGGATGAAATAGACTCCATTGGATCTGCTAGAATGGAGTCTGGAACTGGCAATGGTGATAGTGAAGTGCAACGGACCATGCTTGAGCTTCTAAACCAACTTGATGGTTTTGAAGCATCAAACAAAATTAAGGTATGCTGTACTTAATAATTGTTGTTTCTGTGTCTTAAATATATATATATATATATGGAGCAACACTATCATGATGCCCTGTATGTGTTCGGTGCAGGTTCTGATGGCAACAAACCGCATAGACATCTTGGATCAAGCCCTTTTGAGGCCTGGCCGCATAGACAGGAAGATTGAATTTCCAAATCCTAATGAGGATGTATGTGCTTCATACTTTTTAACATATAATGCTTGATGATTCTGCATGATTTTGTTTGGGCTGACAATGTGCTTAATCTTTTGCCCTTCAGTCACGAGGTGATATCTTGAAGATTCATTCAAGAAGGATGAACTTGATGCGTGGAATTGATCTGAAAAAGATTGCGGGAAAGATGAATGGCGCTTCCGGAGCTGAGCTAAAGGTTGGTTTAGTCTACATAAATCTCTGGTCATTATATGCTACGTCATGTTTCAGTTTTCTCAATTTGGGTCTGTTTAGTGCCTTTGCTTATATAACCAAAAAATATAATTGAACAATGTTTAATCTCTTGCAAAAAATGAATATTGCACCATGCACCTGAGCTTTGATTGCTGAGAAGCATGCTCATGTTATAGTCTCCTCCTGCTGATCCATTTTTGGAACCTGTTCATGAATGATCCCTTCTGAGGGCCGTTCCTAGTTCTTCTATGTAGCTCTGCACCTATTAACCTAACACCAGATTAGTTTTAATTATGGTTTCGAGGGCCTGAATAGTTGGTTAACTGTATGTTGTTAGCTGTTTGTTGAGTTCGAATTTGGTTTCTGAAAAAACAAGCAGAATGGTCTGTTTAAATATCTCTCTGCATTATCTGGTTAGCAACATTTTTGTATATATACGCAGAAGTAGTATATTAAGACTTTACTTAAAAACACTTTGCATTTTTTGCATTTCCTTGTTCACGGCTGACAACACCATCATGTGCACAACATCCCTGCTCCTTTCATATGAAGTTGTTCACTCTGGTTTCTGTCCTTTGTTATTCAGGCGGTCTGCACCGAAGCCGGAATGTTTGCTCTCCGTGAGAGAAGGGTGCACGTAACGCAGGAGGACTTCGAGATGGCGGTGGCCAAGGTGATGAAGAAGGACAATGAGAAGAACATGTCCTTGCGGAAGCTGTGGAAGTGAGGACCCGACCTTTCGCCTTGCTGAGGCTGTGGAAGCAAGGACAATGAGAAGAATGTCCTTGCGGAAGCTGTGGGAGCTTTCTCCGCCTTGCTGAGGCTGTGGAAGCGTGTAACTGCACGTTGCTGGACTTGTAACTTATGTCGTTCCATGTTTAACAAAGTTTTTAAGATACGCATGTGGTAGCATAATTAACTACGTATAAATGTTTGATAATCGAACTCGTTGAATTAGCTACGCAATCTGCCTGCATATGGTCTGTTTTCTTACCACGTATAGGAGTATCTACGTACGAGTTGCAGCCGTGCCTGTGCTGTGAATGTTAATAACTTCTTTGTATAAACTTTGAAGAGTTTGACTCAAGAAACCTAATATGGAGGGAGTATTTAGTTAACGAGGTATTTAGTTGCAAAGTTTGACTTCACTGGTATTTAGTTAACGAGGTGGAGGTGCTACAAAGCCTTCGATCCATAGAAGCTAGACTAGAGAAGCTACTTCCCCGTTCCAAAATAATGACAAGTTCTAGAAAAAAGTATCAGTATCCAATACATTAGATTCAATCGCAAAAAGTATTATGTATTGTAGATATTGAAATCTTGTCAAACATACATTTTTGATAAAAGATGTTATTCATTCAACATAATGTAGCATCAAAAATATAATCTGAGTACACATTCCGTGTCTTCATAACCACACAACCAACGCAACACACAAACACAAACGATCACGCCGGCAACGAGCAGACCGTGTCTTCATAACCACACAACCAACGCAACACACAAACACAAACGATCACGCCGGCAACGAGCTAAGTCATGCAAGACCAAAGCTACGCCTGGGGGAAAGGAGAAAAGAAAAAACTCGAAGGAATGAAAAACATTGATCGACGATATACAACAGTGACCATCGGTGCCAAACATCTCTTGACAACACAAGGACCAAGAGAAAAGTTCTTCAAAAACGATGCCTCCAAGGAGAGAACTACTAGCAAGCGTCGCCGTCGTTAGATCCAACCACCAAGGTCACATCGTGGGTTGTCAAACATACATAAGATTGACTTGCATGAAAATTGATGCACCTAATATTCTACAATGGAGGGAGTAAAAGAGAACAATTGGATTGCCTATGAGCTAGTTTGCGACATGCACAAACAGGTTTTGTACATCTTTGAAAATATGATAGTATGTTGAAGTGTCCAACTATTGTCGACGAAAGTTGATCGATGGTCCTGCAGTACCGAGTTTGGGCGATTTTTGCACTGATGTCGTTGGTCGGCTAAATTATATTCTAGACCAGCGTCTGTCAGGTTGACCAACGGATCCCCCAAAACCAAGCTAGGGGCTACTTGTGCCGAAATACCGCTACTCCGCTGAGGTAGTTCCTGAGGAGATTCGATCCTCAAGTCGGTCATGTTGCCCAACCTGAGTCTTCGGGGCTACTGCATTGACGTTTCTGTTGGAAATATGCCCTAGAGGCAATAATAAATTGGTTATTATTATATTTCGTTGTTCATGATAATCGTTTATTATCTATGCTAGAATTGTATTGATAGGAAACTCATATACATGTGTGGATACATAGACAACACCATGTCCCTAGTAAGCCTCTAGTTGACTAGCTCGTTGATCAATAGATGGTTACGGTTTCCTGACCATGGACATTGGATGTCGTTGATAACGGGATCACATCATTAGGAGAATGATGTGATGGACAAGACCCAATCCTAAGCCTAGCACAAAGATCGTGTAGTTCGTATGCTAAAACTTTTCTAATGTCAAGTGTCATTTCCTTAGACCATGAGATTGTGAAACTCCCGGATACCGTAGGAGTGCTTTGGGTGTGCCAAACGTCACAACGTAACTGGGTGGCTATAAAGGTACACTACAGGTATCTCTGAAAGTGTCTGTTGGGTTGGCACGAATCGAGACTGGGATTTGTCACTCCGTGTAACGGAGAGGTATCTCTGGGCCCACTCGGTAGGACATCATCATAATGTGCACAATGTGACCAAGGAGTTGATCACGGGATGATGTGTTACGGAACGAGTAAAGAGACTTGCCGGTAACGAGATTGAACAAGGTATCGGGATACCGACGATCGAATCTCGGGCAAGTATCGTACCGCTAGACAAAGGGAATTGTATACGGGATTGATTAAGTCCTTGACATTGTGGTTCATCCGATGAGATCATCGTGGAACATGTGGGAGCCAACATGGGTATCCAGATCCCGCTGTTGGTTATTGGCCGGAGAGTTGTCTCGGTCATGTCTGCATGGTTCCCGAACCCGTAGGGTCTACACACTTAAGGTTCGATGACACTAGGGTTATAGGGAAAGTATGCACGCAGTTACCGAATGTTGTCCGGAGTCCTGGATGAGATCCCGAACGTGACGAGGAGTTCCGGAATGGTCCGGAGGTAAAGATTAATATATAGGAAGTATGGTTTTGGCCACCGGAAGTGTTCCGGGCATCACCGGTAGTGTACCGAGACCACCGGAGGGGTCCGGGGGTCCACCAGGTGGGGCCACCAGCCCCGGAGGCCTACATGGGCCAATAGTGGGAAGGGACCAGCCCCTAGGTGGGCTGGGGCGCCTCCCACCAAGGCCCAAGGTGCCTCCAAGAGGGGAAGGGGGCAAACCCTAGGGCAGATGGGCCCTAAGGCCCACCTAGGTGCGCCCCCCCCCCTCTCTCCCCTTGGCCGCCTCCCAGATGGGATCTGGGGGCTGCCGCCACCCCTAGGGAGGGAACCCTAGGTGGGGGCGCAACCCCTCCCCTCCCCCTATATATACTTGAGGTTTGGGGCTGCCCAACACATGTGATTTGCTCTCCCTGTTGGCGCAGCCCTACCCCTCTCCCTCCTCGTCTCTCGTAGTGCTTGGCGAAGCCCTGCTGGAGTCCCGCGCTCCTCCACCACCACCACACCGTCGTGCTGCTGCTGGATGGAGTCTTCCCCAACCTCTCCTTCTCCCCTTGCTGGATCAAGGCGTAGGAGACGTCACCGGGCTGTACGTGTGTTGAACACGGAGGTGCCGTCTGTTCGGCACTAGGATCATCGGTGATTTGGATCACGACAAGTACGACTCCATCAACCCCGTTCACTTGAATGCTTCCGCTTAGCGATCTACAAGGGTATGTAGATGCACTCTCCTTCCCCTCATTGCTAGATTACTCCATAGATTGATCTTGGTGATGCGTAGAAAATTTTGAATTTCTGCTACGTTACCCAACAATGGTATCAGAGCTAGGTCTATGCGTAGTTTCTATGCACGAGTAGAACACAAAGCAGTTGTGGGCGTCGATATTGTCAATTTACTTGCCGTTACTAGTCTTATATTGATTCAGCGGCATCATGGGATGAAGCGGCCCGGACCGACCTTACACGTACTCTTACGTGAGATTGGTTCCACGGACTGACATGCACTAGTTGCATAAGGTGGCTAGCGGGTGTTTGTCTCTCCCACTTTAGTCGGATCGGATTCGATGAAAAGGGTCCTTATGAAGGGTAAATAGAAATTGGCATATCACGTTGTGGTTTTCGCATAGGTAAGAAATGTTCTTGCTAGAAACCTATAGCAGCCACGTAAAAACTTGCAACAACAATTAGAGGACGTCTAACTTGTTTTTGCAGCATATGCCTTGTGATGTGATATGGCCAAAAGGATGTGATGAATGATATATGTGATGTATGAGATTGATCATGTTCTTGTAATAGGAATCACAACTTGCATGTCGATGAGTATGACAACCGGCAAGAGCCATAAGAGTTGTCTTTATTTATTTATGACCTGCGTGTCAACATAAACGTCATGTAATTACTTTACTTTATTGCTAAAGCGTTAGCCATAGTAGTAGAAGTAATAGATGATGAGACAACTTCAAGAAGACACGATGATGGAGATCATGATGATGAAGATCATGGTGTTATGCCGGTGACAACGATGATCATGGAGCCCCGAAGATGGAGATCAAAAGGAGCAAAATGATATTGGCCATATCATGTCACTATTTGATTGCCTGTGATGTTTATCATGTTTTACATCTTATTTTCTTAGAACGACGGTAGCTTAAATAAGATGATCCCTCACTATAATTTCAAGAAAAGTGTTCCCCCTAACTGTGCACCGTTGCGAAGGTTCGTAGTTTCGAAGCACCACGTGATGATCGGGTGTGATAGATTCTAACGTTCGAATACAACGGGTGTAAGCCAGATTTACACAGCAAAAACACTTAGGTTGACTTGACGAGCCTAGCATGTACAGACATGGCCTCGGAACACAGAAGACCGAAAGATCGAGCATGAGTCGTATAGAAGATACGATCAACATGAAGATGTTCACTGATGTTGACTAGTCCGTCTCACGTGATGATCGGACACAGCCTAGTTGACTCGGATCATGTTTCACTTAGATGACTAGAGGGATGTCTATCTGAGTAGGAGTTCATTAAATGAACTCAATTATCATGAACATAGTCTAAATTGTCTTTGCAAATATGTTGTAGATAAATGGCTCACGTTGTAGCTCCCTGTTTCAATACCTTCCTAGAGAAAGACCAAGTTGAAAGATATTGTAAGCACTGATGCGGACTAGGTCCGTAGTCCGAGGAGTGTCCTCACTGCTACACAGAAGGCTTATGTCTTTGATGCACCGCTCCATGTGCAAACCCCTACAACATCATCTGTGGATGTTGTGAACACCTGACAGACACATCCTGATGACTACTTGATAGTTTAGTGCACCATACTTTACGGCTTAGAGTTGGGATTCCAATGACGTTTTGAACGCCATAGAACATATGAGATGTTCCAAGAGCTGAAATTGGGATTTTAGGCTCATGCCCGTGTTGAGAGGTGTGAGACCTCTGACAAGTTCTTTTGCCAACAAGATGGAGGAGAATAGCTCAGCTAGTGAGCATGTGCTCAGAATGTCTGGGTGCTACAATCACTTAAATCAAGTGGGAGGTAAACTTCCAGATAAGATAGTGATTGATAGAGTTCTCTAGACACTATCACTAAGCTACTAGATCTTTGTGATGAACTATGACATGCAAGGGATGGAGTTGATCCTGGAGCTGTTCGCGGTGCTTAAGACCGCAAAAGGTAGAAATCAAGCAGGAGGATCAAGTGTTGATGGTTTAACAAGACCACTGGTTTCAAGAAGGGCAAGGGCTAGAAGGGAAACTTCATATGGATGGCAAACCAGTTGCCGCTCAAGTGAAGGAACCCGAGGTTGAACCCAAACCCGAGACTAATTGCTTCTATTGTAAGGGGAACGGTCACTGGTAGCGGAATTACCCCAAATGCATGGTAGATAAGAAGGTTGGAAACTTCAACAAAGTATATACATGTTATTAATGTGTACCTCGCTAGTACTCCTGGTAGCACCTGGGTATTGGATACCGGTTCAGTTGCTATTACTGGTGACTTGAAGCAAAAGCTACGGACTAAACGGAGACTGGCTAAGGGCGAGGTGACGATGTGTGTTGGAAGTGTTTCCAAAGTTGATGAGATCACCATCGCACGCTCCATCTGCCTTCGGGATTAGTATTGAACCTGGATAAATGTTATCAGGTGTCTACGTTGAGCATGAATATGATTTGATCATGTTCATTGCAATACGGTCATTCATTTAAGTTAGAGAATAATGGTTATTCTGTTTACATGAATGATACCTTTCATGGTCATGCACCCTATGTGAATGGTTCATTGAATCTCGGTCATGGTGATACACATGTTCACGCCAAAAGATGTAGAGTTAATAATGATAGTACCATTTTCTTGTGGCACTGCCGCTTAGGTCATATTGGCATAAGATGCATGAAGAAACTCCATATTGATGGATGTTTGGAGTCACTTGATTTTGAATCGCTTGACACATGCGAGCCATGCCTCATGGGCAGGATGACTAAGACCCCGTTTTCAGGTACAATGAAACGGGCAAGTGACTTGTTGGAAATCATACATGCTGATGCGTGTGATCCAATGAGAATTGAAGCGTGCGGTGGATATCGCTATTTTCTCATCTTCACTGACGATTTGAGTAGATATAGGTATATTTACTTAATGAAGCACAAGTCTGAAACGTTTGAAAAGTTCAAGCGATTTCAGAGTGAAGTTAAGAATCATCATAACAATAAGATCATGTTCCTACGATCTGATCAAAAGGGGATTTTTCTGAGTTATGAGTTTGGCAAATCACTTAAGACATTGTGGAATTGTTTCACAGTTGAAGCCACCTGGAACACCATAGTTGTAATGGTGTGTCCGGACGTCGTAATCGAACCCTATGAGATATGGTGCGATCTATGATGTCTCTTACCAATCTACCATTTTCATTTTGAGGTTATGCGTTAGAGATAGCTGCATTCACTTTAGATAGGACACCATCTAAGTCCGTTGAGACGATGTCGTATGAGCATTGGTTTGGCAAGAAACCAAAGTTGTCGTTTCTTAATGTTTGGGGCTACGATGCTTAAGGCTTTAGCAGGAGAAGCTCGAACCCAAAAGCGGACAAACACATCTTCATAGGATACCCAAAGGTGACAGTTGGGTATACCTTCTATCTCAGATCCGAGGGCAAATTGTTTGTCGCTAAGAACGGGTCCTTTCTCGAGAAGGAGTTTCTCTCGAAAGAATTGAGTGGGAGGAAGATAGAACTTGATGAGGTTGTCGAACCTTTATTTCAACCAGAGAATGATGCAACACAGAAAGATGTTTTCTGTGGCACCTACGTCTGTTGAATAGGAAGTTAATGATAGTGATCATGAAGCTTCAGATCAAGTTGCTATCGAACCTCGTAGGTCGACAAGGATATGTACTACTCCTAAGTGGTACGGTAATGCTATCTTAGATATCATGTTGTTAGACAACAATGAACCTACGAGCTATGGAGAAGTGATGGTGGGCCTGTATTCCGACAAATGGTTAGAAGCCATGAAATCCGAGATAGGATCCATATATCAGAACAAAGTATGGACTTTGGTGAACTTGCCCGATGATCGGCAAGCCATTGAGATAAATGGATCTTTAAGAAGAAGATGGACGTGGGCGGTAATGTTACCGTCTATGAAGCTCGACTTGTGGGAAAGAGTCTTTTCACAAGTTCAAGGAGTTGACTACAATGAGAATTTCTCACCCGTAGCGATGCTTAAGTCCGTCGGAATCATGTTAGCATTAGCTGTATTTCTCGATTATGAAATCTAACAAATGGATGTCAAAGCAAGTTTTCTTACCAATTTTCGTAAGAAAAAGTTGTATGTGATACAATAAAAGGTTTTGTCGATCCTAAGAATGCTAAAAGGTATGCTAGCTCCAACAATCCTTCTATGGACTAGAGCAGGCATCTCGGAATCGTAATATATGTTTTGATGGAGTGATCAAAGCTTTTAGGTTTATACAATGTTTGCTAGAAACTTGTATTTGCAAGAAAGTGAGTGGGAGCACTACAACATTTCTGATAAGTATATGTGGATGACATATTGTTGATCCGAAATAATGTAGAATTTCTGGAAAGCATAAACGGTTTGTTTGAAGAGTGATTTTCAAAGGAAGACCTGGATAAAGCTGCTTACATATTGGGCATCAAGATCTATAGAGATAGATCAAGACGCCTGATGATACTTTCAAAGAACGCACACCTTGACATGTTTTTGAAGGAGTTCAAAATAGATCAGTCAAGGAAGGGGTTCTTACCTGAGTTGTAAGGTGTGAAGTTGAGTAAGACTCAAAGATTGACCACGGCAGAAGAAAGAGGAAGGACGAAGGTCGTCCCCTATGCTCTTGTCATAGGCTCTATACGGTATGCCATGCTGAGTACCACACCTGATGTGTGCCTTGCCACATGTCTGGCAAGAGGGTACAAAGGTGATCTAGGAGTAGATCACCAGATAGAGGTCAAAATTATCCTTAGAGGAATAAGAAAATGTTTCTCGGTTATGGAGGTGATAAAGAGTTCGACGTAAAGAGTTACGTCGATGCAAGCTTAACACCTATCCGGATAGCTCTGAGTAGAGATACCGAATACGTATAATGGAGCAACAATTTGGAATAGCTCCAAGTGGAACGTGATAGCAGCATCTACGACATAAAGTTTTGCGAAATACATAGGGATCTGAATATGGCAAGACCCGTTGACTACAACCTCTCTCACAAGCATAACATGATCAAACCCAGAACTCTTTGAGTGTTTATCACATAGTGATGTGAACTAGATCATTGAGTCTAGTAGACTCTTGGATGTTGGTCACATGGCGATGTGACCTGTGAGTGTTAATCACATGGCGATGTGAACTAGATTATTGACTCTAGTGCAAGTGGGAGACTATTGGAAATATGCCCTAGAGGCAATAATAAATTGGTTATTATTATATTTCCTTGTTCATGATAATCATTTATTATCCATGCTAGAATTGTATTGATAGGAAACTCAGATACATGTGTGGATACATAGACAACACCATGTCCCTAGTAAGCCTCTAGTTGACTAGCTCGTTGATCAATAGATGGTTACGGTTTCCTGACCATGGGCATTGGATGTCGTTGATAACGGGATCACATCATTAGGAGAATGATGTGATGGACAAGACCCAATCCTAAGCCTAGCACAAAGATCGTGTAGTTCATATGCTAAAGCTTTTCTAATGTCAAGTGTCATTTCCTTAGACCATGAGATTGTGAAACTCCCGGATACCGTAGGAGTGCTTTGGGTGTGCCAAATGTCACAACATAACTGGGTGGCTATAAAGGTACACTACAGGTATCTCCGAAAGTGTCTGTTGGGTTGGCACGAATCGAGACTGGGATTTGTCACTCCGTGTAACGGAGAGGTATCTCTGGGCCCACTCGGTAGGACATCATCATAATGTGCACAATGTGACCAAGGAGTTGATCACGGGATGATGTGTTACGGAACGAGTAAAGAGACTTGCCGGTAACGATATTGAACAAGGTATCGGGATACCGACGATCGAATCTCGGGCAAGTATCGTACCGCTAGACAAAGGGAATTGTATACGGGATTGATTAAGTCCTTGACATCGTGGTTCATCCGATGAGATCATCGTGGAACATGTGGGAGCCAACATGGGTATCCAGATCCCGCTGTTGGTTATTGGCCGGAGAGTTGTCTCGGTCATGTCTGCATGGTTCCCGAACCCGTAGGGTCTACACACTTAAGGTTCGATGACGCTAGGGTTATAGGGAAAGTATGCACGCGGTTACCAAATGTTGTTCGGAGTCCTGGATGAGATCTCGGACGTCACGAGGAGTTCCAGAATGGTCCGGAGGTAAAGATTGATATATAGGAAGTATGGTTTTGGCCACCGAAAGTGTTCCGGGCATCACCGGTAGTGTATCGGGACCACCGGAGGGGTCCGGGGGTCCACGAAGTGGGGCCACCAGCCCCGGAGGCCTACATGGGCCAATAGTGGGAAGGGACCAGCCCCTAGGTGGGCTGGGGCGCCTCCCACCAAGGACCAAGGCGCATCCAAGAGGGGAAGGGGGCAAACCCTAGGGCAGATGGGCCCTAAGGCCCACCCTAGGTGCGCCCCCCTCTCTCTCCCCTTGGCCGCCTCCCAGATGGGATCTGGGGGCTGCCGCCACCCCTAGGGAGGGAACCCTAGGTGGGGAGCAGCCCCTCCCCTCCCCCTATATATACTTGAGGTTTGGGGCTGCCCAACACATGTGATTTGCTCTCCCTGTTGGCGCAGCCCTACCCCTTTCCCTCCTCGTCTCTCATAGTGCTTGGCGAAGCCCTGCTGGAGTCCCGCGCTCCTCCTCCACCACCACGCCGTCGTGCTGTTGCTGGATGGAGTCTTCCCCACCTCTCGTTCTCCCCTTGCTGGATCAAGGCGTAGGAGACGTCACCGGGCTGTACGTGTGTTGAACACGGAGGTGTCGTCTGTTCGGCACTAGGATCATCGGTGATTTGGATCACGACGAGTACGACTCCATCAACCCCATTCACTTGAACGCTTCCGCTTAGCGATCTACAAGGGTATGTATATGCACTCTCCTTCCCCTCATTGCTAGATTACTCCATAGATTGATCTTGGTGATGCGTAGAAATTTTTGAATTTCTGCTACGTTACCCAACAGTTTCAGTCAAAAATTCTAAGTCCAATAAACAATCCATCTGCCCAACCCGAGTCTCGGGGGCTATTGCACACCAGTTCCATCTAGTTCAAGTCTAGAGGAGGATTTCGATCTTCAGGTTGTTTTTCGATCCTCAGGTCGGCCATTCTTCTTGACCTAAGTCTCAAGGGCTACTGCACCTACAATTTTTCTGCAAAGTCCAATATAAGACGCCGTGTGTCCAGATTGTGTCAAACCGACCTACAACTTGGGGGCTATGATACGTGAAAGTGTGGAATGATGCTAAGGACCTACGGCGGAAATCGGATCTAGTGCCGATCTGCACCTTGAGAGCTACTGGCTATATAACTCGGCATAGAATAAATTGCACTGATTTTAAATTTTACAAGTGCTTCACGAGAATATCGGCTTGCGGAGTCCGTCTTAGCAGGAAGGTCTTCCACTAAATCCAGCTTACTTCATCAACATTTTTTAAATTGTCCTGTAGAAAATCATCCCGCAGGAGCCGACTTCACGAAAAATCCTTTTGCGAAGGGTGACTATCTACGTAGAGAACTCAAGATCAAGGTAGTGCGCGCCACTTTGAAAGCAGTCCGACATGGAGGTCATCTGTGAGCGGATACTGTTGGGAAAGTTTTGTTGAACCAGTTTCAACCTCAACGACCGAAGACGACGTGCAACTGAGATATGGCCAGGTGCAACCAATCTTGGAGATTGGTTCAGGGGTTACTAACGGCGTCGTGGCCCAGTGGTCTCTCACCAAGTCGGTTCCCAGGACCCATAGGCCGGTTCCGTCCAGGGACACATGGGCGGCCCATGACACGCTAGAAGAAGACTTTGAAAGCCTTGACGTTCAAGACAAGGACTACATATCAATATAGGACTCCCCTCTATGACATAGTCGACTAGGACTCTTGTAATCCCAGGATCCCTCATCTTATATATGTCGGGGCCGGCCTAGTCAATAGGACACATCTTAGACAACATTACAATCTCTCAGTGTACTTTGTACACACCCCAACATAGTATACAAGAGCATGACGTAGGGTATTATCCTCCATGAGAGCCCGAACCTAGGTAAACCTTGCCTCTTGTTACCACCGTGCCAAGTCGCCTAGCTAGAATACTCTACGGAGGGATCTATCGGATCTAGCTCCGATAATCACCGCGTGTGGCACCACCACATTGGAGGTGGTGTACACCAACGAGCCCGAGACGTTGAATAACACCATCGCCATGTATGAGAATGGCTCAGGATAAGTACAAGTTCACGGGCCTCGACCTAGAGTACATCCATAGGCCTTCTTTAGAATGACAATGGATCGTTATCATACAACTATCCATGCGCGAGCACACTCTCGTCTACTACTACTGCATGGTCAAGAGGCCGTTTCACGTCCTCGCAGATTTTCTGTGGCACAAAGAAAGAACTGCGCTAGCATGGACATCATGAATGACAAGAGGGCATCAAGCACGAACCCGTCCTTCTTGGCAATAAATGGATCAAGATTCCACATGAGCACTACGCGAACATCTAAAAGCAGTTCTAGATCAAGGGTGGTGAGAAGAGAAACTACATAGGGTGACCTGAGAGCAACCATCATAGACTGCTCATATGACAACATGCGAAATGCATTCCCAAAGGTACTTCACAGTTTCTTGGAATGGAAGCCGCTTCCTGAAAAACACCTCCATTATGCATTGAAAGACGCTTACGTAAGCTACAAGGTGTACCAAAGAATCCTGACCATGAAGGATGGGTTTCATCACCATCTTAGTCTGAACAACGACGTGCATCTCCAATCAGACCCGAGGGAAGGGTTTCACCCCCGATGCAAGGTGAGCGATGGATGGTCTAGCGGCTGCAAGCGTCGTAAGGGAAACCATAGGGTGGTGAACCGTTGCTACTTTCGTATTCATGTTGAGTCACAATGTCAGTTTAGGTTTGTGTTCTAGTGTTTGTATTAGGTCATAATTTGTAGGTAATGCATATTTGCTAATATCAGACAATAAAACATTGCTTGTATTTGTATTAACTTATGCGTGGACAATTAGAAAGGTGTGCTGCCTATGTATCTGAATGTCATATTTATGTAAAACAATTGTGAAATGGCCGGATTACAAAGCTTTTAGATATGTTTTGAGGACTTCCATAATTATTCGAAAGCACTAACACGAGTGGATTTGTACCTTTAGAATTGGTCGCGAAGGCTTACAAGAGTGGTCTAAGCGCTTTGATGAATATTCACTCCTGCTTTCAAAAAATGTCTTATACAGTCCTCTATCTTCTTGATTATGTTCATGTTGTTATTGGAAATATGAGCAATTTACCATATGATCTTATTAACGGAAATACTAGATAAAGCATGACTAATATAGCAGAGATCAAGCAAGGCATGCAATCTGACAGAGAGAAGGTAAATATCATTTGCATATATGAACTAGGACCAAACATATCTAGAGCAGATACTAAAGCAAGAAACTGTGGTAGAACCTCAAACAAAAAAAGTGCGAACACATACGGTACAACAACGAAAGCAGTGGCCTTGGGGTCGGTGTCCTTGCCAGCCATGTCGTCGAAGAGGTTGTCGACGTCGGGGAAGAAGTCGTCGTCGGGGAAGTAGTCATTAGAGTCCGGGGCGTCCGTGACGAAGAAGTCAGTAGTCGCGCGGAGCGCTCCGCAAAAACCTTATCACCCTTCTTCCGTATAGGACTCAAAGAGGTGCGTTTTCGGAGGCCTACTGTCCCGATCTGCGATGCATGCCGCAAGCCGGGATGGGGAAGATCGTAGCCGTAGCACAGTGCTCAGGAACTTGGTGGCGAGAGGAAGATGGTCTTCTGATGTATCTCTCTAGAGAGGAGCAACCTCTATTTTATAGGCACAGGAGAAGGAGGCGAATAGGCTGCGTCGGAAGCTGAAGGGAGAGAGGGAGACGAAACGAACAGGCAACAGCCGAAGGGTGCAACGTTCGTATTCAATATCCACTACAACAAAAACTTTTCATCTTCCGAGTGACCTTTCATATACTAATCGTGCGTGGCAAAAATTTAGACATCAGCTCGTTCCCGTAAACCGCGACACGTCGTGACCAGGCGTGGCGTGGTGAGGCGGGCGGAGGAGGAGGAGCGCGTGTGAATGTCCCTCTTGTTCCCATGCTCATACATGTGGGGAAACACCCTCCCTTATAAAGAGGCCCAACTCCCACCAAACTAGCAATATGGGACTAAACTTTGGTTCCACCTCTTGCCTTACATGAATGGGCTGAGTGGGCCTCTGGGATTTATTAAGAATTTCTGAAATTGTTATTGGGCTGGCCCAAAGTAGACTAAATTCCAGCAGTTGCAGCTATCATGTCTGTTGGAGCTGTGTCGAATATTGTGTACATGGTAGGTTACAATTGGACTTTGAGTTATATTGTGTTAGAATATGAAGTCGTGTCCTAGTAGGACACTTGTATCTTAGTCCTCTCATATAATGTGAGAATAGATACACGATATAACCTATACCAACATAATAACACATGCGCGCAAGGGAGAGCCGGCGGCGCGTGTCGACGCCTGGGTGGCCGATATGCCGTATTATGACGGTGTCACAGGGAGGAGCTATGACGCCCCGAGTCCGATGTGCCAGGTGTCTTCCAGTTGTTCGCCGTCATTGCCATGTCATTTGCTTGCGTGTTACATTTTGCCATGTCGTCATGTGCATTGCATCCTCATGTTTCAAAACTTGCATGCGTTTGGGTCTCCCAGTTCTCTCCGTTGTCCGTTTCGGCATCCGACACTCTCTCACGCACCCACCGCACCTTCCAGATCTCGTTTCGTGAGCAGGAGAAAAATGTTCTCGGAATGGGCCGAGATTTGTCGAGTGGCCTTGGTATATCACCGGTAGACCGCCTGTCAAATTTTGTTCCATTTGGAGGTCGTTTGATGATCCAACGGTTAACCGCCGGACCCCTTTCTCTTTGCAGCCCAGCACCCCTCCACAACAGCCCGCTAGCCCATCTCAAACCCCTCCATGCTCTTCGTCGTTGGATCACAATCGTGTGGGCAAAAACCGCACCTTAATAGCCCTCTCTAGCTCCCTCTACCTATAAATAGGCCCTTCCCGTCCAAAAACCAGATCAAACCCTAGTCTTCTTCCTCCTCGCGCCGCCGGACATGTCCACCCGCGTCGGACATGTCCGCCACCGCCGCCTCGGCCACTCGTGCGCCGCCACGTCGCCGCGGCCAGCGCCCCACTTCGCTGCGGCCCTACGGGCCCAGATCGGGCCCGCCCGAGCCCGTCCGCCGCCCGAGCCTCCCTGGCTCCCCCACGCCCGTGCGGCTTGCCCGAGGCGCCGCCGCTCGCCTTCGCCGCCGCATTGCCTCCCACCTCGCTCGCCGGCGTGCCCTGCCGCGTGTAGCACACCAGCCACAATCGCCGCCAGCCGCGCCGCTGACCGCGCGCCCCACCGCCAGCCCGCGACCTGCGCCTCCCCGGTCTCCATCCACCACCACCGTGCCCGGATCCGGCACCTGCCGGCCGGATCTGGCCGTCCCCGCCTCCGTCCTCCCGTCCCGTCGCCGGAACGAACCGCCGCCGTCGCCATGCCCCTGCTCGGGGATGAGCAGAGGAGCTGCTCGTCCGCCCGCATTGCGCACGCGTGGGCCCCCCTCCGGCTCGGCCAGCCACCCGCGGCCCAGCCTGGTTCCCCCGTCTGCCCCGGCCTGTCTCCTCCTCAATTGGGCCAAGCCCACGTGGTGAGCCGCCCACTATTCCCCGCCCTGTGCACCACTTAGTTATTTTGCGTGTAGCACCCCCAGTGTCATGCTACAGCGACCTCACCCTAATGGTGCCATGTCATCATGTTTAACTAAGCCAAATTGCCACTTGATAAAAATCAAAGCCATTTTCATATATAAATTATTTTCCAAATAAAATATTCTACAAACTTAAAAAACTAAAATGTACGAGATGTTGCAAGTATTCACTAAGTAATTGTCGTGTAGAAACTAGCATCTTTTGAATTTTTAAAATGCCCTTAACCTATTTAAAATAGGGCTAGCGGCATTAAATATATGCACATAAATTCAAAACTGAATTTGAACAGCTCCTTTTGGCCCCAAACTTTTTGTGCTAGACTAGAAAGTAGCCAAGTATTTTTGTGTTAAATATCGCATCTAACAAAGATCAAATGGTGATCAAATTAATTGCAAGGAAATAGCTTTTTAAATTACAGATAAATTAAAGAGAAAAGCACATACTATGCACCTAAAGCCTAGTGCTACAGTGTGAAGCCCAACACTTCACTGTATCAGGCCCAGCCCACCTGGCCGGCCTTTTCCCCTACCTCTGGACAGAGGCAGAGGCCATGGCACCGAGCACGCGCGCACGCCGTCCAGGCAATAGATGACCACCCGTCGACCATCCACCGGTGCCCCGATATGGATAAGCACATCCCTGACCCCCTTGACAAACCCTAGCCCTCATTTCCCCCTCGTCCGCTCGCTCTTGTCAAAATAGTCATCGCACGAACGGTGCTTGCCATGGTTGCGGTGGTTGTCGTGCCCACTGGCCTCCCTGGTGCCCGGGAGGATGCCCAGGAGCTTCCTCGTCGTCCACTACTTCGCCTACGTGCCTTGAATTGAGTCGGACCACGCCGTACGCTCGCCATCGCCGGTCTTCTTCGCCACGACCGTCGCAACTCGTCATCGGGCTCGACATATCCGGCCACCCCCGCACTCCCTAACCTCGTCCATGAGCTCCACGGTGAGCTTCTCCGCCGATTCCCCTCTTCCCCAACCTCGATTCGGTCGCCGTTTGCCGTCCCCGAGCACATCCGAGCTCGTGTGTACGCATACATACGTGTGTGCGTGAGCTGCTGCTGCTTAACAGCCATCTGTTGTTGCTGCGTACTGCTGCCACCGCGCGCCCGCCTTGACCTTGCCTCCGCGTGCTGCTGCTCGCCGGCCATCGCCTACTGCCGCCAGCAGCCTAAAGCTGCCCCTGTTGCTGCCTTATGCTTCTGCCGTTGCTTAGCTGCTTAGCTTCTGTCGCTGCTGCTATTGCTTAGCTTTTGCCGCTGCTATGCGCTACTTTGCTGCTGCTAATGGCCATGGTGGACATGCTGTGTGCGTGGGTGTGCACAGCCACACTGGCCGGCCGTGCAAATTAGATTAGGACTAATTGGTAGTACTAGTTTGGTTAGTTGCTACACTATGACGCATGGACCCCATTTGATTAAGTTAATTTTTGTATTAGATTAGATATAACCTTAAGATAGGTGGGCCACCCTCTAATAAGCCTAATTAGAAATTAACTGAACACTGTTAAAATATTACAGGATATGACAACCGGGTCCCATAGGACCTTTGACCGGTCAACCGTGGACCAGTCAACTGCTTGGTCAGCAGTTGACTAGACCCACTGGTCAGCCTCACTGGTGCACCTCTGGTGCACTGCACCGGGTGCACCCAGTTTTTAACTGCTGATTTTCGAAATTAAAAACAAATAAGAAAATTTAGAAAATTATTTAAAACTTTGAAAAATTATAGAAAATAATCTGTAACTCGAATGAAAATGTTTTCTACATGAAAGTTGCTCAGAACGACGAGACGAATTTGAATACGCGGTCTGTTCGTCCGCTGCACATCTCTAGCATAGCGAACACGCAACTTTCCCCCTCTGATTTATCTGTTCGAAAACGCGAAACACCAGAGATATTTTCCCGGATGTTTCCCCCCTTTCACCGGTACCACCTCATACCGCGTTAGGGCACCCCTAGCACCGCTACTTGTCATGTCATGCATCGCTATGCATCTGTTTGCTTAATATTTATTGTTTCTTCCCCTCTTCTCTTGCTAGACACCGAGACCGACGCCGCTGCTATCCAGTATGACTACGGTGTTGACGACCACTCTCTCTTGCCAGAGCAACCAGGCAAGCCCCCCCTTGATCACGAGATATCGCATACTCTTCTCTATACTGCTTGCATTAGAGTAGTGTAGCATGTTACTGCTTTCCGTTAATCCTATTCTGATGCATAGCCTGTCATTGTTGCTGCAGCTGTTGATACCTTACCTGCAATCCTAAATGCTTAGTATAGGTTGCTAGTACTACATCAGTGCCCCTACATTCTAGTCCGTCTGCCATGCTATACTATCGGGCCTTGATCACTCGGAAGGTGATCACAGGTATATACATACATATATACATACTATACAGGTGGTGACTAAAGTCGGGTCGGCTCGTTGAGTACCCGCAAGTGATTCCGATGTTGGGGGATGAAGGGGCAGGTGGTTCCACCCAGGTAGTGGTGGGCCTAGATTCCCGATGGCCCCGACTGTTACTTTGAGGCGGAGCGACAGGGCAGGCGGAGACCACCTAGGTGAGAGGTGGGCCTGGCCCTGGTCGACGTTCGCGATTACTTCAAAATAACACACTTAACGAGATCTGGGTATTTGATCTGAGTCTAGCTACTGGCCTATACGCACTAACCAACTACGCGGGAACAGTTATGGGCACTCAACGTCGTGGTATCAGCCGAAGCCTTCGTGACGTCAGCGACTAAGCGGCGCGCGCCGGGTTGGACCGCGTAACACAACTTCCTTTGTAATGGAGGTTGCTAGGTCTGCTCTCCGGTCGCCCTCGCAACATGCAGGTGTGCAATGGGCGATGGGCCCAGACCCCTGCGCCATAGGATTTAGACCGGCGTGCTGACCTCTCTGTTGTGCCTAGGTAGGGCTGCGACGTGTTGATCTTCCGAGGCCGGGCATAACCCAGGAAAGTGTGTCCGGACAAAGGGGATCGAGCGTGTTGGGAAATATGGTGCACCCCTGCAGGGAAGTTAAACTATTCGAATAGCCGTGATCTTCGGTAACAGGACGACTTGGAGTTGTACCTTGACCTTATGCCAACTAGAACCAGATACTTAATAAAACACACCCTTCCAAGTGCCAGATACAAACCGGTGATCGCTCTCTAACGGGGTGACGAGGGGAGGATCGCCGGATAGGTTTATGCTACACGATGCTACTTGGTGAACTTACCTTTTGCTCTCTTCTACATGTTGCAAGATGGAGGTGGCCAGAAGCGTAGTCTTCGATAAGACTAGCTATCCCCCTCTTACTCCGGCATTCTGCAGTCCAGTCCACATATGATACCCTTATTCTATTTGATACCAATGCATACATATGTAGTGTAGCTCCTTGCTTGCGAGTACTTTGGATGAGTACTCACGGTTGATTTGCTCCCCCTTTTCCCCTTTCTATACCTGGTTGTTGCGACCAGACGTTGGAATCCAAGAGCCAAACACCGTCAACGACGACTCCTACTACACTGAAGGTGCTTACTACTACGTGCAGCCCGCTGACGACGACAAGGAGTAGTTTAGGAGAATCTCAGGCAGGAGGCCTGCACCTCATTCAATCTGTATACCAGTTTGTGCTAGCCTTCTTAAGGCAAACTTGTTTAATTATGTCTGTACTCAGATATTGTTGCTTCCGCTGACTCGTCTATGATCGAGCTCTTGTATTCGAGCCCTCGAGGCCCATGGCTTGTAATATGATGCTTGTATGACTTATTTTATTTGTAGAGTTGTGTTGTGATATCTTCCCGTGAGTCCTTGATCTTGATCGTACACGTTTGCGTGTATGATTAGTGTACGATTGAATCGGGGGCGTCACAAGTTGGTATCAGAGTCGACCGCCTGTAGGAACCCCCCTTCCATACTCCTTGGCCAAAGTCGAGTATAGACATTGCAAAACTTTTACTAACATGGCTGTGTGGCTTACGGGCCCACGTCGCCATTGGGTGGTATTAGGATCTTTTACTCCTTGATCTTTACTCTAGTATTCTGATCTCTCTTCTATTTGGATTAAAAGATTTTGCTAACTCTAACTCTAGGTTCTCGTAATTACTTCCTTCCGGAGAGCCCCTTATTACAGATGATCGCCTGCTACACCAGAAGATTCAGAAGATACTCTACGATGTTATCCCTTGAATTTGTGCTCATTGCGTTTGCAATTCCCTTCCACCGCCAACCCCTATAGATAACTACATGCACTTGCCATTCTTACCTTAGTCCCCAGTTGCTCTTGTTATTACAAGATATCGAATTACTCGTTGTCCGAGAATCCTTATACTGCCTTGCAGTTCCTTGTCACCTGAATACACCTACAAATTAATCCTCACACACACCGAGTATTTGTTTCTCCCTAGTTGTTCATGTGTTTCACCGAAGTCTTCGAAATACTATTTGATCTTCCGAAAATCCTCAGCAGCTAATTGCTCTTGAAATTCTTACTTGCTTGCATTATGGTTAATCCCATAAGTATAGTAATCTTATTGGCATCCTTTGTCACTATCATCTTGAGAATATCGATTCAATAAATTACGAATGCTCGCAATCCTCAACCAAATCCTAGAATTCATCCTTCCGGCTCAGATGCCTTTTCACACATAAGCTGGATCTCGACCAAACAAATTGCCATCGATTGTACCCCTAAGGCTATTTAACTTATCCATCCCTAATCAGAGCATTGCTTCTGATTCCTTGTCTTGGAATTCATAATTCCTTTGCATTTGAGCTTTGAGTTAGTCATTTGTTTCTATAATCTGATCTCCTTGCATTATTTCTTCCTCTGGTTGAGTACCGATACTCACATCAGATCCCTTATGGACCACCAGATCCTTTTGTTGGATTTTGTCCGACACCATCCTTCATATTCATTGAACTTGTGAGCCTTTCATCGGATACATAATGCCTTTGGTAAATTGTATCCCCTGCTTTTGTCAACCATGCTCTGCTCCCGAGCTTGAGTTATTCGCTCCTGAAGTTGGTGGTATGTGTTCATAAGATGCCCCGATGGGTTAAACCTATGACTTCCTTACTCTGTGTGAACCCGAAAGATTTCACGGGTCATAATTATCTAGTATTGCACCAGGTAAAACTTTCGACAACTAATGTCATTTTCGAAAAGCGAGAGGTGAATGGAAGGTTATACATTGAAGAAGTGGGAGTCGACCTTGAACTTTGTGTTCATGCCACTGGACACGATGTATATCCTATCATGGAAGCTTCTTGTAATAATAACTATTCCCTTGATATAATATCATTTGGTATCTGTAAATTGAGCCTTTGCAATCGTGGTTCCGACCATGATTGTTCTCCTTTGATTCCATTTCTCAGACAAGATGAAGTACTTGTCTTCTGCAGATCATTTAACGTGTCCACCCTCTACTCTGCCCTATCGTCGAGTATTACACTCTGGTATCTTGAGAATATCATGGAACTGCATAACTTCTTATGGGTTCTTCATCAACTGTTATTTCCCACCGATTCCAATTTTCCTGGGTTCTGGGTTGTCGTCAACCGAGAACACCGAATTGTGAATCGAGTTCGCACTCCGATTCGATGACTCTAAGTAATTTTAATTGCTTACAAGTTTAATAATCCTTCAAGTCATCCCAAGCCTTATCGGCTATATCATTATCGTACTAAATTTTAACTATGCTACCCGGTCCTTCTCCCCGGAGCACAATTTTCGACGATGAGATAAGCTTACGTCGATCTTCCTCATCATGCCATTTCGCCTTGAACAATGAACTTGGTTTGGAGTTTGTGTCATATCTTTGGTTACAATAACCTTTCGCTTCACCATTCATTTGACTCGATGTCATCACCGATCGATTACGTCTTGAAATCTCTCGACAAATGTGTCATGATCATCATCAACATTCTGAGCTCTTCCAAGATAACTATTGAATTCTTGATGAGAAATACCACCCTTGCCCCTCGACGATCTGTGTTATCATCGACAACATTATTGCCTCCCCTCCGGCACCAACTTGATATTGTTATGGAGCCACTTGCTATCCAGTTTGTGTTATGTTCTATCTTGAAGTATTATTGTCCTTATGTCAAGGATGTTGCAAGGATTGCTCCACCTCTTAATAGTACTTGATATAGTGATACTTCTCACAAGTACCATTCTTTCTTGGTCCCTGTATTGACTAACCGAGAATACCAACAAGTGAACGGTGCTGTTTGGATTCTGCCCTTCTAGCAACCCTATTGATATGAAGTTAATGGTCGATAGTTTCATTCTAAGTCTTTTGGTTATTGAATCACCATTCCAACATTGATCATGCTACCTAAGCCCATATTTCGGGTGCACCTTTTCAACCAATGTTTAATTGTGTATGTTTTCCTCGAACATACATCATTATATCAGTTGATCTGACAAGTGTTACCTCCTTGTTCACATAATTATGGAAATCCATCTTTGGTTAAGCTCGATGAATTGTCGCTGACTCCATCAACCACATCCTCATTTTCTCCTTGGTTATTGATAAAATTTTGTTTTGGAACCTGCTTCTATAGTTCATTTCCCGAGAATGTTGCATTGTCATCTCGTCAATTTGTGTTGCACCTTTTCTTCTCAGACATCCTGACTCTGAGGTATCCTGACACCAATCCGATCAGCTTCTGGGTGAGATATGATGGTTGGTACATATTTCCAAGAGTTATAACATTGGTCCTTATATATCGGTAAGGTGATGTCATGCCTATCACACCTGGCCGGAGGACTGTTGTTATAGTTTCCTATTTAGCAAGGTTAACCATTCTTCCATGAGGAAATTGTAAGGCTTATTCTATAAGTTGTTCCTGATGAATCCTTTTTGTATCCAAGTCCGACCTTTGCTTGAAGACCATGTTAATGATATCTCGAAGCATGTCTGTGGTACTCCAATTTTCAACAAAGAACATTTGAAGTCCAATGCTAAATGTTTCTTGCTCATGATCCAAACACCGTTGTATGGGTAATGACATGAAGTCTATCTCCCCTTACCTAAAGAGTTTTCTACATTATATCTCATCATGGATATCATGCTTTGCTTGCCATTGGGAAGGATATACGCCTGAAATATGTGTTTAAACACATTTTCCTTTCCATTATTTTGTTTAATATTTCTTGTGATCTATATGATCTAAGCAGTAATAATTCACTGCTTATGTAAACACCTTGGTGTACTACTCTGTCAATAAGACCTTGTTACTATTGTTGCTGACATTCCGGTAGCCACCGATGGACCAGAACCTTGCTTATTGGTCTGCCTCGTTCAACGAGCAGGAAAATGGTTCTCCTTGTCCCTCGCCCTTGGTACCGATGTTGTCACCGACATAACTGTCACGCTATCCTCTGACATGCCTTGCTTACATGATCGTGCAAGAGGTCAGCGCCATTTCTACCTTTAACCCACATGGTGGGCCCATAACCCACAGATCCACAGGATCGAAACCTGACTCTCTTGTACAACCTTGATTCTAAAATATTCTTTGCACTTGGCTTCGTACCATGTTTCATTCCGGTATCAGAGGCAACATTATTCTTCAATGCTCTGAACCCCTTCATCACTTGTTTTAGGCATCAACTGGATGCGTACCTGGTTGAAACTTGTTGGACCACCTTATAGCACTCTTGGTACATTTCCTGGTGCTTCTAAAATCTCCTTCCTTGAGATAACTACCGGATGCCGGTCCTTTCAGACATCCGTCCTTATAGCTTTCCACTTATACCCCATTTGTAAATACGATAGAGTTCCCGAAGAAAGGATAACGACTTCATCATGATGGCTTGAAGCGGAGAAATGAAGACATCAACGTAAAGGATCGACCTCTTCGAGAAGAGCAACCAAGACCGACAAGATTCGTTAGAATTTTGTAACCAGATCTTTCCTCCTTATTTCACGTCTTAAATCTCGGGACGAGATTTCTTGTAGTGAAGGAGAACTGTAGCACCCCAGTGTCATGCTACAGCGACCTCACCCTAATGGTGCCATGTCATCATATTTAACTAAGCCAAATTGCCACTTGATAAAAATCAAAGCCATTTTCATATATAAATTATTTTCCAAATAAAATATTCTACAAACTGAAAAAACTAAAATGTTCGAGATGTTGCAAGTATTTACTAAGTAATTGTCGTGTAGAAACCAGCATCTTTTGAATTTTTAAAATGCCCTTAACCTATTTAAAATAGGACTAGCGGCATTAAATATACACACATAAATTCAAAACTGAATTTGAACAGCTCCTTTTGGCCACAAACTTTTTGTGCCAGACTAGAAAGTAGCCAAGTATTTTTGTGTTAAATATCGCATCTAACAAAGATCAAATGGTGACCAAATTAATTGCAAAGCAATAGCTTTTTAAATTACAGATAGATTAAAGAGAAAAGCACACAATGTGCACCTAAAGCCTAGTGCTACAGTGTGAAGCCCAACACTTAACTGTATCAGGCCCAGCCCACTTGGCCGGCCTTTTCCCCTACCTCTGGACAGAGGCAGAGGCCATGGCACCGAGCACGCGCGCACGCCGTCCAGGCCATAGATGACCACCTGTCGACCATACTCCGGTGCCCCGATATGGATAAGCACACCCCTGACCCCCTTGACAAACCCTAGCCCTCATTTTCCCCTCGTCCGCTCGCTCTCGTCAAAATAGTCATCGCACGAACGGTGCTTGCCATGGTTGCGGTGGTCGTCGCGCCCACTGGCCTCCCCGGTGCCCGGGAGGATACCCAGGAGCTTCCTCATCGTCCACTACTTCGCCTACGTGCCTTGAATTGAGTCGGACCGCGCCGTACGCTCGCCATCGCCGGTCTTCTTCGCCACGACCGTCGCAACTCGTCATCGGGCTCGACATATCCGGCCACCCCCGCACTCCCTAACCTCGTCCATGAGCTCCACGGTGAGCTTCTCCGCCGATTCCCCTCTTCCCCAACCTCGATTCGGTTGCCGTTTGCCGTCCCTGAGCACATCCGAGCTCGCATGTGCGCGTACATACGTGTGTGCGTGAGCTGCTGCTGCTTAACAACCATCTGTTGCTGCTGCGTACTGCTGCCACCGCGCGCCCACCTTGACCTTGCCTCCGCGTGCCGCTACTCGCCGGCCATCGCCTAATGCCGCCCCTACTGCCGCCCGCGGCCTAGCGCTGCCCTTGTTGCTGCCTTCTGCTTCTGCCGTTGCTTACCTGCTTAGCTTCTGCCGCTGCTGCTATTGCTTAGTTTTTGCCGCTGCTATGCGCTACTTTAGTTTGCTGCTGCTAATGGCCATGGCGGCCATGCTGTGTGCGTGGGTGTGCACAGCCACACTGGCCTGCCGTGCAAATTAGATTAGGACTAATTGGTAGTACTAGTTAGGTTAGTTGCTACACTATGACGCATGGACCCCATTTCATTAAGTTAATCTTTTATTAGATTAGATATAGCCTTAAGACAAGTGGGCCACCCTCTAATAAGCCTAATTAGAAATTAACTAAACACTGTTAAAATATTACAGGGTATGACAACCGGGTCTCACAGGACCTTTGACTGGTCAACCATGGACCAGTCAGCAGTTGACTGGACCCACTGGTCAGCCTCACTCGTGCACTGCACCGGGTGCACCCAGTTTTTAACTGCTGATTTTCGAAATTAAAAACAAATAAGAAAATTTAGAAAATTATTTAAAACTTTGAAAAATCATAGAAAATAAACTGTAGCTCGGATGAAAATATTTTCTACATGAAAGTTTCTCAGAACGACGAGACGAACTTAAATATGCGGTCCGTTCGTCCTCTGCATGTCTTTAACATAGCGAACACGCAACTTTCCCCCTTTGATTCATCTGTTCGAAAACGCAAAACACCGGGGATATTTTCCCGGATGTTTTCCCCCTTTCACTGATACCACCTCATACCGCGTTAGGGCACCCCTAGCACCGCTACTTGTCATGTCATGCATCGCTATGCATCTGTTTGCTTAATATTTATTGTTTCTTCCCCCTCTTTTCTGGCTAGACACCGAGACCGACGCCGCTGCTACCCAGTACGACTACGATGTTGACGACCCCTCTCTCTTGCCAGAGCAACCAGGCAAGCCCCCCCCCTTGATCATCAGATATCGCCTACTCTTCTCTATACTGCTTGCATTAGAGTAGTGTAGCATGTTACTGCTTTCCATTAATCCTATTCTGATGCATAGTCTGTCATTGTTGCTGCAGCTGTTGATACCTTACCTGCAATCCTAAATGCTTAGTATAGGTTGCTAGTACTACATCAGCGGCCCTACATTCTAGTCCGTCTGCCATGCTATACTATCGGGCCGTGATCACTCGGAAGGTGATCACGGGTATATACATACATATATACATACTATATATGTGGTGACTAAAGTCGGGTCGGCTCATTGAGTACCCGCAACTGATTCCGATGTTGGGGGATGAAGGGGCAGGTGGTTCCACCCAGGTAGTGGTGGGCCTAGGTTCCCGACGGCCCCCGACTGTTACTTTGAGGCGGAGCGACAGGGCAGGCGGAGACCACCTAGGTGAGAGGTGGGCCCGACCCAGGTCGGTGTTCACGGTTACTTCAAAATAACACGCTTAACGAGATCTGGGTATTTGATCTGAGTCTAGCTACTGGCCTATACACACTAACCAACTACGCGGGAACAGTTATGGGCACTTGATGTCGTGGTATCAGCCGAAGCCTTCGTGACGTCAGTGACTGAGCGGCGCGCGCCGGGTTGGACCGCGTAACGCAGCTTCCTTTGTAATGGAGGTTGCTAGGTCTGCTCTCCGGCCGCCCTCGCAACATGCAGGTGTGCAATGGGCGATGGGGCCAGACCCCTGCGCCATATGATTTAGACCGGCGTCCTGACCTCTCTGTTGTGCCTAGGTAGGGCTGCGATGTGTTGATCTTCCGAGGCCGGGCATGACCCAGGAAAGTGTGTTCGGACAAAGGGGATCGAGCGTGTTGGGAAATGTGGTGCACCCCTGCAGGGAAGTTAAATTATTCGAATAGCCGTGATCTTCGGTAACAGGATGACTCGGAGTTGTACCTTGACCTTATGACAACTAGAACCTGATACTTAATAAAACACACCCTTCCAAGTGCCAGATACAACCCAGTGATCACTCTCTAACAGGGCGATGAGGGGAGGATCGCCGGATAGGTTTATGCTACACGATGCTAGTTGGTGAACTTACCTTTTGCTCTCTTCTACATGCTGCAAGATGGAGGTGGCCAGAAGCGTAGTTTTCGATAGGATTAGCTATCCCCCTCTTATTCCGGCATTCTGCAGTTCAGTCCCCATATGATACCCTTATTCCATTTGATACCAATGCATACATATGTAGTGTAGCTCCTTGCTTGCGAGTACTTTGGATGAGTACTCACGGTTGCTTTGCTCCCCCTTTTCCCCTTTCTATACCCGGTTGTTGCGACCAGACGTTGGAGTCCAGGAGCCAAATGCCACCGTCAACGACGACTCCTACTACACTGGAGGTGCCTACTACTACGTGCAGCCCGCTGACGACAACCAGGAGTAGTTTAGGAGGATCCTAGGCAGGAGGCATGCGCCTCTTTCGATCTGTATCCCAGTTTGTGCTAGCCTTCTTAAGGAAAACTTGTTTAATTATGTCTGTACTCAGATATTTTTGCTTCCGCTGACTCGTCTATGATCGAGATCTTGTATTCGAGCCCTCGAGGCCCCTGGCTTGTAATATGATGCTTGTATGACTTATTTTATTTGTAGAGTTGTGTTGTGATATCTTCCCGTGAGTCCCTGATCTTGATTGTACTCGTTTGCGTGTATGATTAGTGTACGATTGAATCGGGGGCATCACATTGCGCTCGGTTGTTTTTTCAGAAAATGGCCAAGTCCCTAGAATTCCAACATCATGTTGCATTATTGGGAGTGGTGTAACTTTATGCATATTGCTCCATTTTGCACGCATAATATGTCAAATTCTTCATCTTTGAGTGCTCTACATGTTGGTATAGTTTGCATGCATTTTACTGTCGATATTGATGCCTTAATCCTTGTTGCAAAAGTGCTAAATGCTATAGCCTGCTGAAGATTGTCATAACTTGCTGATTTGTCTTTTATAGCATTTTGTGTGTTTATCTTTTGTGCATCATGTCTACATGTTTTAGGAGCATGTTCATGCCATATTTACAGTGGTGCAATCCATGTATTTTTATGTGCCCTATGTGACTAGCACAAGCATGCAAAGTAGGGTACTTGATGTTGCTGATTTCCATGACTTGGTGTTTTCTGCCAAGTCTGAGTCGGCTACATTATGTTGCCATGTTAACTTGATGCTACCATAAATTCCATGCATAATCTGGAGATGCCTAGTTGACATGTTTTGATGTCCATGTTATGCTCTATCATGCCATGCCATCTGATGCCTCATATATGTCCTGTAACATATGTTTTCATTGCCATGAACATGCCTAAATGATGTTCCAGTTTTCTGTTAACTTCATGATGCCATGTTGTGAGATTGTTATTAATCAATCTATGCCTCTTTTGAAGATGCTCCAATTACATGAATTGAAGTATACTATGAGTACTTTGTCCACATGCCAATTTTGATAATTTTGGACTTCATATGACCTCTGTTCCAAGCTTGCAAACATGCTATGATGAAGTTGCTGTTTAAACTTGCTGAAACTGTTACAACATTCAAATTTGACTTGATGGTCCCCACTAGTCCATGAGCCATATGTGATGATGACATGTACCTAGGGTAGGGTCATAGGCCTGACCTAGATGTCTTACCCAAGGACACTGCCCTAGTGAAAGCGCAATCATGCCCTTACATCATGTTTTGATGTTGATGACAATATACATGTAGGGGACTAACAATGGTTGTCAAGTAAGTTTCAGGCGTTAGTCCCGGTTCATCGAAGTGTGTGGATCAATAGCATACAAAGTGATTTTACTCAAGGATGAAGCATAAAAATTGATTTCATATTTGTTTTCTTGAGTATAGGATCCCGCACTATTAAGAGAGGGATCGATAGGGTTAGTTAAAGGCTTGCTCTTGTCACAAACCTCCTTGCCATACATGCACATGATAAAACCTTCAGGTTTCTGCCTCTTGGCTGCCGGATGTCCGGGCCTCACGCCGGATATCTGGCCTACCTGCCGGATATCCGGGCCTAGCCATCCAGAGAGCACTTTTGTGCTGTGCTGCACGCCGGATGTCCGGGTTATACCCCGGATGTCCGGGCCTTCCTGATTCACTGGATGTCCGGCCTCTACTACTCGTGGAACAGCTAAGGTTCTATAACCTTTTAGTGATCGCGCCGGATGTCCGGCCATCTGCCGGATATCCGGGCCCTCCTGATATGCTGGATGTCTGGGCTTGGCCCTCGGATGTCCAGCCCCTCTGTTTTCTGTTCTGTTTTGTTCCTGTTCCTCGTACATTGCCAGGCCGGATGTCCGGCCCCTTGCCCGAATGTCTGGCCTGCTCATTCACTTACACTACAACGACCATATTTGTGCTCACACTATATATGGCCCTTTTCCCCCACAGGATAAGGTTGACCATTCACTTTGAACAAACCCTAGAACACATTTCACCCTCTCTCTCACTTCTCCACACCAAATCTTAGATCCCCAGGGGATTTTAGAGCATTTGAGAGGAGTTGTCTGATCAAGTGATAGATCCACTCCTTCCCCTTCTTTGCACCAAAGGAATTCATGATTTGAGCAAGTCTTGAGCTTTTCCCCATCGTTCTTGTTACTCTTGGAGGTTGGAGACTCCTAGGCGGTAGGAGTCTTTCGGAGAGGAATCGACCCTTGTGATTACCCCCGGAAAAGTTTGTGAGGGTTTGGAGACCACCCCAAGGTCTACCACTAGTGGCTGAGAAACACCTCCATGGTGTTGTCTCAAAGGGAGAATAGGGCGATCCTTCGTGGCATTGGTGTGCCTTCATGGTAACATCCACCTCTCTAACAGTGACGTGGCTTCCCTCTAAGGAAGTGAACATCGGCATACATCCTTGTCTCCTGGAGTTGCGATTATCCCTAACCCCAACTCTCTACTTGTGGTTACTTGTCTCTTAGCTCTTACTCATTTCATATTGCTCTTACTTACTTACATACTTGTGTTACTTGTTATCTTGCTTAGTCCTTAGTATCACACTTGCAATTGTTAGGCTCACTCTTATATTTCGCATTATTGCCTAAAATTGCTAAGTAATAATTAAAATTTGTTATTGTACCTATTCACCCCCCTCTAGGTCCATCTCGATCCTTTCAATTGGCACCAGAGCCTCGTGCTCTATTCTTGTGGCTTAACCGCCCTAGAGCGAGATGAACCCCGATGGGACTCCCCTTGTTACAGATCCGAAGGATAAAGGCAAGGCTTCTTAAGAAGTCAAGTCCTTTACTTCAGAGGATCTGGAACGGGCCCTTGCTAGGCAAAATAGGAGCATGATGCTTCTCTTGAGGCCTTGGTCCAAATGAGATTAGCCACGTTGTCCACGATGCTTGCACCACTTTCTGGTGGTGCGGCTTCGAGGCCAACTGTGCCTACTCCGTCACTGGGTCAAGAACCTCCTAACAATGATCACCCCAGTGTTCCTTGGCTTTATGCAAGACCCCAAGTTGAGAAACCAAAATATAACCCTCAAGGCAAACCTCCTTTACTTGATGCCACTTCCGATTTTGCCTTGTGGAGAGTTGCTATGCAGGATCATCTTCGATATGGAAACGATGAGATGCTGGAGATCTTGGAGTATGGTTACCATGTGGTTGATCCAAAGAATCCTACACCAAGAGAAATCCATGACAAGAATCTCAATGACACTGCAACCATGTGTATAAGGAGAGGTATGGTTGAAAAGCAAAGGAGACCTTTCATACACATCACAAGTGCCAAGGAACTATGGGAAAGTATTATAAGATCCAAGACCGGTACCTCCACCCTCCGGAGTGCTCAATATGAAATTGCCAAGGGGCAATTGCAAAACTTTTGTATGGAGAAAGGTGAAACTCCCAATCAACTCCTTGAGCGTCTCATGACTCTCACCACTGACATTGAGTCGTGTGAGTGTGATAAGACACAAGATGGATTTAACATGACTAAGCGATTTATTGTGGACAAGTTGCTTCATGCTCTTGCCCCATATCACCACCAAATGGTGTGGGACATAAGACAACACCATGCCTTCAAGGAAATGACTACAAATGACATCATATCCACCTTCCAACTATTTGAAGAGTCGAAGGCAAATGCTACAAAACATCTTGCCATGCATGGTACTCCAACATCAAAGATCAATCTTGCATTGAAGGCCAAGCATGTATGTGAAGATGAGCAAATTGAAGAAGAAGAAGAAGATGATGAAGATGGTGATGAGGTTGAATCCGATGAGGGCCCTTCATATGAAGACATGGCTCTCTTTGTCAAGAAGTTTAGTGCAGGAAAATTCAAAGGAAGATTCCATAAGAAGAAAGTGAGAAAATGCTATAACTGTGAAGAAACCAATCACTTCTCCAACGAGTGTCCTTATGATAAGAGAGAAGATAAACCAAGGTCCGAAGACCTTTCCCAAGAAGAAGTTGCCAAATACTTTGAACTCCAAGCTCAAGAAGAGAGATGGGAAAGCAATGGTTTCTCAAGAAGAATCCGATCCGGATGATGTTAGTGGTGTTGCCGGAGTTGCTCAATATTCTCAAAACACGTTGAGGCTAGTCAACAAGAGTGGTGATGTTGTTACCTACAACTATATGAAGGACTACAAGGGCAATGCTCACAAGTGCCTAATGGCAAAGGCCGTGGTAGAAGATGGAGAGGACCAAAGCTCTCTCGACAAGGTCAAGGTAACTCCACGATCAAATCCTCCTCTTTTCACTCCTCCTACTCCTAGTAATGAGTATCTTGATGCGGAGGATAGTCATGAGGATGATGATATAGATGATCCCATGCTTGCTAAAATAAATAAGTTCATGTTCTCCCTCAAAGGAAAGAAGCTCACTATGTTTCGTATGCTTATGGAGATGGTGAGTAAGCACACCATCACCATTAAAGAACTCGAAACCCTCATCACCGAGGAAAAGGAAAAATATGAAATCCTTGAGCGGAAAGTCCAATATGAGGAAGCACGAAATGATGAAGTATGCTTGAAAATTGGTACAAACATTGATGGTCATACTAAAGATCTTGCCTCCTTGAAAAAGGCCATTGACTCTTGCGAAGAGTTGATGAATGATAAAAGTAAGCTTGTGAAGTCTAATGCTTCTCTCTCTAAGGATTGTGAGCTCCTATCCATGTACCTCAAGACTAAGGAAGAAGATCTCACCCTTCTTACCAAGAGTTTTGAGACTCTCAAGCTTACTTATCTTGAAACTCTAGCCAAGGCTTACTCTTCTCCTATTATCAATGTTGATGCTTGTACTACTAACTCTAGTAGTGATTTAGCATCTATTCTTGAGGAGAATCGCTTTATTAAGCGTCAAATCGAGAAAGGCCTCATGACATGTGCTCAAGGGCAAAATAACCTTAATGAGGTATTGAGCCAATACAATGAGGTGTTTGCCAAAGAGGGACTCGGGTTTTGACCCAAGCACAAGCAAGAAGAAGATGTCCTCTCAAAAGTGCACCACTCCTCTAAAAGAAACTTTTGTAAGAGAAGGGCACAAGGATAAAGGTAAGGTTGTTAGTGGGAAGGCCACAAGGGGCATGCCCACTCTCAACAAGCCAAAAGAGTTCATGCCTCCATCCTATGTACTTCGTAAGACTAAGGATGGAGAGGTTTATGCAAGATTTGTTGGTCCTCGAAATTCATTCTGGTTTTATGCTATTTGGGTCCCTAAGACCCTTATGACTAACCTGAGAGGTCCCATTGCAAAATGGGTGCCTCTAACCAAGTCATAATTGTGTGTAGGTTGCTTTCTCCGGTGGAGTAAAATGGGTGATTGACAGTGGATGCACAAATCATATGACCGGAGATAGCAAATTGCTCTACGATTTCATGGAAGCTATTCAACCATTTATGAGCATTATGTTTGGTGGAGGATCAAAATGACAGGTACTCGGGTTGGGCAAGGTGGCTATCATAAATGACATTTCTCTAGCAAATGTCATGCTTGTCCAATCCCTTAAATACCATTTGCTTTTTGTTCGCCAATTGGCTTCTGTTGGTTATGATACACTCTTTGGACTAATGGATGTGAAAGTCTTAAAGAGAGATACTCTCGAAGTGGCCTTTGTTGGAAAGTTGGATGGCAACCTTTACACGGTTGATTTATCGAAACAGAGCACATTCCATGCAACTTGTCTAATGGCCAAGGCCGACAAGGGGTGGCTATGGCATCACCGGCTAGCCCATGTCGGCATGAGAAAATCTTCAAGATCTCTTAAAGGCTAATCACATCCTTGGACTAACCAAGGTCTCTTTTGAAAAAGATCGTGTGTGTAGTGCATGCATAGCTGGGAAGCAACATCAATCAAAGCACCCACCCAAGAATATTGTGTCTACTTCAAGGCCTTTGGAGCTCCTTCATGTGGATCTTTTTGGGCCTCCTTCATGGGATGGTCTTGGTGGGAAAAAGTACGAGCTTGTCATTGTTGATGATTACTCAAGATATACATGGGTCTTCTTCCTCAAGTCCAATGACAAGACGAAGATCACCTTCATTGATTTTGCCAAGCAAGCACAACGCAAGTTTGACAAAGAAATCTTGGCAATAAGAAGTGATAATGGGTATGAGTTGAAGAACTACACGTTGGAAGAATTTCTTAGTGATGAAGGGATTGAACATCAATATTCAGCTCCATACACTCCCCAACAAAATGGTGTAGCAAAAAGGAAGAACTGCACACTTGTGGATATGGCAAGGTCCATGTTGGATGAATACAAGTCGCCACATAGTTTTTGGGCCGAGGCTGTCAACACCGCATGCCATGCATCAAACCGGCTCTTCCTCCGCACTATATTGGAAAAGACTCCATATGAGCTCCTAACTGGGAACAAGCGGAATGTCAATTACTTTCATGTATTTGGGTGCAAATGTTTCATCCTCAACAAAAGACAATGGTTAGGAAAATTTCAATCCAAAACCATTGAGGGCATATTTGTTGGCTATGGATCAAACTCGCACGCCTATAGAGTCTACAACAAATCAAATGGATGTGTTGTAGAAACTTGTGACATGGTGTTTGACGAATTTAATGGCTCCCACGGGGAGCAAGTTGATCTAAGTGATGTAGGTGAAGAAGATTCTTCTCAAGATATCTTAACCATGGGTGTTGGTGCACTTCTTCCAATGGAACAAGAACCTCATGATGATGAAGAAGAAGATGGAAGCTTCATGCATCATCAAACTACTTCAACACCAATACCACCACAAGCTCCTATTGCTCAACCAATGCCTGTAGACCAAGTACAAGATGATGATCAAGTTCCTCTTCATAATAATCATCAAGAACAAGATCATCCGCAAGGGAAAGAACAAGAAAGTGCAATCATTGACGATGAACCTCAACAAATGCAAAATGTAGAAGAAGATCTTCCACCACACATTAATGATCCATATGTTGAGGACGTGGATGATGGACATGAAGTTGAACCTCATGAAACTCTTACCTCCATCATGCCTCAAGTGGCCGGTCGTGTTGTTGTTGACAAAATTCTCACCGGCATATCGGAAGGTAGAGTCACTCGTAAACATTTGACAAACTTTTGTGCTCACTTCTCGTTTGTGTCTAGTATTGAGCCTCTCAAGGTACAAGATGCATTGATGGACAACGATTGGCTCGTTGATACGTCTCCGTCGTATCTACTTTTCCAAACACTTTTGCCCTTGTTTTGGACTCTAACTTGTATGATTTGAATGGAACTAACCCGGACTGACACTGTTTTCAGCAGAATTGCCATGATGTTGTTTTATGTGCAGAAAACAAAAGTTCTCGGAATGACCTGAAACTCCACAGAATATCTTACAATAAATAATAAAAATCCCCGCCAAAGATGAATACCAGGGGGCCCACACCCTTCTCACGAGGGTGGGGGGCGCGCCCCCTACCTCGTGCCCCCCTGGAAACCCCCGACTCCAACTCCAACTCCATATAACTGCTTTCGGGGAGAAAAAAATAGAAGAGAAGAAATCATCGTGTTTTACGGTACGGATCCACCGCCAAGCCCTAAAACCTCTCGGGAGGGCTGATCTAGAGTCCGTTCGGGGCTCCGGAGAGGGGGATTCGTCGCCGTCGTCATCATCAACCATCCTCCATTACCAATTTCATGATGCTCACCGCCGTGCGTGAGTAATTCCATCGTAGGCTTGCTGGACGGTGATGGGTTGGATGAGATTCACCATGTAATCGAGTTAGTTTTGTTAGGGTTTGATCCCTAGTATCCACTATGTTCTGAGATTGATGTTGCTATGACTTTGCTATGCTTAATGCTTGTCACTAGGGCCCGAGTGCCATGATTTCAGATCTGAACCTATCATGTTTTCATCAATATATGAGAGTTCTAGATCCTGTCTTGCAAGTCTACAGTCACCTATTATGTGTTATGATCCGTTAACCCCGAAGTGACAATAATCGGGATACTTACCGGTGATGACCGTAGTTTGAGGAGTTCATGTATTCACGATGTGCTAATGCTTTGTTCTGGTTCTATATTAAAAGGAGGCCTTAATATCCCTTAGTTTCCATTAGGACCCCACTGCCACGGGAGGGTAGGACAAAAGATGTCATGCAAGTTCTTTTCCATAAGCACGTATGACTATATTCGGAATACATGCCTACATTACATTGACGAATTGGAGCTAGTTTTGTGTCACCCTATGTTATGACTGTTACATGATGAACCACATCCGGCATAATTATCCATCATTGATCCAATGCCTACGAGCTTTCCATATACTGGTTTACTGTAACGCCCTCGATGCGGCTATATCTCCCACGCGTCGAAGCACGACTTAGAGGCATAACCGCATTGAAAGCAATGTTGCAACTGAGGTAATCTTCACACAACCCATGTATTACATAAGGGAAAAAGATACATAGTTGGCTTACAATCGCCACTTCACACAATTACATGAATAAAACATTACATTCACCTAGATACACTCAAGGTCCGACTATGGAACCAAAATAAAAGAAGACTACCCCAAAAGCTACAGAGATCCCTGAGCATCCCAACTGGACTCCACTACTGATCAACTGGAAACGGAACAACAAAACGAACACGAACTCCATCGAGCTCCTCCTTGAGCTCAGGTACGTCACCTGCACGGTATCATCGGCACCTGCAAACTGGTTTGGAAGTATCTCTGAGTCACGGGGACTCAACAACCTCACACCCTCGCGATCAAGACTGTTTAAGCTTATAGGTAGGGTAAAAGGTATGAGGTGGAGCTGCAGCAAGCACTAGCATATATGGTGGCTAACATACACAAATGAGAGCGAGAAGAGAAAGGCAAAGCACGGTCGAGAAACTATGATCAAGAAGTGATCCTAGAACAACCTACGTCAAGCATTACTCCAACACCGTGTTCACTTCCCGGACCCCACCAAGAAGAGACCATCACGGTTACACACGCGGTTGATGCATTTTAATTAAGTTAAGTGTCAAGTTCTCTACAACCGGACATTAACAAATTCCCATCTGCCCATAACCGCGGGCACGACTTTCGAAAGTTCAAATCCCTGCAGGGGTGTCCCGACTTAGCCCATCACAAGCTCTCATGGTCAACGAAGGATATTCCTTCTCCCAAGACAATCCGATCAGACTCGGCATCCCGGTTACAAGACATCCCTGACAATGGTAAAACAAGTCCCGCAAGACCGCCCGATGAGCCGACATCCTGATAGGAGCTGCACATATCTCGTTCTCAGGGCAACACCGGATGAACACTATGTACAGCTAAAACCAGCCCTCAAGTTTCCCCGAGGTGGCGCCGCAAGTGGCTCTGTTTCGGACCAACACTTAGACAAGCACTGGCCCGGGGGGTTAAAATAAAGATGACCCTCAGGATGCGCGACTCCCAAGGGAAAAAGGCTAGGTGGCGAATGGTAAAACCAAGGTTGGGCCTTGCTGGAGGAGTTTTATTCAAAGCGAACTGTCAAGGGGTTCCCATTATAACCCAACCGTGTAAGGAACGCAAAATCAAGGAACATAACACCGGTATGACGGAAACTAGGGCGGCAAGAGTGGAACAAAACACTAGGCATAAGGCCAAGCCTTCCACCCTTTACCAAGTATATAGATGCATTAATATAAATAAGAGATATTGTGATATCCCAACAAATATCCATGTTCCAAACATGGAACAAGCTCCAATCTTCACCTGCAACTAACAACGCTATAAGAGGGGCTGAGCAAAGCGGCAACATAGCCAAACAACGGTTTGCTAGGACAAGGTGGGTTAGAGGCTTGGCTTAACAACATGAGAGGCATGATATAGCAAGTGGTAGGTATCGCAGCATAGGCATAGCAAAAGAGCGAGCATCTAGCAAGCAAAGATAGAAGTGATTTCGAGGGTATGGTCATCTTGCCTGAGATCCCGAAAGGAAGAAGAATGAGTACATGAAGAAGACAAACGGACGTAGATGAACGGATCCTCACAAACGCAACGGAACCAAAGCTCACGAGAAAGGCAACCCGGAAAGAAGCAAACAACATAGTAAACAACCACTACAACAACATGTCATGATGCACAACAAGTATGATGCATGTCCGGTTTAATGAAGCATGGCATGGCAAAGTGCACAAGAAATTATACAAATTAAGTGGAGATCAATATGCAACGAGTTGCATATTGACGAAACACCACAACAAGTTATTTAGTTCGATCTCGTTTATGTAATCAACAATATTCAATGTTGTTTAGAATGGCAAGGGGTGAAGCAAAACAAAACTAACTATCTAGGCAAGTTTAAATGAGGCCGGAAACAACGAACAACAAATTTCAGTAAATCCCCATATGCATATTTTAGATTTGGTGCTGTTCTACCCTAAACACAATTTTAGAGTTATTAAACATGCAAAGTAAAGCCACCATGTTAAACTAGGCATTTTCTACCACATTTACATATAAAGTTTATTAAATTCCGAGTTACGCTTAAATATTTATGAATTAAATCATTTTAGCAAGTTATTTAAGCAAATTTAAACAAACAGCATTTTGAACATTTCAAACATGGATGAAAGTTGCATATTATTAAACTAGACAAAATTCTAAGCAACTTTCATATATAATTTATTTAGATTCGATGCACGGTTGTGAAGTTATTAAATGCATGAAGAACAGGGGCTTTTCTGCAAAACTGTCTTTCTCTGGAAATTAGAAAAATTCGCAGCAGGAAAAAAAGACATCTCGGGCTGAATCTGTTGGCCCAACAACAGGAAAAAAACAGAGGGGCTTCGGCGGGGTGACCTCACCATGGGCTCGGCCCGGTTGAAGGAGAGGCCTAGTGCGGCCTTCGCTCTGCTGGGCTGTGCGGGGAAAAGGCCCAGGCGTGGGGACGATACAGGGGCCGTGGTCAACGCGCAGGGGATCGAAATGAACTGGGCGCTGGGTCGTTTTGATTCGTTCGACAGGGGAGATGGTGGCAGTAGCAGGTGAGGCCGACGATGCTGTAGGAGGGCGACGACAACAGCAGGTGTGGCCGGCGACACAGGAGGTCCAGGGCGAGGCACCAGCAGGTGAGGCATGGGGACGACAGAGTCAACGAGCACCGGCGAGCGGAACTTGGCGCTGGGGTCGTTCTACTGGCTCCCCTGCTCGACGCAAGAGTAGGCATTGACGACAGAGAAGATCCAGGGCGGTGGCTTGGCTCAGGAACTGCGGGCCCTAGAGGCCGGATCTGGAGCTGACTCTCTGTTCCTGGTGTCAGCGGCGGACTCCAGCGGCACCATGACATCCTGCAGAACGGGAGGGAGAGAGCGATGAGCTTGGTAGGTAGGGAGAAGAAGGACGGCGAGGTCGGGGCTCACCATGGCAGTGGTGGTCGCCGGCGGGAGGCCAGGCGGTGGAGACGGCAGGAACGCGAGGGAGGGGATCGGGGCTCTCCCGATCCGGAAAAGAGGCGGCGGCGCGCATGCTGGAGCAGGCGAGGGAGCCGGGGCGCTGGCGAGGCTTCTTGCGGGGAGGGCCAAAGCGGATCGATGGGGAGAATCGATGGAATGCACTGGTTGGGCGAGGGGATAGAGGAGTATCGGGCGAGGCGATCCCGAGGTGGATTTGCAGTGGCGGCGCGCAGGAGGATGGATGGGATAAGTCGCCTACATTTTAGGGTTGCCCACTTATATACGTTATTGGATTAGGTTAGGGTGGTATTCGGTCCCTCTGATTTAAATTGGGCGGTCGGGAAAAATAGACTAGGGAGCCCAAATAAGAAAACAGAGACGTTTTGTAGATGTTTGGGGATGATCCGGACACAACGGTAATGACAGTCCGGGTCGGGTCCGGGACAACTTTTCGGACACGCGCGCGAGGAGGGCCGCGGGCTGACGAGAGGGGTAGGCATGGGCCTAGGTGGACTGTGGAGAGCGGGTTGGTCTGAGAGAAGAGGGGAGAGATGCAGCCCGGCACGATTTTCGGAGACCGAAAACGTCCGACATTTGACCGGCTATAATGCCGCTATAGTTATCCGTTGGGGCGTCAAACGGACTCCGAATGCGATGAAACTTGGCAGGCGGTCTACTAACAACAAAACAACACCGCACACCAACTTTCAACCCATTCCGAGAACATTTTCAGCCACTTATAAAATAATATTTCGGATGTGCCACGGGCGCATGCGAGTGTGGTTGGGCTCAGAACGGACAACGGACGGAACTGGGGAAAACCCGGACGGATGCAGGTTTTGAAAACATGATGATGCAATGCACATGATGACATGACAAGAAGCGACATGCAAGCAAAAGACATGGCAACGTCGGCGAATAACTGGAAGACACCTGGCACAACGGTATCGGGGCGTTACGTTTACGCTTATTTACTTTCCTGTTGCTATTGTTACAATCACTACAAAATACCAAAAACATTACTTTGCTTTCATTACTCTTTTGTTACCGCTACCATCACTATCATATTACTTTGCTACTAAACACTTTGTTGTAGATACTAAGTTTCCAGGTGTGGTTAAATTGGCAACTCAGCTGCTAATACTTGAGAATATCCTTTGATTCCCCTTGTGTCGAATCAATAAATTTGGGTTGAATACTCTACCCTCGAAAGCTGTTGCGATCCCCTATACTTTTGGGTTATCAAGACTAATTTCTGGCGCCGTTGCCGGGGAGCATAGCTCTATTCTCTGAGTCACTTGGGATTTATATCTGCTGGATACTATGAAGAACTTGAGAGATCCAAAAACCAAGATCTACCCCTCAACTACGAGGGGAGGTAAGGAACTGCCATCTAGCTCTGCACTTGATTCACCTTCTGTTATGAGTAAGCTTGCGACACCTACACCTGCTTCTGCTATTCGTTCTGATATGTCGCATGTTATTGATGATGCTACTTCTGCTATGCATGATACTTATGATGAAACTACCTCTATGCCTGATACTACTATGCCACTTAGTGATTTTCTAGAGGAACGACTTGCTAGGGCTAGAGAGATTGAAAATATTGAATCTGATTATGAAGATGAAAGTGATGATGAAGAATCACTTGTTATTCCTGAGGGTTATTTATTTGATCAAGATGCTTCTTTAGCTATTTTAGCCTGCAAAGATAGATATGAACTCAAAAGGTTATTAGCTAAATGGAATAAGCAATCTCCAAATGCTAGGATGAGACCTGACCCTGCTTTTGCTACTTCACCTATATGTGTTGCTGATAAGGATTATGAATTCTCTGTTGATCCTAATATAATTACTTTGGTTGAATCTGATCCTTTTCATGGCTATGAATCTGAAACTGTTGTAGCACATCTTACTAAATTAAATGATATAGCCACCCTGTTCACTAATGATGAGAGATCTTGCTACTTTTATATCCTTAAAATATTTCCATTCTCATTAAAGGGTGATGCTAAGATATGGTTTAATTTTCTTGATCCTGGTTGTGTGCGTAGTCCCTAGGATATGATTTATTACTTCTCTGCTAAATATTTCCCTGCTCATAAGAAACAAGCTGCTTTAAAGTAAATATACAACTTTGTGCAAATTAAAGAAGAGAGTATCCCACAAGCTATGGGGAGGCTTCTCAAGTTACTTAATGCTTTGCCTGATCATCCTCTTAAGAAAAATGAAATACTTGATATCTTTTATAATGGACTAACCGATGCTTCCAGAGATTACCTGGATAGTTGTGCTGGTTCTCTTTTCAGGGAAAGAACACCGGATGAAGCTGAAATCTTATTGAATAATATGTTGACAAATGAAAATAATTGGGCACCTCCTGAGCCAGCTCCTGCTCCAATTAATGATCCTATTCCTAAACCAACTCCGAAGAAGAGAAGTATTCTATTTCTCAGTCCCGGAGATATGCAAGAGGCAAAGAAATCTATGAAAGAAAAAGGTATTAAAGCTGAAGATGTTAAGAATTTACCTCCTATTGAAGAAATACATGGTCTTAATTTACCGCCTATCGAAGAAACATATGATCTTAATCCTTTATTTATTGAAGAACCTCCAGACCCCGATAACCCGACACAGGTAGTAAAGGTAAATTCTCTCTATAGATATGATAAAGCTGAAATCCCTCCTGCTAAAATTGCTAGTCAATGCTTGGATGAGTTTGATAATTTTATGTTTAAACAAGAAGACTTCAATGCTTATTTTGGTAGACAATTAAAACAAGATGCTGATATGATTAAATACTTGGGTGATTATATGGCTAATATTAGAGGTGAACTTAAACTTGTTAGCAAACATGCTTCTATGGTTACCACTCAAGTAGAACAAGTACTTAAAGCTCAAAAAGAATTGCTCAATGAGATGAATAGTAAGAAAAATGATTATGTTGTTAAAGTGGCTACTAGAACTGGTAGAATGACTCAGGAACCTTTGTATCCTTAAGGCCACCCTAAGAGAATTGAGCAAGATTCTCAGCGAAATAATATTGATGCACCTAGTTCTTCTAAAAAGAAGAAGTAGAAAAATGACAGAACTGTGCAAACTTCTAGTGAACCTATTGCTGAACCACCTGATAATCCAAATGATATATCTATGTCTGATGCTGAAACGCAATCTGGCAATGAACATGAACCTAATGAAAATGTTAATGATGATGTTCATAATGATGCTCAACATAGTAATGATAATGATGTAGAAATTGAACCTGCTGTTGATCTTGATAACCCACAATCAAAGAATCAACGTTATGATAAGAAAGACTTTGTTGCTAGGAAACATGGTAAAGAAAGAGAACCTTGGTTTCAGAAACCCATGCCTTTTCCTCCCAAACCATCCAAGAAAAAGGATGATGAGGATTTTGAGCGCTTTGCTAAAATGATTAGACCTATATTTTTACGTATGCGATTAACTGATATACTCAAAACCAATCCTTCTGCTAAGTACATGAAAGATATTATTACAAATAAAAGAAAGATACCAAAAGCTAAAATTTCCACCATGCTTGCTAATTATACTTTTAAGGGTGGAATACCAAAGAAACTTGGAGATCCAGGAGTACCTACTATACCATGCTCCATTAAAAGAAACTATGTTAAGACTGCTTTATGTGATCTTGGAGCCGGTGTTAGTGTTATGCCTCTCTCTTTATATCGTAGACTTGATTTGAATAAGTTGACACCTACTGAAATATCTTTGCAAATGGCTGATAAATCAACTGCTATACATGTGGGTATTTGTGGGGATGTGCCTGTTGTGGTTGCAAACGTTACTATTTTAATGGACTTTGTTATTCTTGATATTCCCGAGGACGATAGTATGTCTATTATTCTTGGAAGACCCTTTATTAATACTGCAGGGGCTGTTATTGATTGCAACAAAGGCAATGTCACTTTTCATGTTAATGGTAATGAGCATATGGTACACTTTCCGAGAAAACAACCTCAAGTTCATAGTATCAATTCTATCGGAAAAATTCCATCGATTATATTTGGAGGTTTTGAATTTCCTCTTCCTACTATCAAGAAGAAATATAATATACTTATTATTGGGGATGTGCATATCCCCGTTGAGGTAACCTAGCGTTATTCGAAATTCCTCCGGTTTCATGTTAATCGGAATGGGTTTGTTAACAAGACTTGATCAACCTTGTTAGTGGATTCCTTTTGACGAGCATGAGATGGATGAAACTAGAAGCACCAACCTTCTGTACCCCACTTTTACTTTTTGTTATTTATATTAAATAAAGTAAAAATAAATAATTTTCTGTCTGTTATCTGATTATCCGTGCAATATAAAAATACCTCGAAAATAAAAGTTCTCTAAATGCCTTGAAAATTAAATATGATTTTTTATAGAATATTTGAGGATTTATGGAACCAAGAACACACCGAGGGGGCCAACCACCTTGCCACGAGGGTGGAGGGCGCGCCTCCTGCCTCGTGGACCCATGGTGGCCCTCCTCCACTTATTCTTTCAGCTACACACTTCATCTTCCTCCCCCAAACATGAAAACCAGCTCAAACCCGACTCCAAGCTTGTTTTGCTGCCATTTTCGATCTCCTTGTTCAAAGCACCTCTCACAAAACTGCTTGGGGAGATTGTTCCTTGAGGAAGAAATAGGTTTAGGAAAATGTTCCAAGGTGGTTCTTCAAAGAAGCAAGGACCCAGGCTTGCAATGCGTGATGCTGACGAAGAGCCACCAAGAGACGCTCCAGTGCGTCCTTGTGAGTGGCCTTCTGAAAATTTTATGGATCGAGCGGGAATCAAAGAAGAATTTAACGCATATTTGTGTAATGCCGATCTTGGGGACTTTGAGGCAAACAAATGCTCCCAGTATCATGAGCTCACAAGCTCTTTTGTGAGGAGGTTTGAGTATTCATCTTCGGATAATTCTCCTTCAGTCATGTTTGATCTTTATGATAAATCTTATACCATGGACCTAGAGGATTTCACTTTTGCTTGCAAACTTCCACAATGGGGTAGTGTTAGGGATCCCCCTAAATCTGAATTTAGAAACTTTCTTGCTAGTATAACTATAGGGGAATCTAGAGATATAACACAAGCTACCATAGGGAGCATTCATTTTCCTGTTATACATTATTTTGCTCTCTTCATAGGTAGGTGCATAAATGCTAAGGATGAAGCATGTCACATGTTTGTCCCTGACCTTAGCATTCTCAGGAGTGCTGTGTCAGGAGACCAATCTTATCATATGGGAGCCATTGTAGCTCGTAGGTTGCATCATAATAGACATAATGGAGATTTCTTTGGAGGAATTTATGCAACCCACTTAGCTAAATTTCTTGAGATAGACATTTGGGAAGGAGACATGGAGTTGCCTCCTGCTTATTTAGATTTTGATTCCGTGGTTTCCCACCATTTTGTCGAGAGGAACGAATCACCTCTCCAGTACCGATTAATCTTTGACAGACGCCGTGCTATCCATATTACTCTCCCTGCTCCTGCTTTCTTTGATTATCAGGCAAGAGGAGGATATACTATTACCAGAGAGGAGGCAGATGAGTACGAGAGGAGAGCGGAGGCCGCTCGTAGCCACACTGCAGCTCAGGAGGCGATAGCCGCTGCATCACAGTAGGACCCCAACAACTACTATTATGGATATCAGCCAGGCCAGCCGTGGACATAGACCAACTTAGGCCAAAAGCCTAAGCTTGGGGGAGTACGTATTTCTCATCGACATTACATTTATGTTCACACACACTCATTGCCAGATGTCGGTGCTCATACTTTTTCATTGTATCATCCATGCTAGTTTATTTTCTTTTATGCTTTCTTCTTGTGTGTTTGATAAACCTTAAAAAACCAAAAAAAATAGTTGTAGCTTTTAATTAATTTACTTCCCATGCTTGTAGTACTAATTAAAAAAAGGAAAACCCAAAAATATTTCCTGTTCTTCTTTTGCTTGTTGGGAGCTTTCCCATGTAAATAGTTTTATTTCTTTTCTTTTCTTTGGGGGTCAGTAGGAGAAGACCATGATTAAATTGTTGAAGTGGCTCTTATATGCATTATTGTTTATCTCACAAAAGAGCCCATATTGCCTTGTCTTCTCCTGTTTATTGAATGCTCGCAGATTCCAGCTTAGTCCAATGCACGTGCACTCTTATTATTATTCACATCGTTCGATCGTGCAAGTGAAAGGCAATTATGATGATATATGATGGACTGACTGAGATGAGAAAAGCTGGTATGAACTCGACCTCTTTTGTTTTTGTAAATATGATGAGTTCATCGTTCTTGATTCAGCTTGTTATGAATAAACATGTTTGCAATGACAATTAGAGATCATAGTTGCTTGTGCCATGCTTGATTAGCTATGAGTTATAATGATTTACCTTGCGTGCCAACATGCTATTAAAATGGTTATGATGTGGTATGATAGGGTGGTATCCTCCTCTAAATGATTTAAGTGACTTGACTTGGCACATGTTCACGCATGTAGTTGAAACAAATCAACATAGCATTCACGATATTTATGTTCATGGTGGATTATATCCTACTCATGCTTGCATCCAATGTTTATTAATTTTAATGCATGTACATGACTATTGTCACTCTCTAGTTGGTCGCTTCCCAGTCTTTTGCTAGCCTTCACCTGTACTAAGAGGGAATACTGCTTGTACATCAAAACTCCTTAAACCCCAAAGTTATTCCACATGAGTCCACTATACTTTCCTATATGCGGTATCTACCTACCGTTCCAAGTAAATTTGTATGTGCCAAACTCTAAACCTTCAAATAATCATCCTGTTTTGTATGCTCGAATAGCTCATGTATCAACTAGGGCTGTCCGTATCTTCCATGTTAGGCGGGTTATTCTCAAGAGGAGTGGACTCCGCTCCTCACTCATGAGATAAAGGGCTGGTCACCGGGATGCCCAGTCCCATGCTTTATGCAAACTAAATCAAAATAATTGCAAACAAAACTCCCCTGGGACCTGATGTATGTTGGAGGCACTCATTGTTTTGAGCAAGCCATGGATTGATGTTTGTTGGTGGAGGGGGAGTATAAACTTTACCATTCTATTTGGGAACCGCCTATAATATGCGTAGCATGGAAGATATCGCCATCTCTTGGTTGTTATGTTGACAATGAAAGTATACCTCTCAAAATGTTATTCGCCTCTATTTCAAAACCGAGCTCTCGCACCTCTACAAATCCCTGCTTCCCTCTGCGAAGGGCCGATCTATTTACTTTTATGTTGAGTCATCACCCTCTTATTAAAAAGCACTAGTTGGAGAGCACCGCTGTCATTTCATTCATTACTGTTAATTTATATTGGGTGTGACTATGATTGGATATCTTTTACCATGAATTACAATGTCTAGTCAGTCCTTGATGTTTAAAGGTGTTCTGCATTTATGTTTTGCGGTCTCAGAAAGGGCTAGCGAGATACCATCTTGTTATATCATATTATGATTGTTTTGAGAAAGTGTTGTCATCCGAGATTTATTATTATGGCTTGCTAGTTGATTATGTTATTGATATGAGTAATCATGAGACCTGAGAATTATTGCAAATGTGGTTAGTTATAATCTTTGCTGAAAACTTGAATGCTAGCTTGACATTTTTACAACAACAAGAGCAAACAGAGTTTGTAGAAGTTTTTCTTTATTTCTTTCAATTTGTCAACTGAATTGCTTGAGGACAAGCAAGGGGTTTAAGCTTGCGGGAGTTGATACGTCTCCGTCATATCTACTTTTCCAAACACTTTTGCCCTTGTTTTGCACTCTAACTTGTATGATTTGAATGGTACTAACCCGGACTGACGCTGTTTTCAGCAGAATTGCCATGATGTTGTTTTATGTGCAGAAAACAAAAGTTCTCGGAATGACCTAAAACTCCACGGAATATCTTACAATAAATAATAATAAAAATCCTCGCCAAAGATGAAGACCAGGGGGCCCACACCCTTCTCACGAGGGTGGGGGCCCCCCTAGGGCGCGCCCCCTATCTTGTGGGCCCCCTGGAAACCCCTGACTCCAACTCCATATAACTGCTCTTAGGGAGAAAAAAATAGAAGAGAAGAAATCATCGCATTTTACAATATGGATCCGCCGCCAAGCCCTAAAACCTCTTGGGAGGGCTGATCTGGAGTCCGTTCGGGGCTCCGGAGAGGGGGATTCGTCGCCGTCGTCATCATCAACCATCCTCCATTACCAATTTCATGATGCTCTCTGCCGTGCGTGAGTAATTCCATCGTAGGCTTGCTGGACGGTGATGGGTTGGATGAGATTCACCATGTAATCGAGTTAGTTTTGTTAGGGTTTGATCCCTAGTATCCACTATGTTCTGAGATTGATGTTGCTATGACTTTGCTATGCTTAATGCTTGTCACTAGGGCCCGAGTGCCATGATTTCAGATCTGAACCTATTATGTTTTCATCAATATATGAGAGTTCTAGATCCTATCTTGCAAGTCTATAGTCACCTATTATGTGTTATGATCCGTTAACCCCGAAGTGACAATAATCGGGATACTTACCGGTGATGACCATAGTTTGAGGAGTTCATGTATTCACTATGTGCTAATGCTTTGTTCCGGTTCTCTATTAAAAGGAGGCCTTAATATCCCTTAGTTTCCATTAGGACCCCGCTGCCACGGGAGGGTAGGACAAAAGATGTCATGCAAGTTCTTTTCCATAAGCACGTATGACTATATTCGGAATACATGCCTACATTACATTGACGAATTGGAGCTAGTTCTGTGTCACCCTATGTTATGACTGTTACATGATGAACCGCGTCCGGCATAATTATCCATCATTGATCCAATGCCTACGAGCTTTCCATATATTGGTCTGCACTTATTTACTTTCCCGTTGCTATTGTTACAATCACTACAAAATACCAAAAACATTACTTTGCTTTCATTACTCTTTTGTTACCGCTACCATCACTATCATATTACTTTGTTACTAAACACTTTGCTGCAGATACTAAGTTTCTAGGTGTGGTTGAATTGACAACTCAGCTGCTAATACTTGAGAATATTCTTTGGCTCCCCTTTTGTCGGATCAATAAATTTGGGTTGAATACTCTACCCTCGAAAGCTGTTGCGATCCCCTATACTTGTGGGTTATCACTCGTTGCTATGCAAGAAGAGTTAAACAGTTTTGAACGCAACCAAGTGTGGTCCTTAGCCAAGAGGGCAACTACCGAGCACAATGTCATTGGAACAAAATGGATTTTCAAGAACAAGCAAGATGAGAATGATGTCATCATCCATAACAAGGCAAGGTTAGTGGCACAAGGGTACTCACAAGTTGAAGGTTTGGACTTTGGTGAGACCTTTGCCCCCGTTGCCCGTCTTGAATCCATTCGTATCTTACTTGCTTATGCTGCTTTCAATGATTTTACATTACATCAAGTGGATGTGCAGAGTGCTTTCCTTAACGGTCCTCTACAAGAAGAAGTATATGTATCACAACCACCCGGGTTCGTTGATCCTGATCACAAAGACTATGTGTATAAACTTCATAAGGCTTTGTATGGCCTCAAACAAGCACCTCGTGATTGGTATGATCATCTTAAGAAGTTTTTACTCGATGATGGTTTTGTGAGAGGGGTGATCGATCCCACTCTTTTTACTAAGAGGGACAAGGGTGATTTGATCTTATGCCAAATCTATGTAGATGATATCATTTTTGGTTCTCCTAACATTCATTTGTGCAAGAAGTTTGCAGCTTCCATGACCAAGAATTTTGAGATGTCACTCAATGCGTATTTGAAGTTCCTCCTTGGATTTCAAATTCAACAATTTCAAGAAGGAATTTTCTTGTCTCAAGCAAAATACCTCAAGGATATCCTAGAGAAATTTGGCATGTCTGATGCTAGTCCATGTAAGACACCCATGCCAACCAAAATTGTACTCACTGAAGACACAAACGGTATCCCTTTCGACCCATCTAAATACCGCTCTATGATTGATTCATTGCTTTATCTTTGTGCATCTAGACCAGACATCATGTTTAGTGTATGCATGTGTGCTAGATTTCAAGCTTCCCCTAGGGAAAGTCATCGTAAGGCGGTTAAGCACATTCTTAGATACCTTGTTCACACCCCAAAGTTGGGTCTATGGTACCCAAGGATGCTAAGTTTGATCTCATTGGGTACACGGATGCGGATTGGGCTGGCGACAAAGTGGATCGTAAGTCCACCTCCGGCGCATGTCAGTTTCTTGTATGCTCCTTGGTAAGTTGGTCCTCGAAGAAACAAAATTGTGTTGCCCTCTCCACCGCAGAAGCTGAATACATTGCAACCGCTAGTTGTGCCACTGAAAGATTATAGTATCACCTATAGACATGTGCCTCTTCTATGTGATAATGAAGGTGCCATCAATATTGCCAAGAATCCCAAAGATCATACCCGCATCAAGCATATTGATATTAGGTATCACTTCTTGAGAGATCATGTGGAAAAGGGTGATATTGACATTGCTCATGTTGGCATAGATATGCAACTTGCTGATATTTTTACCAAACCATTGGACGAGGCAAGGTTTTGTCAACTTAGGCGTGAACTTGGTATCTTGGAGCTTGACAATATTATGTGAAATCTAGTACCCATTCATGCATAAACTTAATGTCTTGTCTTGATGTAGGCATATATTTAGGGGAGACATTCAATTCATGAGTATTCTCACCCTACATAATGCATAAATAGAACAAACACTCTCAAAGTTATCATGGCTCGAACTATGGTGCTTTAACATGATGGAGTCGAGAATATATGCCCAAAGTATACATCTTTGCGGTACTATATTCCATATGCTCAAACATGATGACCTTGGTCACCGCTTGTGCATTGCTCATGTGGACCTTTCATTACTTATTTTGCTTGGGTTGTTAGTACATTTTAGTATGGCCTTAGATTACTCAGGTTTTCCGCCCCCATAATTCTCTAAAAACTCCTTGGCGGAGTCTATATCAAATCATATTTGTTCGCTCCTTTAAAATCTCTACCCTGCCTGGTCCTGATGTCCAGTGGCCGGATATCCGGCTCCTAAGCCGGACATCCGGGCCCTGGAGCAAATCCTTCTGAGCTCAAACCACACATCGTGCATTTTCAGTGGCCGGACATCTGGGCTCTAGCCGGACATCCGAGCCCTGAACATATTGCTCTTTGACCCCCACACGCGGGATGTCCGGCCCGTTGGCCCCTGCTTCGCTGCTCTCTGACCTCCGCTCGCCGGATATCCGGGCTAGGCCCCGGATGTCCGGCCCATAGCCCACAACCACATATATCAGGGGCGGGACCTGGGATTTGGGGGGCAGTTCCTCACTCGCCCATTTTTCTCTCCCCATCTCGTCTGACAGCCATCGCCGCCGGGCATGCTCCGGCGCTGCCCTGGCTATATCCTCCGACCTCCGGCCCCGATCTCCTGCCCATGGATTCTCCTCCCGATATACGATTCTATCCAATCCATTTCTTGAGTTGTCGTGTGAATCTCTCGAGGGGACCGGGGTACTGTGGGATTCACCGCCGGAGTTCTTCATGGCACGTACCAAGAATGTCGGCCCCGAGCGCCCTGAGCCTTCTTCTAGGGGTATGGATGCTATCTCTCTTGCATCTTTATCTTGTTATGACCAAATCATCTTAGGGTTTCATTATCTCTCATGAATATCTTGACATATCTCTCTCTCTAGTGCCTTGCTATTTCTTGCCTAAGCCTATACATCTCTTTACGTACTCGACTAATCAACTTAATCATGGGAATGCCACATTTTTGATCTATCACTTGGCCTTGTCCTATGTTCATGATCGAAAATGTTCATTCCTCTATTTAATTTACTTTATCCTTGTTCAATACTCTTTGGCTCCTTCTCATCAGGACTTATATTATCCATTTCAGTCGCTCGCCGGCAAGGCTCAACCGACTCCGATGAACATGCTTGGCCTAAGAAGAAAAAGACCACTACCAAGAAGAAGAAGCGAGCACCGTCCACAAGTCCGTTGGCCTCAGATCTGGATGATGCGGACTATGTTGGGGAGGAAGAGGATGACATTGCGCCGCGACATTCCGTTGGGCAGTCCAAGCCTGGTACTAGGAGGCGCCGGTGCCTCAAGTACGCGGTTCTGCCATGCTCGTTGTCCATGGTCGTCGCATCTCCATGGAGCTTCCTGACAGTGGGGATGGGGGTGGGTCAATATCTCGTGTTCCGTCGGGATGTCAATCAATATGAGATGCATGAAAGATGGATCCAGAGTATAAGCCCAAAGGGATTGATGCTTGCTTGCCTCTTGTGAAGCCTCCCTCTCAGCTCACTGACGAGGAACATGGATATCCACTCAATGAGGTCTCCATCTTTTGTGCTCCTTACCACATCCTCTATCAGTGTGTGCTTTGCACCCTCTATCCTAAGAAGGGAGATCGGTCAAGAGCTCGCAACTACTGTATTGATCTGATGGTACGTATGCATGATGCACCTACTGAGCCTCTTGACGCCACTCGCTATATTTGGCATGAGATTCATCTCGCCAGCTTCATTCAGACGCGTCAGTTCCCATATGCTCCATTCATTCATGCCATCATTGATCACACTGCTTCGTTTGAGGTTGTGAAGACCGTTGGGCATTCCATTTGGACACCGCCCGTTCACATGCGTGTGGCTGCTACTGTATCGGCTGCTGCATCTCGACTACCGAGGAAGCCTACTGGTGGGTCTAGGCTTGCTGCTTCCTTCGTGCCTTCTTCCTCGTCTGCTCCTCGGGGACATCTTGTCTCTTTCTTCGGCAAGGCTCAGTCTGCTATTATGAAGGCAATCTCATTCAGTTGTCAGCAAAACCATGATGTTCAGAAGCGCCTCATCATCTCCAAGAATCAGCTCATGCAGCGCCTCTGTGACCGTGGGAGTCCCGTGAGCGATGAGTGATCCTCTTCCCGCGGCTCCGTCCTCATCCACTTTTGGATTTCCATCTCGTGACGAGTACCCTGAGTTCTTTGATGATGATGATGACATCCGCCGGGAGTGATAGGGTCTGTTTAGTTCTTCACCCCTTTTTACTTGTTGCTGTCAAAGGGGGAGAAGTAGTATCTTAGGTAGGTCATTCTATGTTATGTTGTCTAGTTATGTTAACTACTACTTGTTATGTTGCTACCTATGGTACTTATTCTTGTGAGACTATGATCTTATCTTGTTGCTATAAAATGTTGGTTTCACATGTACATATCTCTCACATTTATATCTTTGACTATGATCTTATCTTGTGGCTATGAGATGTTGGTTTCATATGTGCATGTCTCTCACATTTATATCTCTTTGAGGTACATATGCTACCATACGAAGATATGTTGTACATCCTAACATACTCATCCCATGCACACGTTGAGGGGGAGCTAAAAGCAAATAGAAACATATACTTATTTTGTACTTTTGCTCTCATGATTGTCAACGCTAAGATTATTTATTGCATCTATGATACTGCATGAATGGTTGTCATCAACAAACAAAAAGGGGGAGATTGAAAGCGCAATCATGCCCTTACATCATGTTTTGATGTTGATGACAATATACATGTAGGGGACTAACAATGGTTGTCAAGTAAGTTTCAGGCGTTAGTCACCGGTTCATCGAAGTGTGTGGATCAAGAGCATACAAAGTGATTTTACTCAAGGATGAAGCATAAAAATTGATTTCATATTTGTTTTCTTGAGTATAGGATCCCGCACTATTAAGAGGGGATCGATAGCGTTAGTTAAAGGCTTGCTCTTGTCACAAACCTCCATGCCATACATGCACATGATAAAACCTTCGGGTTTCTGCCTCTTGGCTTCCGGATGTCCGGGCCTCACGCCGGATATCTGGGCCTCACACCGGATATCCGGCCTACCTGCCGGATATCAGGGCCTAGCCATCCAGAGAGCGCTTTTGTGCTGTGTTGCATGCTGTATGTCCGGGTTATAGCCCGGATGTTCGGGCCTTCCTGATTCGCCGGATGTCCGGGGCCCATCCCGGATGCCCGACCTCTACTACCCGTGGAACAACTGAGGTTCTATAACCTTTTAGTGATCGCGCCAGATGTCCGGCCATCTGCCGGATATCCGGGCCCTCCTGATATGCCGGATGTCCGGGCTTGGCCCTTGGATGTCCAGCCCCTCTATTTCCTGTTCTGTTCTGTTTCTGTTCCTCGTACATTGCCAGGCCAGATGTCTGGCCCCTTGCCCGGATGTCCGGCCTGCTCATTCACTTACACTACAACGACCATATTTGTGCTCACACTATATATAGCCATTTTCCCCCACGGGATAAGGTTGACCATTCACTTTGAACAAACCCTAGAACACATTTCACTCTCTCCCTCACTTCTCCACACCAAATCTTAGATCCCCAAGCGATTTGAGAGCATTTGAGAGGACTTGTCCGATCAAGTGATAGATCCACTCCTTCCCCTTCTTTGCACCAAAGGAATTCGTGATTTGAGCAAGTCTTGAGCTTTTCCCCATCGCCTTTGTTACTCTTGGAGGTTGGAGACTCCTAGGCGGTAGGAGTCTTTCAGAGAGGAATCGACCCTTGCGATTACCCCTGGAAAAGTTTGTGAGGCTTTGGAGACCACCCCAAGGTCTACCACTAGTGGTTGAGAAACACCTCCGTGGTGTTGTCTCAAAGGGAGAATAGGGTGAGCCTTCGTGGCGTTGGTGTGCCTTCGTGGTAACATCCACCTCTCTAACAGTGACGTAGCTTCCCTCCAAGGAAGTGAACATCAGCATATATCCTTCTCTCCTGGAGTTGCGGTTATCCCTAAATCTAACTCTCTACTTGTGGTTACTTGTCTCTTAGCTCTTACTAATTTCATATTGCTCTTACTTACTTACATACTTGTGTTACTTGTTATCTTGCTTAGTCCTTAGTATCACACTTGCAATTGCTAGGCTCACTCTTATATTCCGCATTATTGCCTAAAATTGCTAAGTAACAATTAAATTTTTTTATTGTACCTATTCACCCCCCTCTAGGTCCATCTCGATCCTTTCACCTAGAATCAAAGACATTCAAGATACAACAGAGGAAACCGACTGAGTTCACCAAGTAGTGCAATCCACTCGACCTCTAACCTCACTCGAAAACCCCAATTCCATTCGACCAAGATGAAGTCACTCGACCATACAAGAAACCACCCGGAATGCAGAAGACCTAAAGTTACTCTGGATGGCAATGGTCAGGCGTTCAGTCTGTAGTCTTAAAGATCATTTATAGCTCTTTATAATCGGCGTTACCAGTAAGTCCTGTCTTAATGTACATTGAACCCTATGTAACATTGGATGGCCGGGGTCCCGGTGCACTCTATATAAACCACCCCCCTCCTCTGGGACAAGGGTTTGTACCCCCTGTAACTGTCACGCATAGTCCGGTCGACCAGCCTCCGGGCACCGAGATGTTGGGCTATTACTTCCTCTGAGAATGGCCTGAACTCGTAAACCTTGCATGCACAATCTCGCTGTAGCTAGGATCTTGCCTCCTCTTACATACCCCCTATTCTGTTGTCAGACTTACTCCCACGATAGTTGGCGCCCACCGTGGGGCAGGTGTCTTAGCGACCTCCGGCGAGGTTGCGATTTTTCCGATCTTCATCATGATGGTTTCCGGTGGTGGTCTAGCTTTGGGCCGCGAGATCCATCTCGACGCGCTTGTGTTCACCGCCTACGACTCCGCCTGGCTCTAGGAGGTCCCCCTCGATGTTGAGGCCCTTCCCGTATGCGGGTTGCACACTTCCGCGCGAGTGCTTGCAGCGTCCTCTTGCGGCAGCCGTCAACCCAATATCGGTCGGCTCCCACAACATCTTCACTCCGCGCCGCTCGCCGTCGCAAGCGGTCTGGTCGATCGCGGATTTAGTGGTGGGTGAAGCATGCGGTGGCACGTCAGTCGGCCACTCCTCAAGTCGCGGGAATCGAGCCCGACGAATCTCTCTACGGACTATTTGACATGTCGACTGGTTTCGCCGAGACTCTGTCCGAGTGCGACAACAGTGACCCTGCGACAGAAGCCTTATGGTCGACACGCTGCATAGCCCTTCTGGTTTACATCGCGGTGGTGGTGGCGATGGCGATGGCGACTCGTCGCATGGTCACGAATAATATCGTCCTGAAGCTCTCACTTCGGAGCAGAGGGATGAGCTACACCTTCGCAACATGGAGGCGCTCCACACTCCCATCATCGGCGAGACCTCTGAGGCTCGGGCCTTGGAGGCTGCGTGCCTGGCCACTTTGGCTGAGCACGCGCATCTAGAGAACCTTCAACATTGACTCGACGAGCGCGCTCGACGACAGGTCCCCAAATCCAGTCAAGGACAACGACCGTTGTTCTCACCTGAACCTCAGGTATACCGCACTGCGATCCAGAATCTTACCTCTACAACCCGTATAGAAGAGTCGATTCAGCCATCCCAATCAGAGGCTAGAAGAGGTTTGATGTAGATCTGAGCGCTGCTTCGGGCAGCAGGAGCGCAAAACACAGCTGTTTTCAGTCGCACAACAGGATCCACAGCAGGTCCGTGGTGGCGGACACAGTACAGTCGGCTCACAGCCCAAGATCGCCTCTGCGGCGTGTGGGTCGTGGGCACTGCCAGGAGCAGTACCTGGGTCGGAACCATGAGCAGTATGATCATCGGCTCGGCCGCGATGACCACTGTCGAGTGCCTACGCCCCCTCCGAGGGGTGGATCGTACGTGCCCCGGCAGTATGATGACAGGCGCCCGTACAATGATGAGCGAAGGGTACCAGTCGACCCAAGAGAGCCTGGGTTTGATGCAAGGTCGATTCTTGTTCAAGGTCTGGTCGACAGAAACCGAGCACATAGAGAAGGACTAGACAAAGATCATCCGACTGGTAGCAGAGTACATGTTTTAGGACCTGCGTGTTTTAGCAGAGCCATCAGAGCTGCAAAGATTCCCCCCAACTTCAGGTTGGAAATTGGAGTTAGCAAGTTCACCGGTGAGTCGAAGCCTGGCACTTGGCTAGAGGATTACCGAGTGGCTGTGCAGATCAGCGGCGGTAACGATGATGTGGCCATGAAGCACCCCCCTGATGCTAGAAGGATCAACCAGAGCTTGGTTGAATCAGTTGGCTCCTGGAAGTATCTTCAGTTGGGAAGAGTTGGCCCGAATGTTTGTCAGGACATTGAGGGCACTTGCAAACGGCCTGCAGGGCTGACTGAATTACATCATTGTGTTCAGAAACGGAATGAAACTTTGAGGGATTACATCCAGAGATGGACCACTCTTCACCATACAGTGGAAAATGTATCACAACACCGAGTAGTTTGCGCTTTCAAGGAGGGTGTTCGGTACAGAGAGCTTAACCTAAAATTCGGTCGGACAGGAGATATGATCTTGGCCCGAATGATGGAAATAGCCACCCGGTACGCTAACGGCGAAGAAGAAGACCGACTCTACAGTGGCAAGAACAAACCAGTCGCCTAGGACGCCGGAGGAGGGAATTCCAGTCGAAAGCAGAAGCGCAAAGCCGAACCCGCAGGCCCTGGTGAGGCCGCAGTTGTAACCCAAGGAAAGTTCAAAGGAAAACCCAAGGGGCCGTGGATACCCAAGAAAGTGAAGGATCAAGCGGGAAATGATGTGCTAGATTTTCCATGTCATATACACACTAAGAAGGATGAAGAGGGAAACCCGATTTATCCCAAGCATACCACTCGACTGTGCCGACTCCTAATTTAGAGCTTCCGAGAGGGTTAGCCCAGCGAGAAAGAAAAGGAATCCGATAAGGATGAGGACAAAGAGGAGGATGACGGTTACCCTAATGTCAATTCCACTTTAGTGATTTTTACTGACCTCGAGAGCAAAAGTCGACTAGAAGTTATCAACAGAGAAGTGAACATGGTTGCTCCGGCGACAACGACATATCTGAAGTGGTCAAAGACTTCTATTACATTCGACCAGTCCGATCACCCAGCACATGTTGCTACCCCCGGGAGGCAAGCGTTGGTGGTCGACCCAGTCATTGGGGGCACCCGATTGACCAAGGCTCTGATGGATGGTGGCAGTGGTCTGAACATTTTGTTTGTCGAGACTCTCCGAGGGATGGGCATTCCGATGTTCAAACTCACCGAGAGCAACATGCGGTTCCACGGAGTCATTCCGGGGAAGAAGGCTGATTCACTCGGCCAGATCACTCTTGATGTGGTTTTCGGTGATTCCAAGAATTACCGCAAGGAAAAGTTGACATTTGAGGTTGTGGACTTTCATAGTGCCTACCATGCTATTCTGGGAAGGCATGCGTATGCTCGTTACATGGCTTGACCATGTTACGTGTACCTCAAATTGAAGATGCCTGGTCCCAGAGGTGTGATTACAGTCACTGGTAATCGGTAGAGAGCAGAAGATTGCCTCCAGAAAGGTTCAAAAATTGCCGATGACCATATGGTAGCAGTAGAACTGGAAGAGTACAAGAAGGCTGCCGACCCGAGCGATTTGTTGCGTGCTAAGAAGCCTGCTTTAGAGTCTGCATTTTAGTCGTCTGATGAAACAAAGCCCGTGCACATTCATCCGACCAATCCCAATGCTACTCCGACTCATATATCAACAACACTCGACAGCAAATAGGAAGAAGCGCTCATCCAGTTCCTTCGTGAGAACCAGGACATCTTTGCATGGAAACCGTCTAACATACCGGGTGTACCCAGGGGACTGGTTGAGCACCGTTTGCGAGTCGACCCAAAGGTAAAACCTGTCAAGGAGTATCTCCGTCGGTCCGCCATGGAGAAAAGTAAGGCCATTGGCGAGGAAGTGGCTCGACTTCTGGAAGCTAAATTCATCCGAGAGATATACCACTCAGAGTGGCTCGCCAATGTTGTCATGGTCCCCAAGAAAGATGATTCACTTCGTATGTGCATCGATTTCAAACACATCAATCGGGCCTTCTCAAAAGATAATTTCCCTCTCCCCCGAATCGACCAAATTGTCGACTCAACTGCGGGGTGTGAGCATTTATCCTTTTTGGAAGCGTATTCCAGGTACCATCAGATCCGACTGTATGGATCCGACGAAATAAAAACCGCCTTCATCACCCCATTCGAGTGTTTTTGCTATGTTACTATGCCTTTTGGTCTCAAAAATGCTGGCGCCACATTCATCACCCCATTCAGACCTACTGAATGACCTCGCTGAAACCTTTGCCAACTTGAGAAGATATGATATCGAGTTTAATCCATCTAAGTGCACATTTAGAGTCCCAGGTGGAATGTTACTTGGTTTCCTCGTTTCTAAACAAGAGATCGATGCAAACCCAGAAAAGGTTGGAGCAATCCTCCGAATGAAACGCCCCGTGCGTGTGCACGACGTTCAGAAGCTCACTGGTTGTTTGGCTGCGTTGAGCCGATTCATTTCTTGTTTGGGTGAAAAGGCTTTTCCTCTTACTGATTGATGAAAAAGTCTGACAAGTTCGAGTGGACCCTTGAAGCCGAAGCAGCATTTGTAGAGCTCAAATCCCTGCTTTCCACCCAGCCGGTGCTTGCTGCTCCAGTCATCAAATAACCTCTATTACTGTACATTGCAGACACTAGACAAGTCATCAGCACAGTGCTCATAGTCGAGTGGGAAGAAGAAGGCAAGGCTTTCAAAGTTCCGCGCCTAGTATATTATATTTCTGAAGTCTTGACTCCGTCCAAGCAGAGATATCCGCATTATCGGAAGCTTGTCTATGGAATTTACTTGACTGCGAAGAAAGTTGCACACTACTTTTCAGATCACTTAGTTTCACTCGTCGGCGATGCTCCATTGTCAGAAATTCTGAACAATAAAGATGCAACTGGTCGAGTGGCAAAATGGGCGATTGAACTCCTTCCATTGGATATAAAGTTTGAGGCGAAGAAAGCAATCACGTCCCACGCAATAGCAGATTTCCTCACCGAGTGGATTGAACAGCAACAACCAACTCAGATTCACTCAGAGCATTGGACTATGCTCTTCGATGGGTCCAAGATGTTGAATGGATCCGGTGCTGGTGTAGTTCTGGTATCTCCCAGAGGCGACAAGCTCAGTTATGTCCTTCAAATTCACTTTGATTCCTCAAACAATGAAGCTGAGTATGAAGCACTGTTGTATGGGTTGCGTATGGCTATCTCACTCGGCGTCCGTCGCCTGATGGTCTATGACGACTCAGACTTAGTGGTCAATCAAGTAATGAAGGAATGGGATATCAGAAGTCCAGCCATGACTGGTTACTGCGATGCAGTAAGGAAGCTAGAAAAGAAGATTGAGGGGTTAGAACTCCACCACATACCTTGAATCAAGAATCAAGTCGCTGATGATCTGGCAAAGTTGGGTTCCACTCGGAAACCTATACCCAACAATGTGTTCTTGGAGCATCTCCATACCCCGTCATTCCAAGAAGATCCTTTCACAGTGGAGCCCCCACAGCCGAAAAGTTCTATCGATCCGACTAAGATCGAAGTCCCGGCCGTGGTCGACCTAATCATGGAAGTTTTGGTAATCACCCCCAACTGGACAGTACCATATATTGTGTATCTGCTTAGGAAAGAGCTTACAGAAGATGAAGATGAGGCCTGCCAGATTGTTCGTCGATCCAAAGCATTCACAGTGATAGGTGGTCAACTTTACAGAGAAAGTGTCACTGGAGTCGCTCAGCAATGTATTACACCAGAGGAAGGTCGAATGATTCTAAATGATATCCACTCGGGGACCTGTGGTCACATGCGTCCTCTCGGACCATCATGGCCAAAGCATACCGAGCAGGATTCTACTGGCCGCGTGCAAATGAGATGGCAAAAGATATAGTCGACAAGTGCGAAGGCTGCCAGTTCTACTTAAACATGTCTCACAAGCCTGCATCCACCTTGAAGACTATTGCACTCATCTGGCCGTATGCTGTCTGGGGTTTGGATGTGGTTGGACCTTTCAAGACAGGCAGAAGTGGTTTAACTCATTTGCTTGTGTCAGTCAACAAATTCACCAAGTGGATCGAAGCCAGGCCTATCAAGCTCGATTCAAGAACTTCCATCAGTTTCATTAAAGAGTTGATATTCAGATATGGAGTCCCTCACAGTATTATCACAGATAATGGGTCCAACTTTGATTCTGATGAGTTCAGGGCATTCTGTGCCTCCCAAGGCACTCGGGTTGACTACGCATCCGTTGCGCACCCGTAGTCGAATGGGCAAGCAGAAAGGGCGAATGGTTAGATTCTTCAAGGACTGAAACCCCGACTGATGCGTGATCTCAAGCATGCTGCTGGAGCTTGGGTGACTGAATTACCATCTGTTCTATGGGGATTATGAACAACTCCAAACCGGTCAACGGACTGAACCCCTTTCTTCATGGTGTATGGCGCTGAAGCTAGACTTCCGAGTGATTTGCTGCACAATGCTCCCCGAATGGATTTTTTCTCAGAAGCCGAAGCTAAACAGGCACGCCAAGATGTAGTCGATCTCTTGGAGGAAGAACGTGAAATGGCTCTGATCCGGTCGACCATCTACCAACAAGACTTTCTACAACGTAGCCATGAAGAAAGATGAGCCACGCTCATGGAGTGCGGAGCTGCTCCGCCGTTTCTACACCTAAACACTCGGATTAACAAGTTGTAATAAGAATCCTTCAGTTTGCTTATCAAAGACAAGATTTTTGCAATATCTTAATGATTGTTATCCCGTAAACACATGTGTTCAAATCCCCCAGTGGGTGTTCAAATCCCTAAGTTTTCAAAAAACACTCCGAGTGGAGAGCAATCCTCCCACTCGGGGGCTTAGCCGCGAACCCGATTCACCTAAGTTTCAAAAAACACTCCGAGTGGAGAGCAATCCTCCCACTCGAGGGCTTAGCCGCGACCCCGTAATCGCCTAAGTTAAAAAGCACTTCGAGTGGAGATAAATCCTGCCACTCGGGGGCTTAGCCGCGAACCCAATTTGCCTAAGTTTCAAAAACACTCTGAGTGGAGAGCAATCCTCCCACTCGGGTGCTTAGCCATGACCCCATAATCGCCTAAGTTAAAAATCACTCCGAGTGGAGAGAAATCCTCCCACTCGGGGGCTTAGCCACGAACCCGATTCGCCTAAGTTTCAAAAATACTCCGAGTGGAGAGCAATCCTCCCACTCGGGAGCTTAGTCGCGAGCCCGTAATTGCCTAAATTAAAAAAACACTCCGAGTGGAGAGCAATCCTCCCACTCAGGGGCTTAGCCGCGAATTCGATTCACGTAAGTTTCAAAAACACTCCGAGTGGAGAGCAATCCTCCCACTCAGGGGCTTAGCGCGACCCCGTAATCGCCTAAGTTAAAAACCACTCCGAGTGGAGAGCAATACTCCCACTCGGGGGCTTAGCCGCGAACCCGATTCGCCTAAGTTTCAAAAAACACTCTGAGTGGAGAGCAATCCTCCCACTCAGGAGCTTAGCCGTGACCCCGTAATCGCCTAAGTTAAAAACCACTCCGAGTGGAGAGCAATCCTCCCACTCGGGGGCTTAGCCGCGACCCAGTAATCTCCTAAGTTAAAAACCACTCCGAGTGGAGAGCAATCCTCCCACTCAGGGGCTTAGCCGCGACCCCGTAATCGCCTAAGTTAAAAACCACTCCGAGTGGAGAGCAATCCTCCCACTCGGGGGCTTAGCCGCGAACCCGATTCACCTAAGTTTCAAAAACACTCCAAGTGGAGAGCAACCCTCCTACTCGGGGGCTTAGCTGCGACCCCGTAATCGCCTAAGTTAAAAAACCACTCCAAAGTGGAAAGCAATCCTCCCACTCGTCGGAGCTTTGCCACAAATACAACGTCCGCTCCATCCCGATCCGTCAGGACGACGAGGTGCAGGTCGTGTGCGGCACCTGGTGCTCACATCCGTGAACCTCTCGTTGGAGCTTCACCACAAATACAACGTCCGCTCCATCCCGATCCCTCAGGGCGGCGAGGTGCAGGTCGTGCATACCACTTGGCGCTCATGCCCGTGGCCCTCTCATCAGAGCTGCAAGTACAATGGCCTTGGGGTTGATTTGGCAAATGGTAAAAACAAAGCAACCATATTCAAGAGAAAATCAAGTTCAGATAAATCCAGCAAGGTTCAGAACCGCGAACGGAAGTACTCGGGCATCAGGCCCGAAGGAGTTTAACGGTTACAAAATCACTCGGCATCCCGAGGCAAATAAAGGTGTGGCATCAAGTTTGTTCACTCCTCAGCAAGAGAGGGGATGGCTAGCTCGACGAATTCATATAGGTCAATCCCATCGGCGATGCGGGTGGCAGCCTCAATGAAGGTCTCCATAAAAGACTAGAATTGAAGCCTCTTGGTATTGGCGACCTTGATAGCTGCCAGCTTCTCTTCCTTAGTTTCTTTGCAATGGACGCGGACCAGAGACGGAGCCATGTCAGCACCACACCGGGTAGAGGACTTCTTCCACGCTTGCACTCGACCAGGGATTTCATTAAGTCGAGTCAAAGACTCGAGGTCGTTTTGGAACGATACCTTTGGCCAGAGTTCTGTGTCGATCCACGCCATCGCTACTTTCAGTCGGGCAAGATACTCCACAACGCCAGCGAGGCAGGATTCCAGTTGCAACACATTCATAGCAGCTTCATCTTTGATGGGGGAGTTGATGGGGTCCAGGCTCGTCTCAATCCGCCCCGTCTCTTCTTCAAAGTTTTGACAAAATTCTGCACACACACACATAGGAAAATAATCAGTCGACCGATCACATGATGAGTCGGTAGTTACAAATCAGTCAGGCAAGGGAAAGTACCTTCGAGCATAAGGAACATCTTCTTGGCGAGCCCTCCTAGATAAGCCTCCAGGTCTTTTCTCTTCTGAGTGAGATCTCCAACCCTGTCAGTCAGAGTCACCTTGTCCTTCTTCAGCTGCACGACTTCTTTGTTGGCTTCATTGATGGCAGTCTTTAGTTTGGCGTTTTCCTCTTCCAACTTACCGACTGAAGCCACCTTCTTTTCGGCAAGTTCAGTTTTCTCTTGTGCCATCTTCTGCACCGCTGCAAGATCGAGGTCCTTCTGCTCCAAAGCCTGCTTCATTTTCTCTAAAGAAATAACATTCTTCAGATGAGCTTGGAGTTGTCTGTTTTCACTACGCACATCTGTTCGAGTAGAGTCACTTGGTTCAAAGAATGAAAGGAAAAGAAGACAAGGCAAACAGTCGACAGGTTATTACCTCCCATGCCAGCAGCTTCGTCCTTAGCCTTCTGCAAATTCTCTTTGGCTAGATTCAAGTCGAGGTCGAGCTGGATCTACTTCTGCTTCAAGTCTGCAAACTGAACCACAAGATCACAAGATTTATACAATCAACAAGTAAGATGGTTCAGTCGACAAGAACAAAGGTCAATTGCTTCTGAGCGATAAATACAAGTTCAAGTCTTTCCGGCAAAAAGAGCTCTAAGACTACTGCCGAATCAAACATTCAACAGTAGTCTCGGGGACTACACCCAGTGGGTGCACTCGGCGTGCCCCCACTGGTTCGACTTTCCACTCGACATGGTCTGTCCAGTCGGAGTGCCAAAAAAACAAGAGATAGCAATCATTCTCAGACCACCGCCGACTGCCCGCAGTCGACGGCGGTCTCGGGGACTACACCCAGTGGGTGCACTTGGCGTGCCCCCACTGGTTCAACTTTCCGCTCGACATGGCCCGTCCAGTCGGAGTGGAACTTTGCAAATAGACATTCATCAAAGACCCCTGCCAAATAAAACATTCGACGGTGGTCTCGTGGACTACACCCAGTGGGTGCACTCTGCGTGCCCCCACTGATCCAAGGATACACTAAACACGACCTAGTCGACCCAAGTGGAAGAACTATTTAGCAAAAGTTAAAACACCCAGTGGGTGTACAGATGCAAGGTGCAGACTTATGGAAAATGTTCATCCACGGACATATTTTGAATAATAAAGGAGCAATTTCCAAGTACCATATCCTAACAGAGCAAAAATCAAGCTGAAAGATCAGTCGGAATCAACTCACCTGGACATTAGTTCAAAGTGCAGAGCTGGCATCATAGGCAGCCTAGCTAGCTTTGTGCACCACCTTCACTCGCTCCATCATAAAGCCTGCTTGGCGTATGGCTTCCTTAGCAGCGCTCACTGGGTCTCTGGGACATGATGGTAATGAACAACAGAGTGGGTGGAATAGTCAAAGCAGCCAGGGGATCTAAGATATGGAGTTGCACGGACGGAGCAAGGTCTTGGGCAGTTGACGCCGAAGGACGATTAGTTGATAGTGGATCGGCAAAAGAAACAGAAGCCCGAGCTGGGTCTCCCGATTACTGAATCACTGATTCTGGCACTAGTGTCGACTAAGACACCTTGCTTGCAGGCGCCCTCCTGCTCAAGGTCTTGCCCTTTCTTCCCGTGGTCTTCTGAGGCACGTCTTCATCATCGTCTGGAAGATTAATGACATTCGATGGTGCTGCATAGGACTCGACCGTTAGAGTTCACTCGACCGACAGTACAAGTTGACAAAATGAGAGAAAAGTGATGGAGTTGTACCTGCTTTGGAAGTGGCTGCATCCTCAGTCTCCTTATCGTCTTGGTCCTTGTCGATGTCCATGGAGGTCATGGAAGTAGCAGCGCTGAAAGTGCCAGAACTCACGCAGTTAAGCATCAGAATGAGTCGACAAGCACACAACAGTTCCCAAACAATGCGCAAGAGAGAAAAAAGATAAAATACTTACTCAGAAGTAATGGAAACTTCCACTTTGAATTGGGCAAGGCCTTCCGAGGCTTCGAAGGGGCAGCCTTGAGCTGCTTGGCGGCCTTTTCAGTCGGGACCGGAGACAAAGTCCGAGTGCGTTTGTGCTCTTGGGCTCGGGGAGGCACTGCCTTGCCACGCTCGCCCGCAGGGTCCTGAGATTGCTTGGATCGACGCTCCGAGTGAGGTGGTGATTCGACTTCCTCACTGCCGCCCGAGTCATCACTGCCGTCTTCATGGTCATCAGGGGACTGCCACTCGCCACTCTCGTAAGTACTCTCCGTTCCCTCCTGGGTTTGCTCCCTGTTCGGCATCGAGTACATCCCAATATAAATCTGCAAGGCAAAGAGTCAAACAAGCATCCATCAGACTCAAAGACTGTCACAAATCAGAATAAAAATACACTCGGAAACAAAGGTCAGACCTTTTCCGGCTTGTTTTCGGCGTCGAAGAGGGCGACTCTCCTGGACCGCCTGGGGTTGTCTTTGTTACCAGTGATGCTCCGCAGCCACTGCTCCACTGTCTCCTCGGAGACTTCCTCTGGGTCAACTCGAGTAGTGTCGTTGGGGCCCGAATACATCCACATCGGATGATCGCGGGCTTGAAGGGGCTGGATGCGTCTGCTGAGAAACACTTCCAACAAATCCATGCTGGTCACGCCGTCACGGACCAGTTGGACTACTCGGTCGACTAGCATTGACACCTCTTCCTTCTCTGCTGGAGTCACGATAAGAGAAGAGGGTTGGATGACTTGGTCCATGGTGAAGGGGGGAAGTCCGGTCGATTGACCGGGAGTTGGAACGTCTCGACAGTAGAACCAGGTCGACTGCCACCCTCTAACTGAGTCGGGAAGGGTCATGGCTGGAAAAGTACTTCTACCCCTAGTCTGAATCCCTAGACCCTCGCACATTTGGATCACGTGCGTCTTCTCGTCACTCGGATTTGCCTTCTTCACAGACTGAGAGCGACAAGTAAAGATGTGCTTGAATAAACCTCAATGTGGTCGACAACCCAAGAAGTTTTCGCACAGGGAGATGTAGGCGGCGAGGTATGTGATTGTGTTGGGGGAGAAATGATGAAGTTGGGCACCAAAAAGTTCAAGAACCCTCGAAAAAAGGATGCGGAGGCAGACTGAAACCACGATAGACATGAGTAGCAAGGAGAACACACTCACCCTCCTGTGGCTGGGGCTCGGTCTCGTTCCCCGGCAGCCTCCAAGATCCGTGGGAGATCAGGCCTCCATTGGCCATGTCCTCCAAGTCCTCCTTCTGGATTGCAGAGCGGATCCAGTCCCCCTGGATCCAACCAGGCGGCAGGCCAGACCTCGATGACGATCCCCAACTCGTCTTCTTGCCCTTCACCGCCGCCGCCTTCTTGCGCTCCAGGGCCGCCGTCTTGTCCTTGCCCATGGTGACGGGATGCTCGTAGGAGAACGGAGACTGCGAAGAGGGTGGAGAGCATAGTGGAGAAGGAGGAGAAGGGGACGATTGGGGCGCACTATGCTCTGCCTCGGCTCATACGCTATTTATGAGGCCACTTCCGAGTGGCTGACGAGTGGGCCCGAGCGATCTAATCATATCCCAAGGCAGGTGCTCGCCCGGTACGTGGCGGAAAAAGCGGCACGAAGATCGAGGCGTCCTCATTTATCCACTCTGTTTACTGCGGCGCGCTCCGTCCCGCGTGCTTCCCTGAAATTTCGAATCCCATGAGATTCGGAAACCACAGAGTAACCAATCACGCCGGATATTTCATTCCATATCAACACTCGGAGACTATCAGTTGATTTCACTCGACGACCTCTGAATCGATCGAGGCGACTGAAACAAGATCGAAGCTTCAACATGATTCACGGGCTAAGATGAGATACCTCTGCAGTAGAGAATCAGGTCGGAATCAACCTCAGCTCTTTCTTCACTCGGTCCTCCATCCATTCGGGGGCTAATGACAATGACATGTACCTAGGGTAGGGTCATAGGCCTGACCTAGATGCCTTACCCAAGGACACTGCCATAGAATCAAAGACATTCAAGATACAACAGAGGAAACCGACTGAGTTCACCAAGGAGTGCAATCCACTCGACCTCTAACCTCACTCGGAAACCCCAATTCCATTCGACCAAGATGAAGTCACTCGACCATGCAAGAAACCACTCGGAATGCAGAAGACCTAAAGTTACTCCGGATGGCAAAGGTCAGGCGTTTAGTCTGTAGTCTTAAAGATAATGTATAGCTCTTTATAACTGGCGTTACCAGTAATGTCCTGTCTTAATGTACATTGAACCCTATGTAATGTTGGATGGATGGGGTCCTAGCACACTCTATATAAGACACCCCCTCCTCTGGGACAAGGGTTCGCGCCCCTGTAACTCTCATGCATAGTCCAGTCGACCAGCCTCCGGGCACCGAGACATAGGTCTGTTACTTCCTCCGAGAAGGGCCTGAACTTGTAAACCTTGCGTGCACAATCTCGCCGTAGCTAGGATCTTGCCTCCTCTTACATACCCCCTATAGTATTGTTAGACTTACTCCCACGACAATATGTTTACGATGCCTTGATGTTATTTTCGCTTTCTTATGTGTACTTTGATGCCATGCCCTTGGTTTCCATATAACTTGTTGTAGTTTGTCTCTTTTTTGCTCTCAAGTTGCCATCATGCCAAATCTGTCAACCTGTTAACAGTATGTTCCATTTTGCAAGTATCATAGTAATTACTCCATGCATCATATGAACTTTTGCCCTTGGACTAAGTTGAAGTATATCATGTCTACTACATGCCCATGTCTTTTCCATAATTATTAAAGTTGATATGCTTGCTGTTATGTGCCTCCAAAGTCAGTATCATAATGTTATTGTTTTGCATTCCCAGATTTCCTCCAAGTCTGAGAATCAACTTATATCATGTTTGCATCTTGTCTTGATGATTCCCATGAACCTGTTGCTCATATGGTTATGCCATGCTGTGTGTTTTGAGCTCTATGATATGTACTAGCATGCCGTGCTTTTGCTTGCCATGTTCTTGCACTGTAGCTTAATTACTTCTTGCCTCCAACATGCCATCGTATAAACTCTGCTCATGCATATGCTCTGTTTTTCACTAAGTCATAATCTGTGTTACCAAGTTGCTTTTTGCACTGATCATCTTGGATTCATCTTGATGCCTATGGATCTGAACCTTAATGATATTTGAAGCATGTAAACTATACTTTTAGTGCATATCAAGTTTGTGTCCATATGTTTCCTGTAGCATGTCGTTTCCTTGATTGCAAAGTGCCTACTTGTTGTTTTGGACAGCTTGTCCTTTAAACTTGTTTCGTGTGTATGTGTTGAACCGGGGCTCTCTTGGGAGCATGCTCTATATGAAACTTGCTTGGTTTTGCATGTAGTTTCATCTTGCCTTGTTGCATCCATGTCTTGGAGTACTTGTGATGGCATTTTGCATGCATTTTGCATCAATGCCATGTTTAACTTGTTTTGCTCATATCTTCTAGGTCGTAGCTCCGAATTAAACAAACTTTATATGTAACTTGACTAGAAAGACACGTAGATCATCATGGTGCACTTTAACTTGCTGTTTAACAACTTCAACATTATGTGTTATTCAGATCTGGACCAATTTCGAAATTTTCATATGAGGACTTACCGAAATTGTTTTATGTTGTTTCCGGCCTCATTTCACCTTGCTTTGATGTGTTGTTCTTGTATGCATCATCTCTTGCCATGAGTAGCATCATGTAGCCTTGTCATGCATCATATTTGGTTGAGCATCATGTCGTGTTTATGTGTTGCGTGTTTACCATGTTGTTTGCTTCTTTCTGGTTGTGCTCCTTCTCAATAGTTCCTGTTTCGTTGCGATTGTGAGGAGTCGTTCGACTACCTGGGATCGTCTTCTTCATGGACTTGTTCTTCTTCCTAGCGGGATTTCAGGCAAGATGACCGTCACCTTGGATCTCACTACTATCTTTGATATGCTAGTTGTCTCGATGCTATTGCTATGTCGCGCTACCTACCACTTGTTTATCAAGCCTCCCAAATTGCCATGATAGCCTCTAACCTTTTTCCACCATCCTAGCAAACCGTTGTCTGGCTATGTTACCGGTTTGCTTAGCCCCTCTTATATCGTTGCCAGTTGAAGGTTGTTACATGTCGGCACATGTATATCATGGATATCATGGATATCATGAGATATCACAATATCTCTTATTTAATTAATGCATCTATATACTTGGTAAAGGGCGGAAGGCTTGACCTTTTGCCTGGTGTTTTGTTCCACTCTTGCTGCCCTAGTTTCCGTCATACCGGTGTTATGTTCCTTGATTTTGTGTCCCTAACACGGTGAGGGTTTATGGGCCCCTGTTGACAGTTCGATTTGAATAAAACTCTTCCAGCAAGGCCCAACATTGGTTTTAACATTTGCCATAATAATATTGAACTAAATAATTAACTGGCATAGGGCGTCATGAACCCGAGGATTCTTTTCTACATATAGGGGGGCCAGTGCTGATGGTGTTGGTCCCAAACTAGAGCACCATGCGGGACCACCTCTTGGTAACTTGGGGTATTTTGGTGTCGGAGTAATGGGCCACGGGTAGCCTGACCCGAGTCCCTGAGCCTTTCACGACATCGGGGCTGGCTGCGCCCCTCAAGACATCAAGAATAAGTGCCGCCTTCTAGTGGCCGGCTGTCCCGAGCGGCCGGCTACCGGAAGGCAGCCGAGTTCAAGAAGGTGGCTCCAAGACAGGCCGACTTCCTGCGGGCAGCCTCCGGAGAGGCCGGCTCCTAGCAGGTGGCCCACCGCGCCCTCGGAGTCTGCACTCCCATTTAAGAAGATGAGACGGGGTGAGGCTACAGTGTAGCCCATCCCTCCCATATCCAGGGCCAGGCATGGCCATAGTGCTCCGTTCAGACGGAGATCTCTGCATGTACGTGGCATTGTTGCCACTCCATCCCTGACATCCCTGCTGGCAGGCAAGGCCCTGTTCCCATGACGACATGTCGGCACGGCCTGCAGGCAGCGGGCCCTACTAGGCAGCGAGAGCCCGGGAGTCAGCGGAGGCCTGACCAGTCGAACCTGAGGGAGGCCGGCTCCCAGCAGGCGGCCCGTTCCTCCCTCGGGGCCCGCGCACCATTAACCAGATGAGACCCGGAGTGGCTACAGTGATCTCCCACCAGGCGGCGGGACTGTAGCCACGCTCCCCTGACGAAGCATGCGTCATTAGCACCAAGGCTACAGTAACCAGCGGCCGGCAAGACCCGCGAGCGGTGGGAGCGGCCTGTCGGCTCCGTACCAGACCAGTCGGTGGGGCCCATCAGGCGGCGGGCCCCAGCAGCCGGCGGAGAAGCCGACGACCAGATACACTGACAGTCGGGTCCTACACCCGGCCAGATTACCATTGTACCCCTGGGGGGTAGGCCTACATAAACCCCCCAGGGCACCCATGCAAAGGGTTCCCAACCTGTTAGAACTAGACTCACACCTAGAGGAGAGAAAGAACGTGCCTGCCTTCTTCTACCTCTAGCATATAGCTCGAGGAGCACCATTGTACTCACTAGTGCCTTAGTGATCATGCGGAGACCCCGCAGAGCAGGACTAGGGGTGTCATCTCCTAGGAGAGCCCCGAACCTGGGTAAAGTACTGAAGGAAATATGCCCCAGAGGCAATAATAAAGTTATTATTTATTTCCTTATATCATGATAAATGTTTATTATTCATGCTAGAATTGTATTAACCGGAAACGTAATACATGTGTGAATACATAGACAAACAGAATGTCACTAGTATGCCTCTACTTGACTAGCTCATCGATCAAAGATGGTTATGTTTCCTAATCATAGACATGAGTTGTCATTTGATTAATGGGATCACATCATTAGGAGAATGATGTGATTGACTTGACCCGTTCCGTTAGCATAGCACTTGATCGTTTAGTTTGTTGCTATTACTTTCTTCATGACTTATACATGTTCCTATGACTATGAGATTATGCAACTCCCGTTTACCGGAGGAACACTTTGTGTGCTACCAAACGTCACAACGTAATTGGGTGATTATAAAGGTGCTCTACAGGTGTCTCCGAAGGTACTTGTTGGGTTGGCATATTTCGAGATTAGGATTTGTCACTTTGATTGTCGGAGAGGTATCTCTGGGCCCTCTCGGTAATGCACATCACTTAAGCCTTGCAAGCATTGCAACTAATGAGTTAGTTGCGAGATGATGTATTACGGAACGAGTGAAGAGACTTGCCGGTAATGAGATTGAACTAGGTATTGAGATACCAACGATCGAATCTCGGGCAAGTAACATACCAATGACAAAGGGAACAACGTATGTTGTTATGTGGTCTGACCGATAAAGATCTTCGTAGAATATGTGGGAGCCAATATGAGCATCCAGGTTCCGCTATTGGTTATTGACCGGAGACGTGTCTCGGTCATGTCTACATTGTTCTCGAACCCGTAGGGTTCGCACGCTTAAGGTTTCGATGACAGTTATATTATGAGTTTATGAGTTTTGATGTACCGAAGGAGTTTGGAGTCCCGGATTATATCGGGGACATGACGAGGAGTCTCGAAATGGTCAAGACGTAAAGATCGATATATTGGACGACTATATTCGGACATCGGAAAGGTTCCGAGTGATTCGGGTATTTTTCGGAGTACCGGAGAGTTACGGGAATTTGCCGGGGAGTATATGGGCCATATTGGGCCATACAGGAATAGAGGAGAGAGGCCAAAAGGAAGGAGGCGCGCGCCCCCTCTGGTCTGAATTGGACAAGGGGTGCAGCCCACTTATCCTTGTTCCTCTCCCTCTCTTTCCTTCTCTCCTACTCCAACAAGGGAAGGAGGAGTCCTACCCACGGTGGGAGTAGGACTCCCCCCTTGGCGCGCCCTCCTCCTAGGTGGGCCGCCTCCTCCCTTGCCCCTTTATATACGAGGGCAGGGGGGCACCCCATAGACACACAAGTTGATTTTTTGATCTCTCCCAGCCATGTGCGGTGCCCCCCTCCACCATATTCCACCTCGGTCATATCGTAGTGGTGCTTAGGCGAAGCCCTGCGTCGGTAGCAACATCATCACTGTCATCACGCTGTCGTGCTGATGGAACTCTCCCGTGAAGCTCTGCTGGATCGGAGTTCGCGGGATGTCATCGAGCTGAACGTGTGCTGAACTCGGAGGTGTCGTGTGTTCGGTACTTGGATCGGTCGGATCGTGAAGAGGTACGACTACATCATCCGTGTTGTGCTAACGCTTCCGCTTTCGGTCTACGAGGGTACGTGGACACACTCTCCCCTCTTGTTGCTATGCATCACTATGATCTTGTGTGTGCGTAGGATTTTTTTTGAATTGCTACGTTCCCCAACAGTGGCATCCGAGCCAGGTTTTATGTGTAGATGTCATATGCACGAGTAGAACACAAGTGAGTTGTGGGCGATATAAGTCATACTGCTCACGAGCATGTCATACTTTGGTTCGGCGGTATTGTTGGATGAAGCGGCTCGGACCGACATTACGCGTACGATTACGCGAGACTGGTTCTACCAATGTGCTTTGCACACAGGTGGCTGGCGGGTGTCAGTTTCTCCAACTTTAGTTGAACCGAGTGTGGCTATGCCCGGTCCTTGCGAAGGTTAAAATAGCACCAACTTGAAAAACTATCATTGTGATTTTGATGCGTAGGTAAGAACAGTTCTTGCTAAGCCCGTAACAGCCACGTAAAACTTGCAACAACAAAGTAGAGGACGTCTAACTTGTTTTTGCAGGGCATGTTGTGATGTGATATGGTCAAAACGTGATGCTATATTTTATTGTATGAAATGATCATGTTTTGTAACCGAGTTATCGGCAACTGGCAGGAGCCATATGGTTGTCGCTTTATTGTATGCAATGCAATCGCCCTGTAATGCTTTACTTTATCACTAAGCGGTAGCGATAGTCGTGGAAGCATAAGATTGGCGAGACGACAACGATTCTACGATGGAGATCAAGGTGTCGCGCCGGTGACGCTGGTGATCATGACGGTGCTTCGGAGATGGAGATCACAAGCACAAGATGATGATGGCCATATCATATCACTTATATTGATTGCATGTGATGTTTATCTTTTATGCATCTTATCTTGCTTTGATTGACGGTAGCATTATAAGATGATCTCTCACTAAATTTCAAGATAAAAGTGTTCTCCCTGAGTATGCACCGTTGCCAAAGTTCGTCGTGCCCAGACACCACGTGATGATCGGGTGTGATAAGCTCTATGTCCATCTACAACAGGTGCAAGCCAGTTTTGCACATGCAGAATACTCGAGTTAAACTTGACGAGCCTAGCATATGCAGATATGGCCTTGGAACACTAAGACCGGAAGGTCGAGCGTGAATCATATAGTAGATATGATCAACATAGTGATGTTCACCATTGAAAACTACTCCATTTCACGTGATGATCGGTTATGGTTTAGTTGATTTGGATCACGTGATCACTTAGAAGATTAGAGGGATGTCTTTCTAAGTGGGAGTTCTTAAGTAATATGATTAATTGAACTTTAATTTATCATGAACTTAATCCTGATAGTATTTGCATATCTATGTTGTAGATCAATAGCCCGCGTTATTGCTTCCCTATGTTTTATATGTGTTCCTAGAGAAAACTAATTTGAAAGATGATAGTAGCAATGATGCGGACAGGGTCCGTGATCTGAGGTTTATCCTCATTGCTGCACAAAAGAATTATGTCCTTGATGCACCGCTAGGTGACTGACCTATTGCAGGAGCAGATGCAGACATTATGAACGTTTGGCTAGCTCAATATGATGACTACTTGATAGTTTACTGCACCATTCTTAACAACTTAGAATCGGGATTTCAAAGATGTTTTGAACGTCATGGACCACATGAGATGTTCTAGGAGTTGAAATTAATATTTCAAGCAAATACCCGAGTTGAGAGATATGAGGTATCCAACAAGTTCTATAGCTAAAAGATGGAGGAGAATAGCTCAAGCAGTAAGCATGTGCTCAGATTGTCTGGGTACTACAATCGCTTGAATCAAGTGGGAGTTAATCTTCCAGATAAAATAGTTTTTGACAGAATTCTCTAGTCACCATCACCAAGTTAGTAGAACTTAGTGATGAACTATAATATGCAAGGGATGACGAAAACAATTCCCAAGCTCTTCGCGATGCAAAAACCGGCGAAGGTAGAAATCAAGAAAAACATCAAGCGTTGATGGTTGACAAGACCACTAGTTTCAAGAGAAAGGGCAAAGGGAAGAAGGGGAAACTTCAAGAAGAACGGCAAACAAGTTGCTGCTCAAGTGAAGAAACTCAAGTCTGGACCTAAGCCTGAGACTAAGTGCTTCTACTGCAAAGGGACTGGTCACTAGAAGCGGAACTACCCCAAGTATTTGGTGGATAAGAATGATGGCAAAGTGAACAAAGGTATATTTGATATACAGATTATTGATGTGTATTTTACTAGTGTTCGTAGCAACCCATCGATATTTGATACTGGTTCAGTTGCTAAGAGTAGTAACTCGAAATGGGAGTTGCAGAATGAACAGAGACTAGTTAAGGGTGAAGTGATGATGTGTGTTGGAAGTGGTTCCAAGATTGATATGATCATCATCGCACACTCCCTATACTTTCGGGATTAGTGTTGAACCTAAATAAGTGTTATTTGGTGTTTGTGTTGAGCATGAATATGATTTGATCATGTTTATTGCAATACGGTTATTCATTTAAGTAAGAGAATAAATTGTTGTTCTGTTTACATGAATAAAACCTTCTATGGTCATACACCCAATGAAAATGGTTTGTTGGATCTCGATTGTGTTGATACACATTCTCATATATTGAAGCCAAAAGATGCAAAGTTAATAATGATAGTGAAACTTATTTGTGGCACTGCCGTTTAGGTCATATTGGTGTAAAGCGCATGAAGAAAATCCATGATGATGGGCCTTTGAAATCACTTGATTATGAATCAGTTGATTCTTGCGAACCGTGCCTCATGGGCAAGATGACTAAGACTCCATTCTCCGGAACAATGGAGCAAGCAACCGACTTATTGGAAATAATACATACTGATGTATGCAGTCCGATGAATGTTGAGGCTCGTGGCGGATATTGTTATTTTCTCACCTTCACAGATGATTTAAGCAGATATGGGTATATCTACTTGATGAAACATAAGCCTGAAACATTTGAAAAGTTCAAAAACTTCAGAGTGAAGTGGAAAATCATCGTGACAAGAAAATAAAGTTTCTACGATCTGATCGCAGAGACAAATATTTGAGTTACGAGTTTTGTCTTCAATTAAAACAATGTGGAATAGTTTCACAAAATCGTGCCACCTGGAACACCACATCATAATGGTGTGTCCGAACGTCATAACCGTACTATTATTGGATATAGTGCAATCTATGATGTTTCTTACCGATTAACCACTATAGTTTTGAGGTTATGCATTAGAGACAGCTACATTCACGTTAAATAGGGCACCATCTAAATCCGTTGAGACGACACCGTATGAACTATGGTTTGGCAAGAAACCTAAGCTGTCGTTTCTTAAAGTTTGAGGTTGCAATGCTTATGTGAAAGAGTTTCAACCTGATAAGCTCAAACCCAAATCAGAGAAGTGCGTCTTCATAGGATACCCAAAAGAAAATGTTGGGTACACCTTCTATCACAGATCCGAAGGCAAGATATTCATTGCTGAGAATGGATCCTTTCTAGAGAAGGAGTTTCTCTCGAAAGAAGTGAGTGGGAGAAAAGTAGAACTTGATGAGGTAACTGTACCTGCTCCCTTATTGGAAAGTAGTTCATCACAGAAATCTGTTCCTGTGACTACTACACCAATTAGTGAGGAAGCTAATGATGATGATCATGTAAATTCAGATCAAGTTACTACCGAACCTCGTAGGTAAACTAGAGTGAGATCCGCACCAGAGTGTTATAGTAATCCTGTTCTGGAGGTCATGTTACTTGACCATGATGAACCTACGAACTATGAGGAAGCGATGATGAGCCCAGATTCCGCGAAATGGCTCGAGGCCATGAAATCTGAGATGAGATCCATGTATAAGAACAAAGTATGGACTTTGATGGACTTGCCCAAAGATCGGCAAGCCATTGAGATTAAATGGATCTTCAAGAGGAAGACGGATGCTGATAGTAGTGTTACTATCTACAAAGCTAGAATTGTCGCAAAAAGGTTTTCGACAAGTTCAAGGTGTTGACCACGATGAGAATTTCTCACTCGTATCTATGCTTAAGTCTGTCTGAATCATGTTAGCTATTGCCGCATTTTATGAAATCTGGCAAATGGATAAACAAAACTGCATTCCTTAATAGGATTTATGAAAGAAGAGTTGTATATGATGCAACGAGAAAGGTTTTGTCAATCCTAAAGGTGCTAAGTAAATATGCAAGCTCCAGCGATCCATCTATGGACTGGTGCAAGCATCTCGGAGTTGGAATATATGCTTTGATAAGTTGATCAAAGCATATAGTTTTATATAGACTTGCGGTGAAGCCTGTATTTACAAGAAAGTGAGTGGGAGCACTACAACATTTCTGATAAGTATATGTGAATGACATATTGTTGATCGGAAATAATGTAGAATTATTCTGCAAAGCATAAAGGAATGTTTGAAAGGTTTTTTTAAGAAAGACCTCGGTGAAGCTGTTTACATATTGAGCATCAAGATCTATAGAGATAGATCAAGACGCTTGATAAGTTTTTCAATGAGTACATACCTTGACAAGATTTTGAAGTAGTTCAAAATGGAACAGTCAAAGAAGGAGTTCTTGCCTGTGTTACAAGGTGTGAAGTTGAGTAAGACTCAAAACCCGATCACGGCAGAAGATAGAGAGAGAATGAAAGTCATTCCCTATGCCTCAACCATAGGTTCTATAAAGTATGCCATGCTGTGTACCAGACCTATTGTATACCCTACCTTGAGTTTGGCAAAGAAGTACAATAGTGATCTAGGAGTAGATCACTGGACATTGGTCAAAATTATCCTTAGTCGAATAAGGATATGTTTCTCGATTATGGAAGTGACAAAAGGTTCATCGTAAAGGGTTACGTCGATGCAAATTTTGACACTGATCCAGATGACTCTAAATCTCAATCTGGATACATATTGAAAGTGGGAGCAATTAGCTAGAGTAGCTCTATGCAGAGCATTGTTGACATAGAAATTTGCAAAATACTTACGGATCTGAATGTGGCAGACCCATTGACTAAACTTCTCTCACAAGCAAAACATGATCACACCTTAGTACTCTTTGGTCGTTAATCACATAGCAATGTGAACTAGATTATTGACTCTAGTAAACCCTTTGAGTGTTGTTCACATGTCGATGTGAACTATGGGTGTTAATCACATGGTGATGTGAACTATTGGTATTAAATCACATGGTGATGTGAACTACATTATTGACTCTAGTGCAAGTGGGAGACTGAAGGAAATATGCCCTAGAGGCAATAATAAAGTTATTATTTATTTCCTTATATCATGATAAATGTTTATTATTCATGCTAGAATTGTATTAACCGGAAACATAATACATGTGTGAATACATAGACAAACAGAATGTCACTAGTATGCCTCTACTTGACTAGCTCGTTGATCAAAGATGGTTATGTTTCCTAATCATAGACATGAGTTGTCATTTGATTAACGGGATCACATCATTAGGAGAATGATGTGATTGACTTGACCCATTCCGTTAGCATAGCACTTGATCATTTAGTTTGTTGCGATTGCTTTCTTCATGACTTATACATGTTCCTATGACTATGAGATTATGCAACTCCCATTTACCGGAGGAACACTTTGTGTGCTACCAAACGTCACAACGTAACTGGGTGATTATAAAGGTGCTCTACAGGTGTCTCCGAAGGTACTTGTTGGGTTGGCGTATTTCGAGATTAGGATTTGTCACTCCGATTGTCGAAGAGGTATCTCTGGTCCCTCTCAGTAATGCACATCACTTAAGCCTTGCAAGCATTGCAACTAATGAGTTAGTTGTCGGATGACGTATTACAGAACGAGTAAAGGGACTTGCCGGTAACGAGATTGAACTAGGTATTGAGATACCGACGATCGAATCTCGGGCAAGTAACATACCGATGACAAAGGGAACAACGTATGTTGTTATGCGGTCTGACCGATAAAGATCTTCGTAGAATATGTGGGAGCCAATATGAGCATCCAGGTTCCGCTATTGGTTATTGACTGGAGACGTGTCTCGGTCATGTCCACATTGTTCTCGAACCTGTAGGGTCCGCACGCTTAAGGTTTCGATGACAGTTATATTATGAGTTTATGAGTTTTGATGTACTGAAGGAGTTAGGAGTCCCGGATGAGATCGGGGACATGACGAGGAGTCTCGAAATGGTCGAGACATAAAGATCGATATATTGGACGACTATATTCGGACATCATAAAGGTTCCGAGTGATTCGGGTATTTTTCGGAGTACCGGAGAGTTACAGGAATTCGCCGGGGAGTATATGGGCCTTATTGGGCCATACCGGAATAGAGGAGAGAGGCCAAAAGGAAGGAGGCGCGCGCCCCCCTCTGGTCCGAATTGGACAAGGGGTGCAGCCCACTTTTCCTTGTTCCTCTCCCCCTCTTTCCTTCTCTCCTACTCCAACAAGGGAAGGAGGTGTCCTACTCCCGGTGGGAGTAGGACTCCCCCCTTGGCGCGCCCTCCTCCTAGGCCGGCCGCCTCCCCCCTTGCTCCTTTATATACGAGGGCAGGGGGCACCCCATAGACACACAAGTTGATCTGTTGATCTCTCCCAGCCGTGTGCAGTGCCCCCCTCCACCAAATTCCTCCTCGGTCATATCGTAGCGGTGCTTAGGTGAAGCCATGCGTCGGTTGCAACATCATCACCGTCATCACGCCGTCGTGCTGACGGAACTTTCTCGTGAAGCTCTGCTGGATCGGAGTTCGCGGGACCTCATCGAGCTGAACGTGTGCTGAACTCGGAGGTGCCGTGCGTTCGGTACTTGGATCGGTCGGATCATGAAGACGTACGACTACATCAACCGCGTTGTGCTAACGCTTCCTCTTTCGGTCTACGAGGGTACGTGGACACACTCTCCCCTCTCGTTGCTATGCATCACCATGATCTTGCGTGTGCATAGGAATTTTTTTGAATTGCTACGTTCCCCAACAAGTACGCTGGCGTTCGTGTCTACGCCTCATCCTACTTCCAGGCACCGGCCATGTTCTACTCGCTCCCACCATGATAAGCCATCCATTGGCATATGTCGCACCCAACCCCTGACATTTGGTGCCCACCGTGGGGCGAGGTGCACCGTCTCCCGGAGACCTGCTCTGGACGGGAACTTTGTTCCTTCCTGGCGAGCGCAGCCAGCCCAGCATGCCACACGGCGTCTGCACCGACGCGCTGCACGACATGGAGGTCGCTTGTGCGGCGACCTGCCTCGCCGATCTTGTTGGCGAGATTCGCCTCTCAGACGAGCCCGCGTCTGATGCGGGCACGGAAGGCCCTGAGAGCCGCCTTGTCAGCCTCCTCAATCAACTCCACGTCGCAGCGAGCCTGGTGCGGACTTGGAGTCGGTTGGCTCCACCGACCCGATGCTTGTCAACTTCGACATGGCGTCGCTTGATGTGTTCCCCACCAACGTGGTGGTCTACGATGAACCGCCCCCTCGCGCGGACAGCAGCGGCAGCACCGTCACGGAGGTACTCCTCATCAGCCACGGCGAGCACTCTGGCGGAGGTTGCCAGGATCCGTTGTAGGCGGCAAATGCAAGACCTGACCGTGCCCATCCCAGAAGACGCCGACGCGGAGACGCTGGAGGCATGTCGTGTCTAGCTCGTCAAAAGCGCCAACTGGTTGGCCAGCATGAGACGCCTTTCGGAGGCCTACCAACGTGAAATGGACTGTGCCATCGACGGCACGCCGGCTCCTGGTGGGCCTAGCCGCATTGGCCTAATCCGGCAGCGTGGCGTGACCATCGCCAGCATTTTCGGGACAGATCGTCCCGTCTACGCCACGCCCGCAGAGAACATATGAGCCGCCCAGGCGGCAGCGGACGAGCTAGACAAGCTCAAGGGCGACGAGTGTTGCCACATGAAGAAGCGTGTTCAGCAGCTCCTCGACGCGGCTGCTGAGCAGCAAGAGGCCGGCTGCCGCGCTGAAGCGCCCAACCAGCGAAACGATGATCCGCCTCCCCGCCGGGACCAAGGCGCGACCTCCCAGACGCCGACTGGTGGCGTCCGTGATAGGAGAGACAAGGAGCCGGCTGCCAGCCGCAGTCAGACTCGCATCACCATCGAGCGCGACCAAGACGGCCGCCCAAGAACTGTGCGGCGGCGAGACGACTGTCCGCCTTCCCCTCCCCGTAGGGAAAGGCACATTTCCCCTCGGCCTGTTGACGACCCGACACTCGGCGACCACCTCGGCCGTCGAGAAGGAGTTGGAGAGAACGACGCCTGCCACCGGATCGACCGCGTCAACCGATCCCTGGCACTAGAAGAAGAAGATGAGCTGGGTCCGCCTTGTTTTGGCCCCCGCATCCGAGATGAGCCCTTCCCCAAAGGGTTCACGCTCCCGAGAGATATGCCCAAGTACACCGGCTCTGTGAAGCCGGAGGACTGGCTGGTCGACTACTCCACAGCCGTTAGCATTGCCAACAGCAACAAGCGCGTTGCCGTGAAGTACGTTCCACTCATTCTCCAGGGCATATCCCGGACGTGGCTGAACAGCCTAAAGCCCCGCAACATCAACAGTTGGGTTGATTTCCCTGAAGCCTTCATCCGGAACTTCACCAACACGTACAAGCGGCCGCCCAAGCCTCGCCAGCTCTCCTTATGCGTCCAAGGTCCCAACGAGTCAACTCCTGCGAGGGCGTGCACGAGGTGCAGGCCATCGAGTATTTCACTACCGGGTGCCGAGAAGGCACCCTCCTCAAGCACCGGCTTCTTTGTGATGAGCCGGTGACCCTCGACGAACTACTGATTGACAACAAAGAAGTACGCCACAGCTGACTCCTCCATGAAGACGGAAATCAAAGTTGACACATCTGGCAAAGTGGCTCCTCAAGCTCCTCGGACTCCGGCTGGTGACACCAGTCGGCGCCAGCAACTGAGTGACAACAAGCGCAAGGCCACGCTGCCAGCTTCCACCAGCTGGCAGGTGGCAACAGTCGAAGATCGCCAGCCAGAAGGGCAGCCCCCACCCAAGCGTCAGAATGGTGGCAAGACCAACTGGTTGCCCACCTTCTTGTATGAACAAACTATCGATGCACCCTGCAAATTCCACAGCGGAGCGAAGCCGTCCAACCACACCACTCGGAAGTGCCACTGGCTCACCCGGATCGCCAAGGGTGATGGGCTCCCTCCTCCTCCGCCTGCTGGCCCGCCGCCTCCTCCTCCCTAGCAGGCGGCGGTTCGGTCAGTCGGTGCCATACAAGATGAATACCCTGAAGAGCATGGAAATTATGTCGTGTTCACTAGCGTGGCCGACGATAGGCACAACAGACGGCAGCGACAACAAAAAGTAAATGCAGTCGTATTAGAGACCCCATGAGTTCATGCATTGGTCTGAGAAGCCCATCAACTAGAGCAGAGCTGACCACCCGGAGGTGATGCTCGATCCCGGTTCTTACGCCCTGGTTTTGGATGCCACTTTCGCCACAGAGAGGCGGGCCGCTCGCTTTTCCCGAGTCCTGATAGATGGCGGCAGCAGCATCAACATCCTGTACTGAGACACTATGGAGAAGCTAGGAATCAAACAGAGGCAGCTTCAGCCCAGTCAGACTGTGTTCCATGGCATAGTTACTGGCCTTTCCTGCTCACCAATCGGCAAGACTCAAATTGACATCCTCTTCGGAGACAAGGAACACTTTCGCCGAGAGCCGGTCCGGTTTGAGGTGGTGGACCTTGAGAGCCCTTATCATGCACTGCTTGGCCGACCTGCTCTGGCCAAGTTCATGGCGGTCCCCCACTATGCCTACCTCAAGATGAAGATGCCAAGCACCAAGGGAATCCTAACCATAACTGGGGACTACAAGAAGGCATCCGCCTGCACGGCAGATAGCAGCCGGCTAGCCGAGTCCCTCGTGATCGCGGCTGAGAAGCCGCTCCTCGACCGGGTTGTAGCAATGGCAGGAAAGCAGCAGGAGATGTCACCCAACCCCAAGGAGTCGAAAGCTGAGGGCTCGTTCAAGCCGGCCAAAGAAACAAAGAAGATACCCTTGGACCTGGAGCATCCGGAGAGGCACGCTGTCATAGTGCGAACCTTGACAGCAAATAGGAAAGCGAGCTCGTCGATTTCCTCCATGAGAATTAGGACATCTTCGCATGGTCTCCCAAGGACATGCCGGGTGTTCCGACGGATTTCGCTGAGCACAAGCTACATGTCCGACCTGATGCCAAGCCAGTCAGGCAGCCCTTGCGCCGCCTGTCAGAGGAGAAGAGAAGAGTTGTTGGAGAAGAGATAGCCCAGCTTCTATCTGCCGGCTTCATCATGGAAGTGTTCTTTCTCGAATGGTTAGCCAATCCAGTCCTCGTGCTAAAGAAGAACAAGTAGTGGCGCATTTGTATTGATTATACCAGCCTCAACAAAGCTTGCCCCAAACACCCATTTGCTTTGCCAAGAATTGACCAAGTAATTGACTCCACAGCCGGAAGCTAGCTGTGGAGCTTTTTGGATGCATACTCAAGATATCATCAGATCAAGTTGAGCCCGTCCGACAGGCTAAAGACCGCCTTCATCATGCCATTTGGAGCCTTCTATTACCTGACCACGACGTTCGGCTTGAGAAATGCCGGCGCCACATTTCAGCGTTGCATGTAGAAGTGTCTCCTCAAGCAACTCTGCAAGCTACCGCTTCCTCGTACAGCAACTCATCGGATACTTTGAAGGGTGCGAGTTCCTACATGTACCAAGAAATGACAATGAGCAAGTAGATGCCTTGGCACGAATCGGCTCCACCCGGCAAGCAATACCAGCCGGCGTCGCCTTGCAACACATCCTTAAGCCGTCTGTCAAGCCATCGCTAGAGTCAGATTCCATCTTCGTGCCGGTTCCTCCTGAAGTAGTCGGATCCGACTTGAGGACCTCAGCAGCCGGCGTGGGGAATTCGGCAGGCGACCCGGGGACTATGGCAGCTGCACCTGGCCCGGGGACTTCAGAACCCGGCCCGGGGACTGCAGCAGTCGGCCCGGGGACTTCATTGACTCAGCAAGCGGCAGCCGACTCCAACCCGCTGCCTCCCGGCTCAACCGCCCTCGTGCAAGTTGCAGTTCTGGCAATCGAAGAAATAGCAGCACCTTCATGGGCGCAGCCCATCCTCAACTTTCTGGTGAAAAAAGAGCTGCCGATTGACGAGATCTCGGCCCGGCAAGTCCAACACCGGGCAGCAGTGTACACCATTGTCAACAGATAACTTGTGAGGCGCAGTGTCACTAGTGTGTACCAGCGCTGCATGGAGCCAGAGCAAGGTCAAGCAATCCTCAAAGATATCCAGCAAGGTGAGTGTGGCCATCACGCGGCTTCAAGAGCTCTTGTTGCCAAAGCTTTCCACCATGGGTTTTTCTGGCCGACTGCTCTAGAAGACGCTAAAGACTTGGTCTAGAAATGCAAAGGGTGCCAGAAGTTCCACTCTAAGCCACATCAGCCGACTTCTGCACTCAAGACCATCCCCATTGCCTGGCCCTTTGCTGTCTGGGGGCTGGTGAAAGGATCGAGAAGAGGTGTCTAGAGGGGGGTTATTAGACACTAAGTACCAAAAGTTATAGTTTTTAATTTATTTAAGTTGAAGTGGAGTTTTGGCACAAGTTTAACAAACACAATACATATCAAGAAAGCATGCAAGAGTATATGAGCAGCGGAAAGTAAAGCATGCAACTTGCAAGAACGTAAAGGGAAGGGTTTGAATGATTCAAACGCAATAGGAGACACGTATGTTTTTCTCGTGGTTCCGATAGGTGGTGCTATCGTACATCCACATTGATGGAGACTTCAACCCACGAAGGGTAACGGCTGTGCGAGTCCACGGAGGGCTCCAACCACGAAGGGTCCATGAAGAAGCAACATTGTCTATCCCAAAATGTATTGGAAATATGCCCTAGAGGCAATAATAAATTGGTTATTATTATATTTCCTTGTTCTTGATAATCGTTTATTATCCATGCTAGAATTGTATTGATAGGAAACTCAGATACATGTGTGGATACATAGACAACACCATGTCCCTAGTAAGCCTCTAGTTAACTAGCTCGTTGATCAATAGATGGTTACGGTTTCCTGACCATGGACATTGGATGTCGTTGATAACGGGATCACATCATTAGGAGAATGATGTGATGGACAAGACCCAATCCTAAGCCTAGCACAAAGATCATGTAGTTCGTATGCTAAAGCTTTTCTAAATGTCAAGTATCATTTCCTTAGACCATGAGATTGTGCAACTCCCGGATGCCGTAGGAATGCTTTGGGTGTGCCAAACGTCACAACGTAACTGGGTGGCTATAAAGGTGCACTACGGGTATCTCCGAAAGTGTCTGTTGGGTTGGCATGAATCGAGACTGGGATTTGTCACTCCGTGTGACGGAGAGGTATCTCTGGGCCCACTCGGTAGGACATCATCATAATGTGCACAATGTGACCAAGGAGTTGATCACGGGATGATGTGTTATGGAACTAGTAAAGAGACTTGCCGGTAACGAGATTGAACAAGGTATCGGATACCGACGATCGAATCTCGGGCAAGTATAATACCGCTCGACAAAGGGAATTGAATACGGGATTGATTAAATCCTCGACATCGTGGTTCATCCAATGAGATCATCATGGAACATGTGGGAGCCAACATGGGTATCTAGATCCCACTATTGGTTATTGACCGGAGAGTGTTATTGACCGGAGAGTGTTATTGACCGGAGAGTCGTCTCGGTCATGTCTGCATGTCTCCCGAACCCGTAGGGTCTACACACTTAAGGTTCGGTGACGCTAGGGTTGTAGAGATATTAGTATGCGGTAACCCGAAAGTTGTTCGGAGTCCCGGATGAGATCCCGGACGTCACGAGGAGTTCCGGAATGGTCCGGAGGTAAAGATTTATATATAGGAAGTCCTATTTTGGCCACCGGAAAATGTTTAGGATTTTTCGGTATTGTACCGGGAAGGTTCTAGAAGGTTCCGGAGTGGGGCCCACCTGCATGGGGGGACCCACATGAACGTGGGTAGTGGGGGAAAGGCCCCACACCCCTGGTCAAGGCGCACCAAGATCCCCCCTTAGAAGGAATAAGATCATATCCCGAAGGGATAAGATCAAGATCCCTAAAAAGGGGGGGGGGTAACAATCGGTGGGGAAGGGAAATGATGGGATTTCTTTCCCCCACCTTTGCTAATGCCCCAATGGACTTGGAGGGCAAGAAACCAGCCCCCTCCACCCCTATATATAGTGGGGAGGCGCATGGGAGCCACACCCTAGCCCCTGGCACCTCCCTCTCCCTCTCGCTGAGCTTGGCGAAGCCCTGCCGAGATCCCCGCTGCTTCCACCACCACGCCGTCATGCTGCTGGATCTCCATCAACCTCTCCTTCCCCCTTGCTGGATCAATAAGGAGGAGACATCTCTCCCAACCGTACGTGTGTTGAACGCGGAGGTGCCGTCCGTTCGGCGCTAGGATCATCGGTGATTTGGATCACGACGAGTACGACTCCATCAACCCCGTTCACTTGAACGCTTCCGCTTAGCGATCTACAAGGGTATGTAGATGCACTCTCCTTCCCTCGTTGCTAGATTACTCCATAGATTGATCTTGGTGATGCGTAGAAAATTTTAAAATTCTGCTACGTTCCCCAACACCATGGCCGTCGCCCACGAAGGACTTGCCTCACTAGCGGTAGATCTTCACGAAGTAGGCGGTCTCCTTGCCCTTACAAACTCCTTGGTTCAACTCCACAATCTTGTCGGAGGCTCCCAAGTGACACCTAGCCAATCTAGGAGACACCACTCTCCAAGAAGTAACAAATGGTGTTGATGATGAACTCCTTGCTCTTGTGCTTCAAACGATAGTCTCCCCAACACTCAACTCTCTCTCATAGGATTGGATTTGGTAGAAAGAAGATTTGAGTGTAAAGCAACTTGGGGAAGGCTAGAGATCAAGATTCATATGGTAAGAATGGAATATCTTGGCCTCAACACAAGTGTAGGTGGTTCTCTCTCAGAAAAGGCAAGTTGGAAGTGTAGATTCATTCTGATGGCTCTCTCTACGAATGAAGAGGAGGTGGAGGGGTATATATAGCCTCCACACAAAATCTAACCGTTACACACAACTTGCCAATCTCGGTGGGACCGAATTGATAAACTCGGCCAGACCGATTCAACAACTCTAGTGACCGTTAGGATTTTCGGTGGGACCGACATGCAACTCGGTAGGACCGATATGGTTAGGGTTAGGGCATAACGTAATCTTGGTGAGACCGATTACACAAACTTGGTGAGACCGATTTTGGTAATAAGCTAACCAGAGAGTTGGTTAGGTAAACTCGGTGGGACTGATTCGCTCATTTCGGTGAGACCGAAATGTTACGAAAAGGAAACAGAGAGTTTACATTGCTATCTCGGTAGGACCGATTATGCAAACTCGATGAGACCGATTTTGGTAATAGATCCATACAGAGAGATTGCAATCACATCTCGGTGAGACCGAGATCCCTATCAGTGAGACCGATTTTCCTAGGGTTTGTGGCAGTGGCTATGACATCTGAACTCGGTGGCGCCGGATAGAAAGAATCGGTGGGGCCGAGTTTGACTTTTGGTTTAGGTCATATGTGGATGTGAGAAAGTAGTTGAGGGCTTTGGAGCATATTGCTAAGCACTTTGAGCAAGAGCCTCATTAAGCAACACCTCATCCCTCCTTGATAGTATTGGCTTTTCCTATAGACTCAATGTGATCTTGGATCACTAAAATAGAAAATGTAGAGTCTTGAGCTTGGAGCTTGATCCAATCCTTTGTTCTTAGCATCTTGAAGGGGTTCCACATCCTCTAGTCCATGCCACTTCATTGTTGAACTTATCTGAAACATACTAGGTAAAAGTGTTAGTCCAACACGAGATATGTTGACATTAATTACCAAAACCACCTAGGGAGGACGTGTGCTTTCAATCTCCCCCTTTTTGGTAATTGATGACAACATACATCAAAGCTTTAGATAAAGATATAGAGAATAGTAAGTAAAGATTTGGAAAGACATGTAACATGCATAGGCTCCCCCTACATGTATGCAATCATGTGAATATGGAACATAGGCGCATGTGAATGCATGAACATGACAGAGTAAGAAATGTGTTACATGTATCTTGGCTATATGCATCAGAGCAAATGATGTGAATATGAGAAATGTACCTTCATGCTCATGAGTACTTCTTGCAAACAGTATGTACAACAGCAAGAATTTCTCATACACATGACTGTGATGCATATACTTACCTTGTGGTCTTGAGTTGGCTTAGGATGGGATGAACCTGCGTAAACAAGGTTAGATAACACAGATACACCTACTGGCCAGAGCAAACAAAAGAAACCACAAGAGTACCAAGACTGGGATGACATGTAGAGTGAGTACTAAGTACCACATTGGATATAGACATGTCCCCAAAGGTAAAGATGTGCAATAAATTCAAGGATTTCCTTCCCTTAGATGTCTTGCTCCCCCTGAATCTAGCATGGGATACTAGGAGAAGATAGGGAACTGATAATCAGAGCAAAATCAGAGCTCAAAGGAAATAAACAGAGCTAATGCAAACGAGCAAATATGAACATGTCTTTCCCTTCTTGAAGACATGTGACTTCTCTCCTCTTGAACACCAAGCATCTGGGGTCCTTGATGATTACTCTTTCTTCCCTTGAGTATTCTCTCCCCCTATAGATATGATTAAGCTTTGATGTGATCTCTCTCTCCCCCTTTGACATCAATTTCCAAGAAGGGTTCTTCTGGATTTTTGTCATGATGGGTTTGGTCCTTGAGTCACAGAACAAAGCAGCAAGTTGAATGGGATGCTGGTCGAGGACAAGATTCATTGAGTGGAGCTGGATCAAAAAGAATGCAGAAACAAGTGGCAAGATGTCTTTCCTATAGTGAAATAAATGACACCGAGTTGTATGGTTCGGTTGTACCGAGAGGATTCGGTGGGACCGAAAGCATCAGACCGGTGAGACCGAGTTCATCGCAGAGAAAACACTTGTCACCTCAGCTCACTAGACAAGTAAGATCTCACAAGGATTTGCAAGGAATTAACTGAAAGATTTGCAATGAATTGGATGCAAGGAATGCAGAACAGAAAATAAAAGAGAAGAAACTAAAAAGGAGTCTAGATGAAGTTTTTTTGAAGAGGGAAACAAATATGCATGAGACAAATGCAAGAGCACAGAAAAGAACACAAGAGAACTTCATCTAGAATTGGTCGGCGACAAAGTCACCTATGTTAGAGTATATTGACTTAGGAGTCAAGTGAGATCACTTGATCATAGGTCATACTCATCGTTTAAGCTCAAAATGGGGTTACCATTTTTCGTTTAAGCTTTTTGATGTATTCACATCTTGTCGAGTTGCTTTGACTCATGACTTGGAGTAAAGCTTCTCTAAGATGGAATAACATACCTTGGGTGGTGGCGTTGATCATGATCATGTAGTTGAACTTGTGTGGGTTGCTCAAGGTTGATGTAGCTCATCAAGAGTTGGGAGCACCACTTGGAGTTTGAGTTCATCTACCTACATGGGTTAGTTTTTGCAAGGAAGAGCACTTGTGTATCCAAAATGACAATCATGAAACTCAACATAAAATTTGTCAAAGGATATGTTTGAATGGTTGCGTGCTTCCTTGTCTTCATCCACCATTGTGTAGAGACTTGGTGATATAGAAATTGCTCAAGATGTGAGTGAGTTGCAATCTCATAGATTTAGATTCATCCAAGTACCTACACGGGTTAGATAACATGCAAGGTGCAAATATATCCAAGACATAAGATAGTCAACATAAGAGAACTATCAAGGATTAGTCATAGGCTCATGCCTTGCATGTATCAAATGGAGTTCCTACTCCAAGTTTGAAGCATCAATGATGTTCAATTCACCTCTTAACCTGCAAAACACTTTCTCATCAAGTGGTTTCGTGAATATATCAGCTAACTGCTTTTCGGTGCGAACATGCTTAAGATTAATGTCCCCTTTGGCAACATGATCTCGAATGAAATGATGACGAACTTCAATATGCTTAGTTCGAGAATGTTGCACGGGATTGTGAGCAATCTTAATAGCACTTTCATTGTCACAAAGTAATGGAACATGTTTCACAGATATCCCATAATCTTTAAGAGTTTGGGTCATCCAAAGTAATTGAGCACAACATGATCCAGCGGCAATGTATTCCGCTTCGGCGGTGGATAAGGATACCGAGTTTTGTTTCTTGGAAGACCAAGACACAAGAGATCTACCAAGAAATTGACAAGTACCCGAAGTGGACTTTCTATCAACCTTGTCACCGGCATAGTCCGAGTCGGAGTAGCCAACAAGATCAAAGGAGGCCCTCTTTGGATACCAAATGCCAAAATTTGGTGTATGGATTAAGTATCTCACTATCCTTTTCACGGCCTTAAGATGACATTCTTTAGGAGCGGCTTGATATCGTGCACACATGCACACACTTAGCATAATATCGGGACGTGAAGCACATAGATATAACAATGAACCAATCATAGAGCGATAAACCTTTTGATCAACCGGTTCACCATCTTTGGTTAAATCAAGATGTCCACTAGTAGGCATGGGTGTAGTCATACCTTTGCATTCTTGCATATTGAACTTCTTGAATAAGTCCTTGGTGTACTTCGTTTGAGAGACAAAGGTACCTTCCTTAGTTTGCTTGATTTGCAAACCAAGAAAGAATTTGAGTTCACTCATCATTGACATCTCAAACTTCTCCGACATTAGCTTTCCAAACTTTTCACTAAAATGAGGGTTAGTTGATCCAAATATAATATCATCGACATAAATTTGGCACACAAATAGTTCTCCATTAACCCTTTTAGTAAAAAGAGTAGAATCTATTTTTCCAATTTCAAAGCCTTTTTCAATAAGGAACTTGGTCAAGCATTTATACCATGCTCTAGGAGCTTGTTTAAGACCATAAAGAGCTTTGTGAAGTTTGTAAACATGATTAGGTTTCTTAGGATTGACAAATCCGGGAGGTTGCTTAACATAAACTTCCTCCTCTATTTCACCATTTAGAAAAGCACTTTTAATGTCCATTTGGTACAAGGTGATATCATGATGATTAGCATAGGCAAGTAAGATGCGAATGGACTCAAGTCTAGCAACGGGGGCATATGTCTCACCATAGTCCATACCTTCGACTTGAGTGTAGCCTTGGGCGACGAGACGTGCTTTGTTGCGAACTACTTGTCCATCTTCATCTTGCTTGTTGCGAAACACCCATTTGGTACCGATGATGTTGTGGTTGTTGTCGGGCTTCTCAACTAATGTCCAAACTTGATTTCTCTCAAAGTTGTGTAGCTCTTCATGCATGGCATTTATCCAATCCGGATCTTCCAAAGCTTCTTCAACCTTCATAGGTTCAATGCTAGAGATGAATGAATAGTGTTCACAAAAGTTAGCTAAACGAGTTTTTGAGCGAGTGATTCTCCCGGTTTGGATATCATTGTAGATTTGCTCGACGGGATGGTCTTTAGCAATTCTTGCTCGAACTCGTGAAAGCTTTTGCTTGGATCTTGGTTGAACATCTTCTTCATCTTGTTCTTCTTCTTGGCCTTCTTCGTTGTTGACGTTGTCGTTCTCTTGTCGTGGTGGAGAAGGAGGTTGTTGGCGTTCATCTTGGTGCACTTCCTCGTTTTCTTCATCTTGGTGTGTCCCACTTGTGGATGCTTCCGTATCAACTCTTGGTTCACCTTGTCGTGAGGTAGAAGCTTCCACTTGGATGGACGAGGTACTCTCCTTCACCTCCGTTGGACGAATCTTGCCAATAGACAAGTCTTGGATTGCTTCCGAAGGGTCTTTGTCTCCTACATCAATTGGCAATTGCTCTACTTGCGAGCCGTTAGATTCATCAAACTTCACATCTACCGTCTCTTCAACCTTTCGGGTGAAATTATTGTAGACACGGTATGTGTGAGAGTTTGAGCCATAACCAAGTAGGAAACCTTCATGAGACTTAGGAGCAAATTTAGAACGATGATGCTTATCAAGAATGTAGCACTTTGAGCCGAATACTCGAAAGTATCCAACTTGTGGTTTGTTACCGGTGAGGAGCTCGTATGCCGTCTTGCCGAGTAGCTTGTGAAGATACAAGCGATTTGTTGCATGACAAGCTGTCTCAACCGCTTCCGCCCAAAAGTGCTTTGGCGTCTTGTACTCATCAAGCATCGTTCTCGCCATTTCGATGAGTGTCCGGTTCTTCCTCTCAACAACTCCATTCTGTTGAGGTGTGTACGTAGCCGAGAACTCATGTGAAATCCCTTCTTCGTCAAGAAAGGTGTCCACATTTGCGTTCTTGAACTCCGTTCCGTTGTCGCTGCGAACCTTCTTGATTTTCACTTCAAATTGATTTTGGGCCTTCCTAGCGAAGTTTTTGAAGATCTTTTGGACCTGCGATTTATCATCGAGAAAGAACACCCACGTAAATCTTGAAAAATCATCAACTATAACTAGACCAAAAGAATTTCCACCGAGACTTTTGTAAGCGTTAGGACCAAAAAGATCCATGTGAAGTAGCTCGAGTGGCCTCCTTGTGGTCATGATGTTCTTCACGGGATGCCTTCCTCCAACCTGTTTACCTGCTTGACAAGCGCTGCAAAGTCTATCCTTATCAAATATGACATCGTTAATGCCAAGGATATGATTTCCTTTAATAAGCTTGTCAAGGTTTCGCATACCAACATGACCTAATCGTCTATGCCATAACCAACCTTTAGAGGATTTAGCAATTAAGCAAGTTCTAGGTTGAGCCTTTTTAGTGAAATCAACAATGTAAAGATCACCTCTGCGTATACCGGTAAAGACTATTTTATGATTATCTCTACGAAACACTTGGCAATCTACTTCAGTAAATAGGACATTGAACCCGAAATCAGCAAGTCTAGATACTGAAAGTAAATTGTAGCCAAGAGATTCAACGAGCATGACATTTTGTATGGAGCTATCATGTGAGATGGCCACCTTACCTAGGCCAACCACCTTACCCTTTGAGTTATCACCAAAGGTGACATACTTTCGAGGGCCGTCGTTTTCAGCAAGCTCACGGAACATATCTTTATCTCCGGTCATATGATCAGTACATCCACTATCAAGAACCCATTCCTTTCCTCCAGCCATGTAGCCGTGAAGATTTGCCATAAGACCAAAGTGTCTCATTGCATCATTAAGATCATAGTCACTGTCATCATCATCCTCATCATAGTATCCATGTTCAACATCATCTTGTGATTGATCAATTCCTAGAGAGGGTAATTCATTAGATAAATGATCATTTCTGTGGTTATCTTTATGAATTCTAATAGCTTTGGAAATGATGTTGCTAATGATTCCAACATCTCCTTTGGCACTCGTAAGATTAGTAAGCTCAAATAAGCAGTCACCAAATTTGGGATCATTGAACTCATCTTAATCAAGGCAATGGACTTATGAAGAATCTCATCTAAGTTCTTCAAGGAATGGTTTGGAAAACGTTTCTCAAGGAATCTCCATATAGTGTTGGCACAATCAAGAGTAGGCAAACATTCAATCAAGTTTCTACGCAAGCCTCTAGTGATAAGATTAACAGTTCTAAGGTTGCGGATCATGTCAATAGACTCATCAAGGGTAGGATGCAAAGGATCAACATGAGGTGCACAAGGGCTAGTAATCTACTTGTTCAAATGATATTCATTTAGGATCTCAAGCATTTCATTTTTCCACTCATGAAAATACTCTCCATCAAGTATAGGCACTCTATGTCTAAGACTCCCCAAAGTAGACTCATCCATCTTCCTCCAATGGTGTTTAAACCAAAGCAATGGAGACCAAAGCTCTCATACCAATTGAAAGGATTGAGAAAAGGTGTCTAGAGGGGGGTGATTAGACACTAAGTACCAAAAGTTGCAGTTTCTAATTTCTTTAAGTTCAAGTGGAGTTTTGGCACAAGTTTAACAAACACAATACATATCAAGCAAGCATGCAAGAGTATATGAGCAGCGGAAAGTAAAGCATGCAACTTGCAAGAATGTAAAGGGAAGGGTTTGGAGGATTCAAACGCAATAGGAGACACATATGTTTTTCTCATGGTTCCGATAGGTGGTGCTATTGTACATCCACGTTGATGGAGACTTCAACCCACGAAGGGTAACGGCTACGCGTGTCCACGGAGGGCTCCACCCACAAAGGGTCCATGAAGAAGCAACCTTGTCTATCCCACCATGGCGGTCGCCCACGAAGGACTTGCCTCACTAGCGGTAGATCTTCACGAAGTAGGCGATCTCCTTGCCTTTACAAACTCCTTGGTTCAACTCCACAACCTTGTCGGAGGCTCCCAAGTGACACCTAGCCAATCTAGGAGACACCACTCTCCAAGAAGTAACAAATGGTGTGTTGATGATGAACTCCTTGCTCTTGTGCTTCAAATGATAGTCTCCCCAACACTCAACTCTCTCTCATAGGATTGGATTTGGTAGAAAGAAGTTTTGAGTGGAAAGCGACTTGGGGAAGGCTAGAGATCAAGATTCATATGGTAAGAATGGAATATCTTGGCCTCAACACAAGTGTAGGTGGTTCTCTCTCAGAAAAGGTAAGTTGGAAGTGTAGATTCATTCTGATTGCTCTCTCTACGAATGAAGAGGAGGTGGAGGGGTATATATAGCCTCCACACAAAATCTAACCGTTACACACAACTTGCCAATCTCAGTGGGACCGAATTGATAAAATCGGTTGGACCGATTCAGCAAATTTAGTGGCCGTTAGGATTTTCGGTGGGACCGACATGCAATTCGGTAGGACCGATATGGTTAGGGTTAGGGCATAACGTAATCTCGGTGAGACTGGTTACACAAACTCGGCGAGACTGATTTTGGTAATAAGCTAACCAGAGAGTTGGTCAGGTAAACTCGGTGGGACCGATTCGCTCATGTTACGAAAAGGAAACAGAGAGTTTACATTGCTATCTCGGTAGGACCGATTATGCAAACTCGGTGAGACTGATTTTGGTAATAGATCCATACAGAGAGATTGCAATCCCATCTCGGTGAGACCGAGATCCCTATCGGTGAGACCGATTTGCCTAGGGTTTGTGGCAGTGGCTATGACATCTGAACTCGGTGGCGCCGGATAGAAAGAATCGGTGGGGCCGAGTTTGACTTTTGGTTTAGGTCATATGTGGATGTGAGAAAGTAGTTGAGGGCTTTAGAGCATATTACTAAGCACTTTGAGCAAGAGCCTCATTAAGCAACACCTCATCCCTCCTTGATAGTATTGGCTTTTCCTATAGACTCAATGTGATCTTGGATCACTAAAATAGAAAATGTAGAGTCTTGAGCTTGGAGCTTGAGCCAATTCTTTGTTCTTAGCATCTTGAAGGGGTTCCACATCCTCTAGTCCATGCCACTTCATTGTTGAACTTATCTGAAACATACTAGGTAAAAGTGTTAGTCCAACACAAGATATGTTGACATTAATTACCAAAACCACCTAGGGAGCACTTGTGCTTTCAGCTGGATATGGTAGGACCATTCAAGACAGCACGCGGTGGCATAACTCATCTGCTTGTCGCGGTGGACAAGTTCACCAAGTGGATAGAAGCAAAACCAATCAAGAAGTTGAATGGTCCGACTGCTGTGACTTTCATTGCCGACATCACCATCCGGTATGGCATACCACACAGCATCATCACCGACAACGGCACAAACTTTGCCAAAGGCGCCTTGGCTCGTTTCTGCGTGACGTAGGGCATCCGACTGGACTTAGCGTACGTTGCCCATCCACAGTCAAACGGCCAAGTGGAGCGGGCAAACGGCCTCATTTTGTCCGGCATCAAGCCCCGACTGGTCGAGCCTCTGGAGCGCTCGGTCGGCTATTGGCTCGACGAGCTGACGGCCATCCTCTGGAGCCTGCACACAACTCCGAACAAGTCAACCGGCTTCACGCCCTTCTTCCTCGTCTACGGTCCCGAAGCCATCATCCCGACAGACATAGAATTCGACTCCCCTTGAGTCACCATTTACACTAAAGAGGAGGCAAAAGAAGCACGAGAAGACGACGTCGATCTACTCGAAGAGGGCCGGCTGTTGGCACTCAGCCGGTCCACCATCTACCAACAGAGTCTACGCCGATACTACAACCGGAAGGTCAAGCCAAGATCCTTCCAAGAGGGAGACCTTGTGCTCCGGCTGATCCAGCGAACAACCGGCCAGCATAAGCTCTCGGCACCTTGGGAAGGCCCCTTCATCATCAACAAGGTGTTGGGCAATGACTCCTACTACCTGATCGATGCTCAGAAGCCTCGAGCACGCAAAAGAGACGACTCCGGCAAGGAGACAGAACGACCATGAAACGCAAACCTCCTTCGAAGGTTTTATAGTTAATGCAATATGTACCAAGCCAACTTTTGTATTAAGTATGAAGACTCCGGGTCCCCTGAGAAGAAGCTAAGGGACTGCCCTCCTTTATCTATATGATAAGTATTATGCCTATGAATGTGTTAGTCCGCCAGGCACCGGGTTCGACCAGTCAACCCGAGGGCTCGCCGCCTTGTACTATGTAATGCTTCCAGCAGTCGGACAAGTAATGTGTTGGCACTTAAGCCCTCTCCTGCCAAAGTCGTAGCTCGCAGAGCGGCTACCCGGTAGGTAGGAGTCAAAGGCAGGAAAGGGTGCCCACATGAAAAATGGCTAAGGACCCAAAAGCATGTGCATAGTTCAAGCCGGCTCCCCGCCTCACCGACCGGCTGCCGCGCAGCCGGCCGGCTGGCTTCTAGTTAAATTGCTAAACGCTCTAGTCGGCTAAGTACTCTCCTTCCCAACGTGGCTAAGTAATTGACCCAGCCACAGTCCGCAGAGCGGCTGTCCGGCTAGCAAGATGGCAACTGAGGGAGGGCGGCAAAGGAAAAAGGCCAAGGAGCAGAAAGCAAGAAGAGATAGAACTCGGCAAAAATATTTACATAACAAAAGGCCCTTGGCCAACATTCAACAGAAGTTTGAAATACACCCCACAGGTGGAATTGTGCTAAGCTAATAAAGTTTGTCGAGACTGATAAGTAGGTAAAAACAAAGATAAATTGGCAGCCTAGGGAGCAGCAGACAGGTTCGGCGGAACGGTGGAGTCGGTGGTGCCGGTTGGTGGAGCGGCCGGCTGGTCAGTCTCCGCTTGGTTGCCTTGAGCAAAAGTCGGCTCGCTCTGGCGTGGCTCGTTGCTGGAGGCACGGTCGAGCTGAGGTTGGCCGTCCGCTTTGACCTCTGGCGCTTCCTCTTCACCTTCCTCCTCCTCGTCGTCTTTTCCCTCGTCACTGAGTCGATCACTTCGCCCGAGTCCTCACCATCCTCCGGGTTCAGCCCGAAACACTCTGGTGGCACCTCGGCACCATTCTCAGCCAGCTCCAGGACGAAGACGTTGGTGTTGGTGTAGTTGGCGATCACCACCCCCCGCTTGGTGAGATCACGCTCCACCGCCACCAGCTCCTCCTGGGCCTCCTGTCGAAACATGGTCAACTGGGCTAGATCTAGCCCAGGGTACCACGCCTTGACGAACTCCAGGGTCCAGCGTGCGCCAGCCCGGGCCGAGGAGCCCTTCCAAGACTCAAGACTGTCGGCCGCCACTTCCAGCCAGTCGGCGGTTCGGCTGGGGGTGCGTGGAGCCGGCATGTCTGGACACAGGGCGGAGATCGCCTGGGCCCCGACACGCTGAAGGTGGCGCAGCATCCGATGAGTCGGCCAAAGGCGGGCCTGGATGCTGAGGAGCTACTCACTAAGCGACCGGGGGGCGTTGAAGGCAATCTGTGCTCCTTCTGCCCTCCGCTCCTCGCGATAGGCCTCAATGGCTTGGTTGGCGACGCCAGAGTGGCCAGGGAAGAAGTCTGCTCAATCAGAAAGCAAAAGAGCCAAAGTTAGAAGACAAGAAGCCGGTTAGGTCAAGCAACCGACAGCTCGAAGAAAGAAAAAGGAGGGAAGCTTACCGTCAACCATGTCCTCGATCTCGCAGAAGCCGGCAGTCAGCATGGCCTCCTTATCAGTCCAGGCGGAGCACTCGGTCTCGAACTCAGCAAGGAGACTAGACTCCTTCACCTCCGCCTCTTTCTGAGCCGTCTTGAGAAGCTCCGCCTGCTCCGCCAGTTGCGTGGCCAGCCGGTCACACTCTTCGGCCAGCTTGCTGCACTCCACCTCCTTGGCGCGCAAGGCGGCGTCGGCTTCACCAAGCTGCTGCTGCAGGGCAGTGTTGGCCTCTGCAAGAAGGGATAAAAAAAGGTGTTAGCAATCAACGAAGAAGAAGAACAGTTGCCGGGAGATCCGGCCCGACTTCTTAGCAGTCAGCCCGAATCTCAGGGACTACAGCCTGCGGGTGCGCCAGCGCGCCCCCGCAGAGAAAGTAAACAAGGACTTACTCCGGCTCTCCGACAAGTCGACCGCCCGTCGGTCCATCTCTCGGACGTTAGAGTTGAAGGTGACTCTGCGGAGGTTGTGATAGTCCTATAAAGAAGATAGCAGATGAAGTCAGTACTCGGAGCTCGCCAAATAAAGCTCCGAGCCGCCTGCTCAGCAGCCGGCCCGAAGCTTGGGGACTACACCCAGTGGGTGCGTTAGCGCGCCCCCATAGAGAAGTACAAGAAATACAAGAGTCAAAGATGAAGAAGCATACCCGGATGCTTGCTCGTGACTCCAGGAATGCCTGGTTGCACCGCTTCAAGGCGTCGGCTTCGGCTCGAAGTTTGCCTTGAACGTCCAAGTTCGCCTGGTTCAAAGGACCCGTCCTGCCTCCTCGCACCCAGTCAGTGGGTGCGGCGCTGGTTGCCTCCGCGTTCGGGATCGAGGAGCTTGCGTCATCGACTTCCAGCGGGCACGGCGCTGAAGCCACCTTCGCAAACTGGCGACGCGATGGTGTGCGGACCTCAGGAGTTGGGCCCGTCACCATCTCGCTTTCGGCTAGTGGCGCTGGCGGGTCGGCCGGCTATTTGTCCTGCACTCCCTCGGACGGCGGTGCCGGAGGCATGACTACGTACGGCATGACGACGTCGTCGCCTTCTCTCTCCATGACCGGGTGATCATCGCTGGCACCCCCAGTCGGCGCCACAAACTCTGGCGGTGGCGACGCGGAGTTTAGGGGGACGACGAAGAGCGCCTCCAGGCGGCGTGTGGTTTCTTCAAGCCGCTTCTTCGCGGCGGCATCAGCCTCGGCCTCCGCCAGCTTCTTCAGCGCGGTGGCCTCCGCCTTGTGTGCCTCCGCCTTCTCCCGGCGGGCGGCCTCCTGCTCCTCATGCGCCTCACGCACGTTTTTCTCTCACGCCTCCCAGAGGACGGCCGCGGGATCGAATTGCCGGCTGGTGGTGGAGGCCTCCGCCGACCCGATAACGGAGGCGGCGGCCAACTTGTCGAGCGAGAGCGGAGCCCTAAATCAAGAAGACAAGGAGAAGAATCTCAGATAAAATAACCAAGAAAGGAAGGCACGAGAAAAATATACTTATGCCAACACCATGGGAGGCGCCTTCGGGAGTTTTTGGAACTTGGCCGCCTTCGCGGCGGCTTCCTTCCGCCTGGTCGTGGTGGTCGAATTCTTGGCCTTCTTCGGCGCGCTACCAAACAAGGCGACACCCTGTTTACGCTTTCGCGTACCGCCTCTGGCAGTCGGCTCGGCGGAGGGGCCCGCGTCCGCCTTGCCGGCGCCTCGTGAAGGGCGCGGCTCCTCCTTGAAGTCGCCCGTCCATGATTTGTCGCCAACCCCTTCTTCGGAGCCGCCTTCTCCATAGACGCCGCCTGTGGCATCATCTTCCAAGGCGGCCGCCCCCAAGTCTGGGTCGTCCACGTCGCTTATAGCTTGGTCCGGTAGGTAGGGGTCGCCCGCCCCCATGACGGCGGCCGTTGCCTTGGGCATGTAGATCTGTTTCAAAGAAAGTAAGAGGCCGACTGGTCGAATCAACAAGACGGAATCAAGATAAAGCATGAAAGAGGGAAAAGGTTGAAGAGCTTACGGCAGGTGGCGGATCCGCGCGGGAGTACGACTGCTTGCCGAACTGCCGTGTAAGTGCATCTAGTGCCATCCCTAGTTGGTTTTGGAGTATTGACGACAAACCTAGTTGAGGGACTAATGTGTTTGTAAGAATTGCAGGATAACACAGGTAGAAGTCCCTCATTGATTCGGTTTTCCTACCAGAGATGACCCCTAAAAATGTATGAAGACATTGAAGTCAAAGGTGGTATATGAAGATATTCACATTGAAGACTATGACAAGAGAAGACACCACATGAAGCCTATGGAGCTCGAAGACTTAGACATTGAAGCTATAGCTGGTCTGCCCTGTCTGGAAGAAGCTTTGGATTGCTTTAAGGAAGTTGGACTGCTGCCGTTCGTTACTGACCAAGAGCATTGGAATGAAGAGCTGCTGTTCCAATTCTATGCCACACTTCACATCTGCGGGTATAGCAGAGATCCGAAGACTTGGGTCCTGGAGTGGATGACTGGAAACGTTCATCACGAAGCCAAAGCCTTTGACATCATTGAGCTCACTGGTTTGCCCACTCCTGGCGATCTCTATGAGCATGGCTGTCAGCTGCATAGTGAAGCTATTGAGAGCATCTTTCAGAAGCCTGAACCTGATATGAGGCAGATGCTCATCATGATGAAGCCATTGCCCCAAGATGCTGCTTATCCCATGGAGTTCTTCGTTGAAGACCTTGGGTATCTTCCAAGAACCATTTATCACATCATCAGGTGAACTCTCTGGCCCATCAAAGGGCACTCTCCAAATGCCAAGCTTGAGGGTGCAATGAAGACTTTGGTCTTCTATATACTTCATGGAGAATGCTTCAATGCACAGGACTTCTTCATTCGCCAACTTGCTGCATCAGGCTCTGATTTGTTTGGCTTGAAGTTCTATGCCCCATGGGTAATGCGGCTAATCAAACTTCACTCTGATATCTCATATCAGCCATCTGCTCGCAATCATCGGATTTTTCTGCCTGATGTGGATATCTCTATTGAAGCCATCTATCCTGAGCCTGCCAAGGAACCTCTAAGTCTTCAGAATGCAGAGCATCAGAATTTCTCTCAGAACATTGAAGGAGTTGAAGCAGTCACTCATGTCTATCCTTTGGCTGGCACTACACGTGCACCACACCCTGCTCCCACTGAAGCCACTGATAGTACAACTGCTCCATGACCCAAGAAGCGCACTTGTGTTCTCAATGACCGAGAGCTTCTTGTGGCTCTTCATCAGAAATAGGATAGGCATCATGACTGGCTGAAGCATCAGATGCAAAGCCTCTTGGTGGATGTTAATCGCATTCGCAATCTTGCCACCAAGAATGCTTTCGTTGCCCATGAAACCTCTCGCCGCACATGGAAAGGGCTAACGCTGATGTGTTCTGAAGATGATCTTCAAGAGGATGGCTTCACTGAGCGACTCAAGTTTGACTCCACACCTCCTCGAAGGGCGTGCTGCGAGGAACTCCATCCCTTGAAGACTCTGAGTTCTCTTCCTCTGCTGCAACTGTGACTGCCAGAGTTATCGAGGATGAAGACGATGCTACTTCACCGCCACCTCCTTCAGCACGCTTCAACTCTGCTCCAAGCTCTTCAGCACTGCCAAACACCACCAACGACCCTGCTACTTCACCTACTCCTCATGGGAACGAGTAGATGCTCTATGTCTTCGAACCTTTTTGGTCCTTACTGACAAAAGGGGGAGAAGCATATGAGGTTGATAGTCTTCAAGCGGGTCCATATGGGTGGGTGCTTTATATTTTGCTTCGTGCTTACAACTCTCGTTTTGCTACATTTGGTTCTTTGAGTTGTAACACTTAAACTCGATGGTCGTCTGCTACTTATCTGCCACCTTGTTTTGCGATGATAAATTCCGCATGTGCGACGATAAATTTCGCACTTAGATCATTCTACAAACGTCCATTTTCCATTATGCATGCCATTATCTTCATATACCTTCACATGCATAGTGGATTGTCATCATAAGTTGAAGTGGATCTCCACAAGTACAACCTGCCATGTGCATTTGCATTCCAAAAGCAAATTACTTATATGCACATCTTCAGGGGGAGCCCTTGCAACTTATGAAGACAATTCCTTATCCTTTACAATTTCACAGATTATATTCCCCGTTGAAAACTTCAACTAGTTTGTCATCAATCACCAAAAAGGGGGAGATTGTAAGTGCATCTAGTGCCACCCCTAGTTGGTTTTGGAGTATTGATGACAAACCTAGTTGAGGGACTAATGTGTTTGTAAGAATTGCAGGATAACACAGGTAGAAGTCCCTCATTGATTCGGTTTTCCTACCAGAGATGACCCCTAAAAATGTATGAAGACATTGAAGTCAAAGGTGGTATATGAAGATATTCACATTGAAGACTATGACAAGAGAAGACACCACATGAAGCCTATGGAGCTCGAAGACTTAGATCTTTCGTAGTTCTTTTTTTCTTTTGTGTTGAGTCATAGGAACCACCGTACTGTTAAGTGGGGTCCAAGAGAACCAGTCAGGATGACTGAAGTGATGCCTAACCAAAACCTATGTCTTCGAGTGAAGACTATGAGAGCGAATCTTGTCCAGAGTCGGACAAGTCAGCTTTGCTTGCAGCCCAAGTAAAGTTGCTGTGTGAGTTTGAAATCTGACCGTTGGAACATGTGTCGGTTCCTTAGTGACCCAGGGTCATTTCGGACAAATCAGGTCGGGTTGCCAAGTGGCTATAAATAGCCCACCCCCTACAACCATAAACGGTTGGCTGCTCAGATTTAGAGTACGGCTTTTGTCGTTTGAGAGCAACCCACCTCGAAGCCTTTGAGAGAGAATTCCTTGCGAGGATAAAGCCCTAACCACCCAGAGCCAAAGAGAATTAGGCATCACTTAAGTCTTCTTGTCTGTGTGATCTGAAGACTTATTACACTTGAGGACTGTGCATCCTCCAGTCGGTTAGGCGTCGCGTTCTGAGCATCCAAGAGACATTGTGGATTGCCGGTGAACGAAGTCTGTGAAGGTTTGGGAGTCTACCTTGAAACTTACCAGAGTGATTGGGCGAGGTCTGTGTGACCTTAGCTCAAGGGGAATACGGTGAGGACTGGGTGTCCTGAGCTGCGTGTTCAGGACTGGGTGTCCGGGACTGTGTGTCCTAAGGTTTAAATACCTAGCCGCCCTAACCAGACGTACAATTGTCACAGTAACTGGAACTGGTCCAACAAATCATTGTCTTCAACGAGTCACTGGTTTCATCTTCCCTTCCCTTTACTTACTATTACTCCTTGTGAAGTCATTGTATGTTTGCACTATCTTTTGTCTTCACTGAGTGACTGCGTGTTCCGTCTGGCTTCACAATATCTTCCTACCTGATCCTTACTACATTGCTGCTATTAGTCATTGTGCTTTCACTCTATTGAATACTTGACTATGGCTTGCCTAGTGTAGTCTACCTTCCGCTGCAGGGTATTAGGTTTATTTCTATCGTTTGTCTTCATAACTCCCACGTTTTGAAGACTTTCATAAAAATCGCCTATTCACCCCCTCTAGTCGATATAACACACTTTCAATTGGTATCAGAGCAAGGTGCTGCCTTGTTCTGTGTGATTCAGTTTAACCACCCGGAGTTTTAGCTATGTCGACTGCAGGGATAATTAAAGTCTCCGCTGCGTGCCCCGTCTTCGATGGAACTGAATATCCCTACTGGAAGAATAAGATGCGCATGGCATCTTGAAGCCATTGACGTCGACCTATGGTATGTCGTCGAGAACGGCGTTCCCAAGGCTGGAGAAGGTGTCACTGCTGCTGATGTCAAGAAATTCGTTCAACTGGACTCTACTGCCAAGAATATCATTTGTGGTCATCTGACCAAAGGACAGTATGGCCGTGTGAGTGCTCTGAAAACATCTAAGCTGGTCTGGGACTGGCTCTCCAAGGTCAATGAAGGCGTCTCAACCCAGAGAGATCAGAGAATCAGTGTCCTTCGCAACCTCTTCAACCGCTTCAAGCGAAATGACAATGAGAATGTCCAGCTCACATTTGACCGACTCACTGACATCACAAATAAGCTTTAAGCCCTTGGCGCTACTGAGATCACCAAACATGAAGTCGTCAAGACACTGCTGAGATCACTTGATAGTTCGTTTGACACCCTAGCCCTGATGATTCAACGTCCTGATTTCAAGACACTTGATCCGTATGACATACTTGAGAGGCTCAACACACATGAGTTTCAGCTTTCTGAGAAAAGAGATATCTACGGTCCAAACTATGGGCGAACTCGTGCCTTGAAGGCAAAAGTTGTCTCCTCATCTGAAGAAGAATCTGACAGCAGTTCTGATGATCCTGAAGACATTGGAAGGGAACTTGCTATGCTTGTGAAGAAGTTCCAAAAATTCACCAAGAAGAAAGGTTTCAGAAAGTCTTCCCGGTCAAGCTCAAGGAATGATGAAGCTTCTGCTCACGACTACAAGAAGAAAACATGTCACAAGTGCAAGAAACCTGGCCACTTCATCTCTGAGTGTCCACAGTGGGACAATGAGAACAAAAAGAAGAAGAAGAGCAAGGAATATGACTCTAACGACAAGAAGAAGAAGAAATACTCAAAGTCTTCTTCCAAGTCTTCCTCAAAGTCTTCATCACACAAGAAGAGCTCATCTGGCAAGGCACGTGTGTTTGTTGGCAAGGAAATGGATTCAGAGGAGGAGTCCGCTTCTGAGGAGGCGGAGGTGGAGTCTGAGGAGGAGTCCGATTGAGGCGTCGCAAGTCTAGCTATAGCATACGTTGCCAAGTCCATCTTCAACACTGAAGACAATGACCTCATCACTGACACCGATGAAAATGACAAGGACTACTCCACTTCTACCTACTGCTTCATGGCACGCGGTGCCAAGGTAAACACATGCACTACTCACTATCAAACATCTAGTGATGATGACTCTGATTGTGGTTCAAAACCCAGCTACAAAACACTTGCTAAAATTGCAACTGAACAACAGAAAGCTATGGAACATATTCAAAAACTGTTAGACAGAAGCGATGATCTGTTAGACGCTGAAATGACTTGATCTGAATCCTTAATTGAAGACATAAAAAATCTTCACGTTAAGTATCAGGAACTTGAAAGTCGTCATGAAACTCTCTCAACAACTCATGAAAAGCTTTCCTATGATTATCTTCAAAGGAAGCAAGATCTTGAGAAATTGAGAGCGGTTCATGAAGATCTTCAAAAGGAAAACGAGTCACTTCGCGCCAAACAGATCAGTCCCGCTCAGGAAGGATTTGAACCACCATGTCTTAAATGCATTGAGCGTGATAATGCTACTTCTGTTACTGAATGTTCTACTGCTACTGTTGTTGCAATATCTTCAACTGTTGATGTGGTAACTAACCCCTCTGCTGAGGATACCACCGCTATTGCTGATGAGAATGCTAGGTTGAAGACATTGCTTGAAACAGGGATTTACAAAAGTCTTAAAGGGCATCAGAGACTATGTGATGTCCTCAAAAAGCAGATTCTGAATCGAAACCCAAGGAAAGAGGGTGTTGGGTTCGTAAGGAAAATGAATGCTGATGGCTCTTACTGGAAACCTGAGCAGTACCCCAAAACCATGTGGGTTGCTGCAAAGGAACCTTCAGCAGATCCATCCAATCTATCTGGCTTCACTTGTGCTAACCCCATTATCATTGATGAATCCTTAGATGCAAACTATATATTGTTTAAGAATCAGAATGGTGAAGTGTTTGCCAGGTACATTGGTACTAACTGTAGGAATGGACCGCCTATGAAGAAGATCTGGGTTCCCAAAAGGTGTCTGGAGAATCTTCCTGTGAATGTCATCATGACACCTCACGTGAAGAAGACAAACCTCAGACCAAAGGCTTCATACGGTCCAAAGGCTTCATACAGACAGAGGACTCACCTGAATCGCACTAACACAAATGTTTTGCAGGGAAACCATACTCAGGCATATGAATATGAGAGTGGTTTCCATGTTCATAAGACCAAGAACTATTCTGCTTATTCTCATGAGTACTATTGTCCGCCTGCAAGACTGTTTGCTAGGGCTCCAAAGCCAAAATTCTCAGATGCTGCACTTAGACTTATTGCTTCTAAGCCACCCTTGAAGATGTGGGTGGCTAAGAAAGCTTAACTCCCTTTTGCAGGGAAAGGTCTCCAGCAGAAACCCAAAATCATCTCACGCTATTGCTGGGGACCTTAAACATCTTGTAGGGCGCAAGATCAAATGCCTGAATGGTCTTACTATGTACTTCGTTCCTGAATCGCTTGCTACTCTCCCTATTAGTCCTAATCTGGATCTAAGCTTTCATAACCCACTGGTTCGTCAAATGTTTTTGCTTCACAATGCTCTTTGTGAAGCCTATCCCCCTAACTGCACTGTAGGGTACGACACCAACGTCTTCAGAATGGATTATTGATAGTGGGTGTACAAATCACATGACTGGCAAAAGAAGTCTTCTTATGGACTCAACCTTACGTCCATCCGACAAGAGCCACATCACATTTGCTGACACTGGTAAAAGTAAGGTATTGGGTCTAGGTAGAGTTGCAATCTCAAGGGATCAACACATGGATAAAGTCATGCTTGTTGAATCCCTTGGCTTCAACTTAATGTCTGTCTCAATGCTTTGCGATTTAAACATGATTGTAATATTTGGAAAATATTGTTGCATTGTTCTAATGGAATCTGACAAGTCTCTAGTATTTGAAGGGTATCGGAAAGATGATTTGTACGTGGTAGATTTCTCAGCAGGACCACAGCTTGCCGTATGTCTTCTAGCAAAAGCTTCAGAATGCTGGCTCTGGCATCGGAGGCTTGGGCATGCTGGCATGAGGAACCTCCACACCCTGGCAAAGAAGAAGCATGTCATAGGCGTCAAACATCCCTCGAAGACAATCATGACCACTACTCGACCCTTCGAACTGCTTCACATGGCTCTTTTCGGTCCCACTCATTACTCAACTCTTACTACTACTGCTTGTCTCTATGGCTTTGTCATTGTTGATGATTATTCTAGATATACTTGGGTGCACATAATTCTTTACAAGACTGAAGTGCAGGATGTCTTCAGACACTTCGCCAATCGAGCTATGAACAATTATGGCGCCAAGATAAAGCACATCAGAAGTGACAATGGCACTGAAGTCAAGAACACTGGCCTTGATACATATCTTGATACCTTGGGTATCACACATGAATTCTCGGCCCCGTACACGCCACAGCAGAATGGCGTCGTCGAACGCAAGAACAGAACACTCATTGAGATGGCCAGAACGATGCTAGATGAATACAAGACTCCAAGAAAATTCTGGCCTGAAGCCATTGACACTGCATGCCATACAATCAATCGTGTTTATCTTCACAAGCTTCTGAACAAGACATCTTATGAGCTCCTTACTGGCAAGAAGCCAAATGTCAGTTACTTCAGAGTATTTGGAGCCAGGTGCTGGATCAAGGACCCACATCACACCTCAAAATTTGCACCAAAAGCACATGAGGGTTTTATGCTTGGATATGGAAAGCATTCGCACTCCTACAGAGTCTTCAATCTCTTTCATTACAAAGTGGTTGAAACAGTGGATGTGCGGTTCGATGAGACCAATGGTTCACAAAGAGAGAAACTGCCAAATGTGCTAGATGAAGTTCCATCTAGTGAATCAATCAAGCTAATGGGAACTGGAGAAATTATACCTTCTGAAGCTCATCCTGAAGAAGAACTTATCATCTCAGCACCTGATCAACATGAAGACAATGCTCAGCCTGAAGACATTCCTTCTAACAACGACAATGATTAGCAAGAGCAAAATCTTCGCCCTGTACATCCTCGCATTGCCAATGAAGTGCAGATTGAAAGAATAATTGGTAGCATCAATGCACCCGGTCCACTCACTTGTTCAAGGGCAACTCAGCTAGCAAATTTCTGTGGGCACTTCACATTCGTCTCAATAACAGAACCCAAGAAAGTTGAAGAAGCCTTCATGGAACCTGAATGGATTCAAGCTATGCAAGAAGAGCTTCATCAGTTTGAGCTGAATAATGCATGGGAACTGGTTAAGCGTCCTGATCCACGGAAGCACAATATAATAGGCACCAAATGGATATATCGCAACAAGCAAGATGAGCATGGTCAAGTTGTCAGAAACAAAGCTCGTCTCGTTGCTCAAGGATATACTCAAGTGGAAGGCATTGACTTCGATGAAACATTTGCTCCTGTGGCTAGACTTGAAGCCATACGCATACTACTGGCCTATGCAAATCATCATAACATACTTCTATATCAAATGGATGTGAAGAGTGCTTTTCTCAATGGCAAGATTGAAGAAGAAGTGTATGTTGCACAACCGCCTGGCTTTGAAGATCCAAAACATCCTGACATGGTATACAAGCTCAACAAGGCACTGTATGGCCTCAAACAAGCCCCTCGGGCCTGGTATGACACACTCAAATACTTCCTGAAGAGCAAAGGCTTCATACCTGGTTCCCTAGACCCCACTCTCTTCACGAAGACATATGATGGTGAACTGTTTGTGTGCCAAATATATGTGGATGACATTATCTTCGGCTGCACCAATCAGAAGTACAGTGAAGAGTTTGGATATATGATGCAAGAGCAATATCAGATGTCCATGATGGGAGAGCTGAAGTTCTTCCTCGGTCTTCAAATACGACAACAACGCAACGACATCTTCATATCTCAAGAGAAGTATCTCAAAGATTGCCTGAAGAAGTTTGGTATGCAAGACTGCAAAGGCTTCACAACACCAATGCCAGCCAAACATCATCTGGGTCCCGACGACAATGGTAAAGAGTTCGATCAAAAGGTATACCGCTCCATGATTGGTTCTTTACTTTATCTATGTGCATCTAGGCCAGATATTATGCTTAGTGTTTGCATGTGTGCTCGATTTCAAGCGGCACCAAAGGAGTCGCATCACTTAGCTGTGAAGCGAATTCTTCGATATTTGGCTCACACCCCAACTCTAGGATTATGGTATCCAAAGGGCTCAGAGTTTGATCTGGTTGGATTCTCGGATGCTGATTATGCTGGTGACAAAGTTGATCGCAAGTCTACATCAGGCACATGTCACTTTCTGGGACGATCACTTGTATGTTGGTCTTCAAAGAAGCAGAACTGTGTATCTCTCTCCACTGCTGAATCTGAATACATTGCTGCTGGATCTTGCTGCGCTCAGCTTCTGTGGATGAAGCAAACACTCAAGGACTATGGCATTCATCTGAAGCAAGTGCCACTCTACTGCGACAACGAAAGCGCCATCAAGATTGCCAACAACCCAGTTCAGCACTCGAAGACAAAGCACATTGAAATTCGTCATCACTTTCTCAGAGATCATGTTGTGAAGGAAGATATTGATATCATACACGTCAACACTGAAGAGCAATTGGCAGATATCTTCACCAAGCCCTTGGATGAGAAGAGATTTTGCAAGTTACGGTGTGAGCTAAATATCCTGGAATCCTCAAATGTCCTGTGATCAGGCACACATCCTAACCCTTATGCATATTGATGACTTAGATGTGCAACACACGAAGTAAAGTATATCTTCAATCAATGAAGACATACATTCTAAGTGTGAATACATTAATGTGGAATTTGACTTCGGAGCGCCACGATAATTGTGCGCCGTGTCTGGGTCTAATACTTCCTATACGGTGGGTAACGCCACCACCAAACGTTCTATTTTTGAAGTGTTTCACTCATGGCGTTACCTTGCAATGTCTTCACATTTGGTTTGGCTTCGATCTCAACATATCTTCATGATTATCTTCACTATGTTGATTATATAGATATATATATATTAGTGTTCTGTCCTCTACAGCATTCACTTATAGCTATGTCTTCTTGTTGAATCTTTTGAACTAAGTGAATGTGATCGGACCCTAACCTCTCTATGCTTTCTATCTCAAATTCTATCTCTCCAAATCATATGCATTCTATTGAAACTGTCGAATGTCTTCTCTGCGTCCTTGTCAGCAGAAGATACAGAGACAACCATTAAGTCCGTTTTCAATGCTCATTCCTCCACATGAAACCCGGAGAAGTAGGAACGACCACCCGACAATCCAGGCGTGCGTGGGACGTGGAACAAACCCCAAAATTCTGCATAATGGCCACGTGTTCCTCAGATGCGAATCGCCAGGGGCACCTGTGTAATAACGCAGTGCCGCCCCTGTACCTATAAATACACACTTCACAGCGGTCATTATCTCTTCTTCCACTCTCGCACGAACCCTAGCGCCACCGCTAGCCCTCGACGACGCCGACGACGAAGCGCTTCGCTGCCGCAACCTCTCCGACGCCGTCTTCACGCCGACCGCGGACATCGTCCTCTCCGCCGTCGCCGTAGGTGTCCTCCGTCGCCAAGTTAGGGCATAGAAGATCGAACTGCTCGGCCTCATCCTCCACTCCGTCTAGTAGTTCTTAGTGTGGTAAATAAAACTTCCTTTTTACGGCACCATTGATCCTATGACTTTGTCACATTCTACCACAAGCAGTTTCTATTCACACAAGTTAGATCTCTCTCATACTGCATCTCATAACATGCCTAGTATATTCACTTATGCTTCACAAAGTAGTTAGATTCCTCACTTGTACTGATCTGTGGATTCGTACAAATCTAGAACCAACTCCTTATCTATCAGTGAATGTCTTCGCACGATGAGGTCAATGTCTTCTAAACTGATTTGTCTTCAAAATCTTCTGAGAATGCATATGACCTCTTCCCCTTCCCTCGCACCTTAATGCTGTCACAGGTACATGTCCGTGGGAGAATCCTTTGGTTCTCATAGTCTGCATTCATTTGCAGAATTCTTACAGCATCACATAAATTCTCCCGAAGCCAGTTCTTGTTTGTCCAGCAAGCGAAAACCTTTGAAGCCTTTGAACGTGTTGAAGCCTTTCAGTTAAAGTTTATGGCTTCAGAGAAATCAGCAAGGAAGGGTGGCAGAAAGCGTCATGGAGAAACATCCAGAGATCTGCCAGATGACCTCTCAGAACTGTACAAGACAGATCCTGAAGAGGATTACAATCAGCGCAAGACCCAAATCCTATGGATTCGAAGATATTGGGCAGAAAAATGGTTCAAATACCGATTTGTAACCCAAGAATATGCTGAGAAAAACGCCATCAAGAGACCGTGGGGAGACATCCTATACAAGAATCTTCTACCCAGGTCCAGAGATGAAGCCATTGAACAGGGCTTCTATCCTTGCATGGTCTGTGGGCCACAGCCTGCTGATGCACACCCATCGTCACTACTATGGTGTCGTGACGACAATCTGTTCAAGCGCAACTTCCAGTTTGCCCAGAACTCAGCGAAGCAAAACAAGAAGACTTTGGGACTAGACTTCAACCCTGGTCCCTCAGCTCCAAGGGCTGATGGCACATGAGATGCAGAACCCAATGTCATCGGTCCTTTCTACAACCTTGAAGGCCTCATCACCCATATCTTGGTTCAAGGGACTGCAGTGAATGAGCCTGCAGCTGACGCTGAATCAGATGAAGCGCCTGCAGCGCCGAAGCCAAAGAAGTTGAAGAAGCCTAAAGCTTCAAAACCTGCCCCTTCAGCAAATATTTCACGGGCGAAGCCCCTGGCAACTGCACCTCCTGAAGACAGTGTGCAGTCCGAAGATTTATCACGCATCTCCAAGCCCCAGAAGGCCAAGATGCCTCTGCCACACACCGGCCAAGAGCTAACAGTTGCTGCCATTCTGCGTAATGATGCCATTGATCTGTCAAGTGATGAAGATCTTGCAGATGACGCTCTTGAGCAACTCATCAAGAGCAAAGAAGAAGCAGAAATCTTCAATGATCTGCCTCTCTTTGATGTAACCATCATCCACAACTTCATTGACGAGTGGTTTGACACGCCAAACATCAGCTTTGAAGATCTGCAGCTTCCCATTGGCCTCAGTGTCGCCTTCCAAGGCGCCATTGCTTCAGAGCTAGCTGTCGCCCAACGCATTGTTGAACTGAAGCAAAAGATTGACTATGAAAAGGCTCAGTTCAAGAAGCATATGGCCAAGCTCGGCGTGCAAGAAGTGAAGAACTTCAAGAGTATGATGCACGAGCTCAAGGAAGCCTTTGTAAAGAAACGTGCAGAAGCTCAGGGTTCGCGTGAGCGCATGAAGGTTCTGGCTGACAGATGTGTGCAAGCCTACAATGAGGCTGAGAAGCGCAAGGCCCTTGGGTATCCTGGCATTGACCCCAGGATGGCCGCAAAGAAGAAGAAGAAGAAGCCCGCTATGGCTGAACCCGACGCACCAGGGCAGGAAGCAGTTCCTATTGTCTTCCCAACTAGAATGACTGGCTCGAAGCCAAAAAGCCGGTCAACCACTTCAGAGCTCAAGAAGACGAGGACTGCTAAGGCTGAAGCTAGGAAGAGGAAACATCCTGAAGCCTCTCCTACTGCCCCCTCCAAGAAGAAGAGGAAGACCAAGAAAGATTGGGCTCCTCCCACAGAGCCTTTGATAGTTGAACCCATTTCTATGGTTTATCCTGACGCTGAACGCCAACTGACAATCCATGAGCCTGCTTCCACAGAGGTTCATGAAGTTGAAGACTTTCCAGCAGCTGATCCCATCGCTGCTGAAGACATTAGTCAACATGACCATGTAGAAGATGGTGCAGTCCTTCCTTAGCTCGAGAACAACGAACTCATCAGCATTGGTCGTCCACTGACGCCAATTGCATAGAATGCTTCATGGGCGGATCGCCCACAAGAGGAAGAAGACTATGAGGCCCAGCCTACTCCAACTACACAGGCGTCGCCTGCGTTGCGCAGGCTTCACAAAGGTCCAAGGCCTCAAGTCTCTGCTGAAGACAATCCGGCTGCATCAGCCGCGGAAGAAGAAGTCCCACAAGTTCCCACTCCCCTGTCCAATCAAGAAGCAGTTCTCAAGAAGAATGTGCTTGTGACCGACCCTCCAGCTCGTCAAGTGGAGGATGAAAATCTTGAAGCTGCCACCACCACCACCAATGAAGCCACTGCTAACGTGGAGCCCTCCCCAACGGAAGAAGAAGACAGCGAAGCCACTGTCCCCGTCACTTTTGTTCCTGAGTCTGCTGCCGGTCCTCAGTTTGACTATCATGTTGAGCACAGGCCTCAGGTACAGAAGCCAATCCCAAGATTGCCAACGTTCCCAGGTCCTGCATCAGCACCTGGATCCTTCAATATCAATGGCTTCAGAGCAGACAACACATTCTTCGATAGCTCCAGGAACCCCTACTCAAGGGAAAGGATATCATCTGATCGGTTCTGGAGCTATCCGCAGCGAAGCTATTACTCATGCATTCTTTACAACCAAGGTCGCATCTTCCCACACAAGCGCCTTGACATTGAAGCTATAGCTGGTCTGCCCTGTCTGGAAGAAGCTCTGGATTGCTTCAAGGAAGTTGGACTGCTTCCGTTCGTTACTGACCAAGAGCATTGGAATGAAGAGTTGCTGCTCCAATTCTATGCCACACTTCACATCCGCGGGTATAGCAGAGATCCGAAGACTTGGGTCCTGGAGTGGATGACTGGAAACGTTCATCACGAAGCCAAAGCCTTTGACATCATTGAGCTCACTGGTTTGCCCACTCCTGGCGATCTCTACGAGCATGGCTGTCAGCTGCATAGTGAAGCTATTGAGAGCATCTTTCAGAAGCCTGAACCTGATATGAGTCAGATGCTCAGCATGATGAAGCCATTGCCCCAAGATGCTGCTTATCCCACGGAGTTCTTCGTTGAAGACCTTGAGTATCTGCCAAGAACCATTTATCACATCATCAGGCGAACTCTCTGGCCCATCAAAGGGCACTCTCCAAATGCCAAGCTTGAGGGTGCAATGAAGACTTTGGTCTTCTATATTCTTCATGGAAAATGCTTCAATGCACAGGACTTCTTCATTCGCCAACTTGCTGCATCAGGCTCTGATCTGTTTGGCTTGAAGTTCTACGCCCCATGGGTAATGCGGCTAATCAAACTTCACTCCGATATCTCATATCAGCCATCTGCTCGCAATCATCGGATTTTTCTGCCTGATGTGGATATCTCTATTGAAGCCATCTATCCTGAGCCTGCCAAGGAACCTCTAAGTCTTCAGAATGCAGAGCATCAGAGTTTCTCTCAGAACATTGAAGGAGTTGAAGCAGTCACTCGTGTGTATCCTTTGGCTGGCACTACACGTGCACCACACCCTGCTTCCACTGAAGCCACTGATAGTACAACTACTCCACGACCCAAGAAGCGCACTCGTGTTCTCAACGACCGAGAGCTTCTTGTGGCTCTTCATCAGAAACAGGATAGGCATCATGACTGGCTGAAGCGTCAGATGCAAAGCCTCTTGGTGGATGTTAATCGCATTCGCAATCTTGCCACCAAGAATGCTTTCGTTGCCCACGAAACCTCTCACCGCACATGGAAAGGGCTAACGCTGATGTGTTCTGAAGATGATCTTCAAGAGGATGGCTTCACTGAGCGATTCAAGTTTGACTCCACACCTCCTCGAAGGGCTGTGCTGCGAGGAACTCCATCCCTTGAAGACTCTGAGTTCTCTTCCTCTGCTGCAACTGTGACTGCCAGAGTTATCGAGGATGAAGACGATGCTACTTCACCGCCACCTCCTTCAGCACGCTTCAACTCTGCTCCAAGCTCTTCAGCACCGCCAAACACCACCAACGACCCGGCTACTTCACCTACTCCTCATGGGAACGAGTAGATGCTCTATGTCTTCAAACCTTTTTGGTCCTTACTGACAAAAGGGGGAGAAGCATATGAGGTTGATAGTCTTCAAGCGGGTCCATATGGGCGGGTGCTTTATATTTTGCTTCGTGCTTACAACTCTCGTTTTGCTACATTTGGTTCTTTGAGTTGTAACACTTAAACTCGATGGTCGTCTGCTACTTATCTGCCACCTTATTTTGCGATGATAAATTCTGCATGTGCGACGATAAATTCCGCACTTAGATCATTCCGCAGACGTCCATTTTCCATTATGCATGTCATTATCTTCATATACTTTCACATGCATAGTGGATTGTCATCATAAGTTGAAGTGGATCTCCACAAGTACAACCTGCCATGTGCATTTGCATTCCAAAAGCAAATTACTTATATGCACATCTTCAGGGGGAGCCCTTGCAACTTATGAAGACAATTCCTTATCCTTTACAATTTCACAGATTATATTCCCCGTTGAAAACTTCAACTAGTTTGTCATCAATCACCAAAAAGGGGGAGATTGTAAGTGCATCTAGTGCCACCCCTAGTTGGTTTTGGAGTATTGACGACAAACCTAGTTGAGGGACTAATGTGTTTGTGAGAATTGCAGGATAACACAGGTAGAAGTCCCTCATTGATTCGGTTTTCCTACCAGAGATGACCCCTAAAAATGTATGAAGACATTGAAGTCAAAGGTGGTATATGAAGATATTCACATTGAAGACTATGACAAGAGAAGACACCACATGAAGCCTATGGAGCTCGAAGACTTAGATCCTTCGTAGTTCTTTTTCTTTTGTGTTGAGTCATAGGAACCACCGTACTGTTAAGTGGGGTCCAAGAGAACCAGTCAGAATGACTGAAGTGATGCCTAACCAAAACCTATGTCTTCGAGTGAAGACTATGAGAGCGAATCTTGTCCAGAGTCGGACAAGTCAGCTTTGCTTGCAGCCCAAGTAAAGTTGCCGTGTGAGTTTGAAATCTGACCGTTGGAACACGTGTCAGTTCCTTAGTGACCCAGGGTCATTTCGGACAAATCAGGTCGGGTTGCCAAGTGGCTATAAATAGCCCACCCCCTACAACCATAAACGGTTGGCTGCTCAGATTCAGAGTACGGCTTTTGTCGTTTGAGAGCAACCCACCTCGAAGCCTTTGAGAGAGAATTCCTTGCGAGGATAAAGCCCTAACCACCCAGAGCCAAAGAGAATTAGGCATCACTTAAGTCTTCTTGTCTGTGTGATCTGAAGACTTATTACACTTGAGGACTATGCATCCTCCAGTCGGTTAGGCGTCGCGTTCTGAGCATCCAAGAGACATTGTGGATTGCCGGTGAACGAAGTCTGTGAAGGTTTGGGAGTCTACCTTGAAGACTTACCAGAGTGATTGGGTGAGGTCTGTGTGACCTTAGCTCAAGGGGAATACGGTGAGGACTGGGTGTCCTGAGTTGCGTGTTCAGGACTGGGTGTCCGGGACTGTGTGTCCTAAGGTTTAAATACCTAGCCGCCCTAACCAGACGTACAGTTGCCACAGCAACTGGAACTGGTCCAACAAATTATTGTCTTCAACGAGTCACTGGTTTCATCTTCCCTTCCCTTTACTTACTGTTACTCCTTGTGAAGTCATTGTATGTTTGCACTATCTTTTCTCTTCACTGAGTGACTGTGTGTTTTGTCTGGCTTCACAATATCTTCCTACCTGATCCTTACTACATTGCTGCTATTAGTCATTGTGCTTTCACTCTATTGAATACTTGACTATGGCTTGCCTAGTGTAGTCTACCTTCCACTGCAGGGTATTAGGTTTATTTCTATCGTTTGTCTTCATAACTCCCACATTTTGAAGACTTTCATAAAAATCGCCTATTCACCCCCCTTCTAGTCGATATAACGCACTTTCATGCCGGGACCCATCCAGCTTGAGGTCGGAGATCTCGTTCACCAAGTTTGCCACCTCGGCAGCCGACATCTCCTTGGTGCTCAGCCGGCATGGGTCGCGGTGCCCGCTCATCCGACAGATCAAGTGAGGCCGGCCTTGGAGCGGGAGAACCCGGCGCGCGACAAAGGCGACCAGCAAGTCGGACGCTTTGAGGCCTTCGGCGTCTGTCAGCACCCGGCGTCGGTTGATGGCGGCGGCGCCGTCTGCTGACACCGGCTTCGGCTTGTAGCCCCAGTTGGCCCGAGGCTCAGCCGGTGGGCCGGCAGGTTGATGTAGTCGACGGCTGGGTCGACGTTCTCCACATAGAACTAAGATTGCTGCCACATCTTGACCGACTATGGCAGCTTGATGTAGGGGAAGGCATTCCTTGGAGACGGACAATGCACACCGACGAAAGCACCGCACTGAGCAGCCACCTCCCGGACTGAGGTGCCCAACTTGGTATACAAGAACGCTCCCCACAACTCGATGGTGGGGAGGATGCCGAGGTAGCCTTCGCACATCATGAAGAAGGCGGATAGAAGCATCACGGTGTTGGGCGTGATGTGGTGAGGTTGGAGATGGTAGAAGTCAAGGAACGAGCGAAGGAAGCCGCTCGCCAGCAGTCCGAAGCCGCGGATGAAGTGTGAGAAGAAGACGACCCGCTCGCCCTCCCCCGGCGCTGGCGAAATCTCCCCCTTGGGAGGCACACGCGCCTTCATGTAGCCAGCGCCGGGAAGGCGCCGCGTGTCGTGGAGGAAGGCGATGTGGTCATCATTGATGTTCGACCCGTCCCAGTCTCCTCCCCGCTCGCGCGCCATGAAGAGCTTGGCGAGGCAAATGGCGCGGCGGGGGAGCTGGGGATCGAAGCAGGGCCAAGAAGGGCCCGGCGCAGAAGAGCTCGACGGAAACATGCGGCGGCAGCACTCTGGCAGAGCTCGAGGGCACTGCGGTGAGAGGAGGAATAAAGAGGCAACAGTGGGGAAGGAGGACGTGCGTGCTTCGCCGCTTCCCCTCCTCCCCCTACTTATAGCCGTCGGGCTATGAAGCCGAGGAGCGGGCGTGGGATCGTGGGAATAACTGTGCCCATGACCCCACGTCCCCTGGTTTATCGCGCGAGTTACCGCGCGCGGTAGCTCCGCAGAGAAGCTCAACCGGCCGCCTCAGCCACGGCGGATCCGCTCGCGTGCCGAGGCCCGATAGTGGCGGGCCCAGGCTGCTGTCATGTCCCATCGCAGGCATGGGCTGGCAGGCTGGCCCGGTTGATTGGCGGCAAGTGGCATGCCCATGGCGGGCGGAGGGCCTGGAGGCTTCACTGTTACGCCACTTGGTTCCCGCCATTGCATTTGAAGTTTTCGATCAAGTCCGACTGGTCGTGGCCGACTCCCTCCACGTGGCGCGCTAGGAGTCGGATGAAGTTTCAAGACCAGAGCACCCGAAGAAGGAAACTGTTGAGGCTTCTCGGCTAATCAGCGGCGACGCCTCACCAGCTTCGGGGACTACTGTCGGAGTAATGGGCCACGGGTAGCCTAACCCGAGTCCCTGAGCCTTTCACGACATCGGGGCTGGCTGGGCTCCTCAAGACATCAAGAAGAAGTTCCGCCTTCCGATGGCCGGCTGTCCTGAGCAGCCGGCTGCCGGAAGGCGGCCGAGTTCAAGAAGGCGGCTCCAAGACGGGCCGACTTCCTGCGGGCAGCCTCCAGAGAGGCCGGCTCCTAGCAGGCGGCCCACCACGCCCTCGGAGTCTGCACTCCCATTTAAGAAGACAAGATGGGGTGAGGCTACAGTGTAGCCCATCCCCCCATATCCAGGGCCGGGCATGGCCATAGTGCTCCGTACAGACGGAGATCTCTGCCTGTACGTGGCACTGTTTCCACTCCATCCCTGACGTCCCTACTGGCAGGCAAGGCCCTGATCCCACGACGACCTGTCGGTATGGCCTGTAGGCAGCGGGCCCTACTGGGCAGCGAGAGCCCAGTAGTCGGCGGAGGCCTGACCAGTCGGACCTGAGGGAGGCCGGCTCCCAGCAGGCGGACCGTTCCTCCCTCAAGGCCCGCGCACCATTAACCAGATGAGACCCAGAGTGGCTACAGTGATCTCCCACCAGGCGGCAGGACTGTAGCCACGCTCCCCTGACCAAGCATGCGTCATCAGCACCGCGGCTATAGGAACTAGCGGCCTGCAAGACCCGCGAGCGGCGGGAGCGGCCTATCAGCTCCGTACCAGACCAGTCGGCGGGGCCCATCAGGCGACGGGCCCCAGTAGCCGGCAGAGAAGCCGGCGACCAGAGACACTGACAGTCGGGTCCTACACCCGGCCAGATTACCATTGTACCCCTGAGGGGTAGGCCTATATAAACCCCCCAGGGCACCCATGCAAAGGGTTCCCAACCTGTTAGAACTAGACTCACACCTAGAGGAGGGAAAGAACGTGCCTGCCTTCTTCTACCTCTAGCATACATCTCGAGGAGCACCATTGTACTCACTTGTGCCTTAGTGATCATGCGGAGACCCCGCACAGCAGGACTAGGGGTGTTATCTCCTAGGAGAGCCCCGAACCTGGGTAAAGTATGCCGGCGTTTGTGTCTACGCCTCATCCCGCTTCCAGGCACCGGTGACGTTCTACTCGCTCCCTCCATGATAAGCCATCCATTGGCATATGTCGCACCCAACCCCCGACATTTGGTACATGTATGCTTAGCTCATCCGTCGTGGCCTGAGACGAGATACGTGCAACTACTATCAGGGTGTCGGCACGTCGGGAGGTCTTGCTGGACTTATTTTACCATTGTCGAAATGTCTTCTGCACAGGGATTCCGAGTCTGATCGGAGGGTCCCGCGATGGAGGATTCTCTCCGCGAATCGTGAGCTTGTCATGGGCTAAGTTGGGACACCCCTTTAAACTTTCAAGAGTCGTGCCTGCGGTTATGTGGCATATGGGAATTTGTTAATATTCGGTTGTAGTGGACTTAAAGTAAACTCAACTAAGATACGCCAACCATGTGCGTAACCGCGACTGCCTCCTTTCGGGGAAGTTCGAGAGGAGAACACGGTTGTGTTATGTTTGAACATAAGTAGTTCAGTATCACTTCTTGATCATTACTAGTTTGCGGCCATTTGTGTAGTTCCTCATCTTACTCTTGTACTCGTAAGTTAGCCACCATACAATGCTTAGTGCTGCTGCAACCTCACCACTTATCCATTCCTTACCCATTAAACTTTGCTAGTCTTGATACCCATGGTAATGGGATTGCTGAGTCCTCATGGCTCATAGATTACTACAACAACAGTTGCAGGTTGAGGTTTTGTGATGATCATGATGTGAGAGCGATGTTTACTTGTTTTGGAGTTCTTCTTCTTCATCGATCTTGGGTTTGGTTACTGGTCGGCAGCCTGGGCTAGCGAGGTGGATGTCATTTGAGTTTCTGTTTGCATTTCATCCATAGTCGGATGTTGTTCTTATGTATGATATTTGTTGTATTCTGGTGGCATTGTATGCCTTGTATGTATCTGTTGGGGAACGTAGTAATTTCAAAAAAATCCTACGCACACGCAAGATCATGGTGATGCATAGCAACAAGAGGGGAGAGTGTTGTCTACGTACCCTTGTAGATCGAAAGTGGAAGCGTTATGACAACGCGGTTGATGTAGTCGTACGTCTTCACGACCCGACCGATCAAGCACCGAAACTACGACACCTCCGAGTTCTAGCACACGTTTAGCTCGATGACGATCCCCGGACTCCGATCCAGCAAAGTGTCGGGGAAGAGTTTCGTCAGCAGGATGGCGTGGTGACGATCTTGATGTTCTATCGTCGCAGGGCTTCGCCTAAGCACCGCTACAATATTATCGAGGATTATGGTGGAGGGGGGCACCGCACACGGCTAAGAGAACGATCACGAAGATCAACTTGTGTGTCTATAGGGTGCCCCCTGCCCCCGTATATAAAGGAGTGGAGGAGGGAAGGGCCGACCCTCTCTATGGCGCGCCCTAGGGGAGTCCTACTCCCACCGGGAGTAGGATTCCCCCTTTCCTAGTCCAACTAGGAGTCCTTCCATGTAGTAGGAGTAGAAGACAAGGAAGGGGAAGAGGGAAGAGAAGGAAGGAGGGGGCGCCGCGCCTCCCCCTAGTCCAATTCGGACTAGTCAATGGGGGGGCGCGCGGCCTGCCTCTCCCTCTCCCCTAAAGCCCAATAAGGCCCATATACTTCCTCCCCCGTATTTCCGTAACTCCCCGGTACTCCGAAAAATACCCGAACCACTCGGAACCTTTCCGATGTCCGAATATAGTCGTCCAATATATCGATCTTTACGTCTCAACCATTTAGAGACTCCTCGTCATGTCTCCGATCTCATCCGGGACTCCAAACTCCTTCGGTACATCAAAACTCATAAACACATAATATGACTGTCATCGAAACCTTAAGCGTGCGGACCCTACGGGTTCGAAAACAATGTAGACATGACCGAGACACGTCTCCGGTCAATAACCAATAGCGGAACCTGGATGCTCATATTGGCTCCTACATATTCTAAGAAGATCATTATCGGTCAGACCGCATAACAACATACGTTGTTCCCTTTGTCATCGGTATGTTACTTGCCCGAGATTCGATCGTCGGTATCTCAATACCTAGTTCAATCTCGTTACCGGCAAGTCTCTTTACTCGTTCCGTAATACATCATCTGGCAACTAACTCATTAGTTGCAATGCTTGCAAGGCTTATGTGATGTGCATTACCGAGAGGGCCCAGAGATACCTCTCCGACAATCGGAGTGACAAATCCTAATCTCGAAATACGCCAACCCAACATGTACCTTTGGAGACATCTGTAGAGCTCCTTTATAATCACCCAATTACGTTGTGACGTTTGGTAGCACACAAAGTGTTCCTCCGGTAAACGGGAGTTGCATAATATCATAGTCATAGGAACATGTATAAGTCATGAAGAAAGCAATAGCAACATACTAAACGATCGAGTGCTAAGCTAACGGAATGGGTCAAGTCAATCACATCATTCTCCTAATGATGTGATCCCGTTAATGAAATAACAACTCTTTGTCTATGGTTAGGAAACATAACCATCTTTGATTAACGATCTAGTCAAGTAGAGGCATACTGGTGACACTCTGTTTGTCTATGTATTCACACATGTATTATGTTTTCAGTTAATACAATTCTAGCATGAATAATAAACATTTATCATGAAATAAGGAAATAAATAATAATTTTATTATTGCCTCTAGGGCATATTTCCTTCAGTATCCCCAACTATTATGTAATGGTACGATGTAATGATATCCACCTTGCAAAAGCGTCTCCAATATGTGCTTCTATCCTTGGTGGCACAGTCAAGTTCCTTTAGGATAGGGTCGCATATTGGGCATGACAGGAGTGCCCGTAGTCAGGCCCCTGGGATGTAGCCATATCGATGAACCTCATTAACAAATCTCGGTGTCGTACCTTTGTGATTGCTTATTTCCTCAGATGACTGACTATATGCCTCAGATTTAGTCTAACAAGTGGTATCATGAGCAAGGTTTTAGGAGGATGCGTGTTGATTCAAAGAAGGGTCGCTGTTGGGTTCGTCGTGGAGATGACATATGGAAGAATCAGTCTTTGTGGCCGAAGCTTACGCTTGGATGAGAAGCAAGTTTTTCTGTGGAAGTCATCTTGTACCGAGGTTGAGATCTTGACGAAGATCGGAGGCAATCGAGAGACTGGATCGTGTACAGTAGGGCGTAGCATGTTCGAGACCGTGTCGGCGAGGTCGACCAGATCGATGGACTGACGGTGGCACACACGGAATCCACCATAAGCAGCGTGTGTTGGTGTGCGGCCAGCGGCATCGCGAGGCGTGGCCCAAGGGCTTGGAGGCGGGGATTGCTGGATGCGGGCATGTGCCAGCCAGGTGTTGGATGGGTAAGTGGCCAAGGCGTAGAACATGCTGACCCAAGATAGAACACACGGGTTATAGTGCGATATGTGCAATGTATACGGGATTTGCTTTGGACCAAAAGAGGACTGAGTCCTCGTATCCGACGCGGACGGAGGCAGCCAGATTAGATTCAAGCAAAAGATTCATTAATTTGTATTACATTGGAAAGCACAGGTTTAGGCAAAGCAATGAGCTAGCATCAGAAGTTGAAGCCAAGGAGCCAAGCAAAGGCTAGTAGTACATGGACCAATTAGGTTATGTATGTGTACGCCAGTACTTGGGCATCGCGTGGGAAGCTTGGTTATTTTTTTCATAGAGTCAGTTGTACAAAGAATCATGGCGTCAACGGGTACCAGGTTTGAGGTGGAGAAGTTCATCAGAATAGGAAACTTTGGGTTATGGTAGACAAGGGTGAAAATGTGTTGGCACGACAGGGATGCTCGAAGGCGTTGTGGGAAGTCAATTCAACTAAGATAAAATTATCATGTGATGGATGGGAATTCTTGGAAGACGATTTGGGAGCCTCGAGTATGTCATGCAGCCGGACAAGTTCGGCTGGGTCGGACTAGATAGTCTAATGGATCGACGTGAATCTGTTGGAACAGAAAATGGTTGCGGGATAGGCGACGACGAGATAGGAGCATGATGCTGATGGTGACCGACTTTTGGGCATGGAAACACGTGGTGCAGGTTTGAGAGGTCGTGTGGCTTTGACAAGACTATGGCGCGGGGTTGATTCAATACGGTGCACATGAGAGCTTGGAGTCGAGGAAGCGCGGGGGTGGCACATGCAACCACCATGGAGTCATGTTGATGATGGAGCTAAAGTTTGGAAGACTCCACTCGGTGCTGAATGAGGGGCTACGACGTAAGTGCGCACAGAGTTGAAGGTGGAGCTAAATTTGGCAGCCGGTCTATCTACACTATAATAAGACCGTACGCCAACTCTCATCCCATTCCGAGAACATTTTTCGGCCACTTATAAAATAATGTTTCAGACAAGCCACGGGCGCGTGCAAGTGTGGTTGGACTCAGAACGGACAACGGGCGGAACTGAGAGACCTGGACGAATGCAAGTTTTAGAACATGATGATGCAATGTACATGATGACATGGTAAGATGCAACACGCAAGCAAATGACACGACAACGACAACGAATAACTGGAAGACACCTGGTGCAACGGTCTCGGGGCATCACAACACTCCACCACTACAAGAGGATCTCGTCCCGAGATCTAGAATGGCACCGGAGGGAAATGGAAAAGGAAGAGATGAGGTAAAACTAAGTTGCTCCTTTGACAAACGAGTGAAACCAAAGAACCTTGAAAAGGTTAAGCCAAATTGAAAGAAAGAATACAACTAAGATGAATAAAGTTGAAAACCTCTGTGAGGAAAGAGAAACAAGGAACAATACTAGAACCTTGTAGGTTGAAAGACCTAAGAAAAAGGTTGCAATGAACAAGAAGTACATGCAAGCACTCCGGTTGAAACGAGAAGCAGAAGGAACGATAAAGATCAATTACGACAACACTCCGGTTGGAAAAGGAAGGAATTGAACATGATCTTGAGAAGATGAGAGGATACTAGTAAAGAGGACACGACACTCCGGTTAAAAGGATAAGCACGAAAAGAACACGATCCTGACAACACAAGAAGAATGGTTGAAGAGAGCAACGTCACAATGCCTCCGGACGGAAGAAATAGAAGATAGATAATTGAAATAAAAGAATGAAGAAGAAAATGCCAACTTCTGCCACAAAAGAGCTTGAGAAGGCATCCTTAGGAGACGGGTCGAGCAGAGTTGTTGGAACCCCAACAATGAAAAGAATAACCTTGATGTGGTCTTATGGAATACATCCCAAATTAAGAGATGACAACCTGCCACTCACGGGAAAAGAATTGTATTGATATGAACAAGGAGACGAGAAAATATTTCACCGGGAGGATAAATAAGAACTTGGGTCCTTTATAAGCACCATAGATAGCAACAAACCTTAGGGAAGGCTTTAGGTGAAATATATCCCAAGATAACTCCAAAGAAGAGATTGATGGATTTAGAATACATCATACTTACTAACATGTGAATCATGAAACATGGACTCAAATTATCAAGAATGACATAATACCACCTCCAAAGATACAGTAGAAAGAAATTGCACTCCGGATTGCAAGATGAAGAAAACTTGAGCTCCTCTGAAAATAACCTTGATGAACACTTCGAGAAGGAATTAAATCATTGGTGAACCATCCTGTAGAACCTTCATGAAGAACTCCGGTAGTAAAAGAATGATCAAGCGAGAGAAAAGACAAGTTGAAAACACAAGGTGAAGACTTGCAATGATTAGATGGATCTTCACGATGAAACAAATTGAGATAGCTTGGAACTCCGGAAAAGAAAAGATGAAACAATTGAAACCGAGAATTTGGTGAGCCTCCAGAATAAGGAATTAATCACTTGAATGAACAAGAATAAGAATTATGTTATGCTTATCCTTCACCAGTTAAATTGATGACAATCAACGGATTTGGCATATTACTTATTCTCGTAGAAAAGATTAAGATAGGTCTCTCGCCAACTTGAGAATGCCTTCAACGAAACACCGGTGGAATCGAAACAATGAATGAATTGATATGATAACGAAAGAAGAGGAATCTTGCACGAACCACCGTAAGAATTGAAAATGAACGAAGAAAAGATAAAGAAACACCGGGAAGAATTAAGCAAATGAACGAAGATGCTTGAGAGAATTTAGATACATGAGAATGAAGAGATCACGAGCTGATAAGAGAATACTTGAATGATGCACCGGTGAGATTTGGGGAACGAGAGCTGAAAGCTGAGAATGAACAAGTCTTCTGAAATGATGGGCTCCGGATAATCAAACTGAAATTATCCTTGAATATCTCCTGATGGGTGAAAAAGGATTCTCACAATTGAAAATAATTATGAGAGGATAGCCTTGAACTAGAACCATGAATCTTGAAGAGAATGGAGCAAGATTGAGAGAAAATTCTTCTTCGGTCTTCATAATTTGAGAATTACGACGAGAAACACCACCGTGAATTGTTGAGATACTCCGAAATGATAAATAGAAAGGTTGAACCAATGATGAAAAGAATTTGAAAGATCTTGGAGAAAACATTTGACTGATGACAAATAGTTCTTACGCCAAACTTCGAAAAGAAAATTGAGGATAGCTCCGGGAAAATAAGAAGAGTCAGGTAAGATTCTGGATAAAGACCTATGGGTTAGGGCCCACTCAAGAGAAACACCGTTGAAATGATTTAAAAGAGAGAATGCACTGGTTGAATTAAAATGGCTTGAATGAGATACCAATCTCGAAAGAGCTTGAACGAATGCATAGTGGAAACACGAATCTTCGAGATATCTTCAGCACTCAAGAATAATTGAATAGCGAGAAGTGATTTATTATGAGGTGCACCGGTATGATCAACAAAGTATGAATTGGATCCACCAGAGGAGAAAATGAGTGAAGAGTGACGCACTTGAAGCTCCGTTAGAATATTTATGAGAAACACCGGGTAAGAACATTGAAAGAGAGGAGTAGAGAGGATTCACATCCATAAGATGGATAATTGATAAAGAAATTCGAGTCCTAGAAGAAACAAGGGTGGGTGGGCGAGAAAAACAAAGGAAACTTGGGATGGATGAAAACAAACACCGTTGGGAAGAAACTGATAATTGATCTTGTGAATGTTCAAAATGGACGGATCCGCTTGAAGAGAAGCACACCAGTTGAAAAGGTTTGACATGACAATCTCGATTATCTAGAAGGATTAGTATTCACATCGGAGTATGAGAACACCGCTTAGGAACAGGTATGGAATCAACATTTGACTTCGAAGCAACTCGAATACCACAACTCAAAACAAAACAAAGAATTGGCCTGCAGAATAAGCCGGAACAAACATATGATAGAGATTTCGTCCAAAGTTTTCGTGGTGGGGCCTACACGGGCTCGATCTTACAGCACCATCATGTACAAGGCAGTGCACATAACATACGAAGCGTCCCCGAGTCGGCATAGCCAAGGACTCTTTAAGACACAACGAGACCACTGTAAAACCAACCGTGGATAGGCGGACCACTAGACGTCGAACCCCAATTTCATATCATACATCTGTCGGAAAGATATCGTAAGAGCTACTTGAATTCCCACTTATGAACTCCCGAAATTTTCCGGTTATGCAATCAGGTGTTGGGGATACAGGGGAAGCATAATATTTCACCCAAAACTAGCAAATCCTACATCCAGCTGTATCCATCCTTCAACACATAACCAAGAAACCTTCGGAAATCGTCTACCTCAACCTTCCAAAAGCATCCGTTATACGAGTTATGGCAATACTCCCGAGCTCCCGCCCCAGTATTGGGTGACGTCGAGGTTATCTCACCAACAACTGCATAAAAGAGATTTTCGATGTCGGCGAAACTAAGCTCAGGTATTCCAGAACTGCAACGATAAAATTGTGACGACAACACCTCGGAGCTCAACTCCCCGGGACACTGCCACAACCCCTAAATGACAGGAGGCACCAAGAACAATGTTCTCGTCACAAAACCATCGGAACGATTCCAAGATACCCGCGTGATCCTAAAAAAAATTAGTGAAATTTGAGAAGAGAAGAGTCAAAACTCTACATCAGGATGTCTCACCAGAGCGACGAAGGGACTGAGGAGTAAAAAGAATTCCTAACTCTCCGATATATATAATACTAAATGACTCAAAACATTTTTCTAGACTCAACAACGCCAGCTATTCGATCAAGCAGGGGGCTCCTAAGGTCGGGGAAGGCTCTTATTACCAACTTGTAACGCCCTCGATGCGGCAATATCTCCCACGTGTCGAAGCACGACTTAGAGGCATAACCGCATTGAAAGCAATGTCGCAAGTGAGGTAATCTTCACACAACCCATGTAATACATAAGGGAAAGAGATACATAGTTGGCTTACAATCGCCACTTCACACAATTAAATAAATAAAGCATTACATCAACCAGATACAATCACGGTCCGACTATGGAACCAAAATAAAATAAGACTACCCCAAATGCTACACAGATCCCCGATCGACCCCAACTGGGCTCCACTACTGATCGACTAGAACGAAACAACACCAAGGACAAGATCTTCATCGAGCTCCTCCTGAGCTTGGTTGCGTCATCTGCGTGGACTCATCGGCACCTGCAAGCTGGTTTTTGGAAGTATCTGTGACTCATGGGGACTCAGCAATCTCACACCTTCGCGATGAAGACTATTTAAGCTTATGGGTAAGGTAAAGGTATGAGGTGGAGCTGCAGCAAGTGACTAGCATATATGGTGGCTAACATATGCAAATGAGAGCGAGAATAGAAGGCAAAGCACGATCGAACAACTATGATCAAGAAGCGATCCTAGAACAACCTACGTCAAACATAACTCCAACACCGTGTTCACTTCCCGGACCCCGCCGAGAAGAGACCATCACGGTTATACACGCGGTTGATGTATTTTTATTAAGGTCAACTTCAGGTTTTCTACAACCGGACATTAACAAATTCCCATCTACCCATAACCGCGGGCACGGCTTTCGAAAGTTCAAAACCCTGCAGGGGTGTCCCAACTTAGCCCATCACAAGCTCTCACGGTCAACGAAGGATATTCCTTCTAGCGGGAAGACCTGATCAGACTCGGAATCCCGGTTACAAGACATTTCTACAATGGTAAAACAAGACCAGCAAGACCACCCAGATGTGCCGACAAATCCTGATAGGAACTGCACATATCTCATTCTCAGGGCACACCAGATGAGCCAGACGTCAGGTGGGCCAGCCCAGAGTTGCCCCTGGTAGCTCCGGACATCGCTCAGTTTGGACCAACACTCAGAGGAGCACTGTCCCGAGGGTTTAATAAAGATGACCCTTGGGCAGGCCTACCCAAGGGAAAGAAAAAGGCTAGGTGGCGAATGGTAGAACCAATGTTGGGCCTTGCTGGAAGAGTTTTATTCAAAGCAAACTGTCAAGGGGTTCCCATTATACCCAACCGCGTAAGGAACGCAAAATCCGGGAACATAACACCGATATGACGGAAACTAGGGCGGCAAGAGTGGAACAAAACACCAAGCATAAGGACGAGCCTTCCACCCTTTACCAAGTGTATAGATGCATTAATTAAATAAGAGATATTGTGATATCCCAACAAAATATCCATGTTCCAACATGGAACAAGCTCCAATCTTCACCCACAACTAACAACGCTATAAGAGGGGCTGAGCAAAGCGGTAACATAGCCAAACAACGGTTTGCTAGGACAAAGGTGGGTTAGAGGCTTGGTTTAACAATATGGGAGGCATGATAAGCAAGTGGTAGGTATCGCAGCATAGGCATAGCAAAAGAGCGAGCAACTAGCAAGCAAAGATAGAAGTGATTTCGAGGGTATGGTCATCTTGCCTGAGATCCCGCAAGGAAGAAGAACGAGTCCATGAAGAAGGCAAACGGACATAGCCAACGGATCCTTACAAACGCAACGTTACCGGATTATCGAGAAGTACACCGGAAAGAAAGCAAACAACATAGTAAACAACCACCACATAGACAAGGCATGATGCACAAACAATTATGATGCATGTCCGGTTTAATGAGGCATGGCATGGCAAAGTGCACAAACAACCCTACAAATTAAGTGGAGCTCAATATGCAACTCCGTTGCATATTGACGAAACACCACATTCAAGTTATTTAGTTCGATCTCGTTTATGTACCCAACAATATTAAATGTTGTTAAACATGGCAAGAGGGTGAAGCAAATTAAAACTACCTATCTAGTCAAGGTTAAATGAGGCCGGAAGCAACGAACAACAAATCCGGAAACTTCTCATGTGCATAAATTAGATTTGGTACTGTTCTGCCCTAAACACAATTTTAGAGTTATTAAACATGCAAAATAAAACGACCATGTTAAACTAGGCATTTTTCCACCCCATTTACATGTAAAGTTTATTAAATTCCGAGTTACGGTTATTTAGTTATGAATTAAATCATTTTAACATGGCATATGAGCAAATTTAAACCAACATCATTTTAAACATGTCAAACATGATCGAAAGTTGGATATTGTGAAACTAGATGAAATTCTAGTCAAGTTACATATATAACTTATTTAGATCCGATGCATGGTTGAGAAGTTATTAAATGCATGAAGTTTAGGGGCTATTCTGCAAAACTGGCACTCTCTGGGAAAATAGCTAAATCCGCTGGACAGGAAAAAAATAGAAACAGGCCGAAACAAGTTGGCCCAACAGGTGGAAAAAAATAGAGGAGGGGCACTGCGGTGTCGCCTCACCCATGGGCCTTGGCCCGTCGGTGCTGGGCTGGACAAGGTAGGCGGCTGGGCCTCGGCGCAGGCGCGGTGCGGGCAGGCCGCGGAGGAAGCTGGGCCCTCCTGGCGCTGGCTGGGCCTGTGGTCAACGAACGAATGGGAGGTGGCCCAAGCACGAGCTGGCGCTGGACTTAGCGAAGGCGCGGTCAACGCGAGGCGCGGGCGAACGGGCCCTTCATCCTCTCGTTCCTGAAGCAGGCAATGAACCGGAACTCGATGCGGACGGCGGTGGCGAAGAACTCGCCGGATCCACCTGATCCGGGCGAGGCAGCGGCAGGGTAGGCCAGAAACGAGCAAGACGACGGCGGGGCACCCAGACCCGGCGGCCATGGGGGACCCTGAACATGGCGGGAGAGAGAGAGGTTAGAGGGAGGAGGAGAGGGAGACGGTCAGGGAAGGCGCAGGGCGGTGGGGTACTGGCCTGGCCGGCTTGTCCAACGACGGTCCTCACCGGCGACGAGGTAAGGAGGAGGAGGCTCAGCCGGCGCGGGGATGCTCCAGATCGAGCGGGAGGAGCTCGGGAGGCTCTCCCGATCCAGAACGAGCGGGACATCTCAGGAGCGGCGTACAGGCGACGGTGGAGAGATCCGGGCCTGGGCGGGCCCCGGATGGGCTTCTCGGGCCACGGCATCTGGTGGTGGAGGAGGAGGTGCCAAGTGGCGGTGGGGGAGAGGGTGGCTGCGGAAAACGAGGTGGAGGCGGCGGCTGATGATTAGGAGCGCAGATTTTTTGGAGGAGGGGTAGGTAGCTGCCCAAAAATGGAAGGGGAGGTGGTTTATATAGGGCAGGTTCTAGGGTTAGGGGGGGTTTCGGAGCCTCCGATCATGATCCGACGGCTCCGGACACGAGGAGGGGTAGGTTGGAGCATGTGGGTTGTGCAGAAGGCCTCGGGCAGAGAGGAGAGAAGAGAGATGGAGGCCCAGCGACTGTTTCCGGAGACCGAAAACGTCCGACGTTTGGCCGACTATAATATCGCTATAGTTATCCATTGGGGCATCAAATGAACTCCGAATGCGATGAAATTTGACAGATGGTCTATCTACACTATAATAAGACCGCACACCAACTCTCATCCCATTCCGAGAACATTTTTCGGCCACTTATAAAATAATATTTCGGACAAGTCGCGGGCGCGTGTAAGTGTGGTTGGACTCAGAACGGACAACGGGCAGAACTGGGAGACCAGGACGAATGCAAGTTTTAAAACATGATGATGCAATGCACATGATGACATGATAAGATGCAACACGCAAGCAAATGACACGGCAACGACAATGAATAACTGGAAGACACCTGGCGCAACGATGTCGGGGCGTCACAACACTCCACCACTACGAGAGGATCTCGTCCCGAGATCTAGAATGGCACCGGAGGGAAACGGAAAAGGAAGAGAACAGGTAAAAACTAAGTTGCTCCTTTGACAAACAAGTGAAACCAAAGAACCTTGAAAAGGTTAAGCCAAATTGAAAGAAAGAATACAACTAAGATGAATAAAGTTGAAAACCTCCGTTAGAAAAGAGAAACAAGGAACAATACTAGAACCTTGTAGGTTGAAAGACATAAGAAAAAGGTTGCAATGAACAAGAAGTACATGCAAGCACTCCAGTTGAAACGACAAGCAGAAGGAACGATAAAGATCAATTATGACAACACTCCGGTTGGAAAAGGAAGGAATTGAACATGATTTTGAGAAGATGAGAGGATACTTGTAAAGAGGACACGACACTCCAGTTAAAAGGATAAGCACGAAAAGAACACGATCCTGACAACACAAGAAGAAGGGTTGAAGAGAGAAACGTCACAATGCCTCCGGACGGAAGAAATAGAAGATAGATAATTGAAATAAAAGAATGGAGAAGAAAATGCCAACTTCTGCCACAAAAGACCTTGACAAGGCATCCTTAGGAGACGGGTCAAGCGGAGTTGTTGGAACCCCAACAATGAAAAGAATAACCTTGATGTGGTCTTATGGAATACATCCCAAATTAAGAGATGACAACCTGCCACTCACGGGAAAAGAATTGTATTGATATGAACAAGGAGACGAGAAAATATTTCACCGGGAGGATAAATAAGAACTTGGGTCCTTTATAAGCACCATAGATAGCAACAAACCTTAGGGAAGGCTTTAGGTGAAATATAGCCCAAGATAACTCCAAAGAAGAGATTGATGGATTTAAAATACATCATACTTAATAACATGTGAATCATGAAACATGGACTCAAATTATCAAGAATGACATAATACCACCTCCAAAGATGCGGTAGAAAGAAATTGCACTCCGGATTGCAAGATGAAGAAAACTTGAGCTCCTCTGAAAAGAACCTTGATGAACACTTCGAGAAGGAATTAAATCATTGGTGAACCATCCTGTAGAACCTTCATGAAGAACTCCGGTAGTAAAAGAATGATCAAGCGAGAGAAAAGACAAGTTGAAAACATAAGGTGAAGACTTGCAATGATTAGATGGATCTTCACGATGAAACAAATTGAGATAGCTTGGAACTCCGGAAAAGAAAAGATGAAACAATTGAAACCGAGAATTTGGTGAGCCTCCGGAATAAGGAATTAATCACTTGAATGAACAAGAATAAGAATTATGTTATGCTTATCCTTCACCAATTAAATTGATGGCAATCAACGGATTTGGCATATTACTTATTCTCGTAGAAAAGATTAAGATAGGTCTCTCGCCAACTTGAGAATGCCTTCAATGAAACACCGGTGGAATCGAAACAATGAATGAATTGATATGATAACGAAAGAAGAGGAATCTTGCACGAACCACCGTAAGAATTGAAAATGAACGAAGAAAAGATAAAGAAACACCGGGAAGAATTAAGAAAATGAACGAAGATGCTTGAGAGAATTTAGATACATGAGAATGAAGAGATCACGAGCTGATAAGAGAATACTTGAATGATGCACCGGTGAGATTTGGGGAACGAGAGATGAAAGCTGAGAATGAACAAGTCTTCTGAAATGATGGGCTCCAGATATTCGAACTGAAAATATACTTGAATATCTCCTGATGGGTGAAAAAGGATTCTCACAATCGAAAATAATTATGAGAGGATAGCCTTGAACTAGAACCACGAATCTTGAAGAGAATGGAGCAAGATTGAGAGAAAATTCTTCTTCGGTTTTCATAATCTGAGAATTACGACGAGAAACACCACCGTGAATTGTTGAGATACTTTGAAATTATAAATAGAAAGGTTGAACCAACAATGAAAAGAATTTGAAGGATCTTGGAGAAAAACATTTGACTGATGACAAATCGTTCTTACGCCAAACTTCAAAAAGAAAATTGAGGATAGCTCTGGGAAAATAAGAAGAGTCAGGTAAGATCCTGGGAAAAGACCCGTGGGTTAGGGCCCACTCAAGAGAAACACCGTTGAAATGATTTAAAAGAGAGAATGCACCGGTTGAATTAAAATGGCTTGAATGAGATACCAATCTCGAAAGATCTTGAATGAATGCATAGTGGAAACACGAATCTTCAAGATATCTTCAGCACTCCGGAATAATTGAATAGCGAGAAGTGATTTATTATGAGGGGCACCGGTATGAGAAGGTATTGAAACGAGGAAAAGATATGATCAACAAAGCATGAATTGGATCCACCGGAGGAGAAAATGAGTGAAGAGTGACGCACTTGAAGCTCCATTAGAACATTTATGAGAAACACCGGGTAAGAACATTGAAAGAGAGGAGTAAAGAGGATTCACATCCATAAGATGGATACTTGATAAAGAAATTTGAGTCCTAGAAGCAACAAGGGTGGGTGGGCGGGAAAAACAAAGGAAACTTGGGATGGATGAAAACAAACACCGTTGGGAAGAAACTGATAATTGATCTTGTGAATGTTGAAAATGGACGGATCCGCTTGAAGAGAAGCACACCGGTTGAAAAGGTTTGACATGACAATCTCGATTATCAAGAAGGATTAGTATTCTCATCGGAGTATGAGAACACCGCTTAGGAACAGATATGGAATCAACATTTGACTTCGAAGCAACTCGAATACCACAACTCAAAACAAAACAAAGAATTGGCTTGCAGAATAAGCCGGGACAAACATATGATAGAGATTTCGTCCGAAGTTTTTGTGGCGGGGCCTACACGAGCTCGATCGTACAGTATCATCATGTACAAGGCAGTGCACATAACATACGAAGCATCCCCGAGTCGGCATAGCCAAGGACTCTTTAAGACACAACGAGACCACTGTAAAACCAACCGTAGATAGGCGGACCACTAGACGTCGAACCCCAATTTCATATCATACATCTGTCAGAAAGATATCTTAAGAGCTACTTGAATTCCCACTTATGAACTCCCAAAATTTTCCGGTTATGCAATCAGGTGTTGGGGATACAGGGGAAGCAAAATATCTCACCCAAAACTAGCAAATCCTACATCCAGCTGTATCCATCCTTCAAGACATAACCAAGAAACCTTCGGAAATCGTCTACCTCAACCTTTGAAAAGCATCCGTTATACGAGTTATGGCAATACTCCCGAACTCCCGCCCCAGTACTGGGTGACGTTGAGGTTATCTCACCAACAACTGCATAAAAGAGATTTTCGATGTCGGGGAAACTAAGCTCAGGTATTCCAGAACTGCAACGATAAAATTGTGACGACAACACCTCGGAGCTCAACTACCCGGGACACTGCCACAACCCCTAAATGACAGGAGGCACCAAGAACAATGTTCTCGTCACAAAACCATCGGAACGATTCCAAGATAGCCGCGTGATCCTAAAAAAAATTAGTGAAATTTGAGAAGAGAAGAGTCAAAACTCTACGTCAGGATGTCTCACCAGAGCGACGAAGGGACTGAGGAGTAAAAAGAATTCCTAACTCTCTGATATATATAATCCTAAATGACTCAAAACATTTTTCTAGACTCAACAACGCCAGCTATTCGATCAAGCAGGGGGGCTCCTAAGGTCGGGGAAGGCTCTGATTACCAACTTGTAACGCCCTCGATGCGGCTATATCTCCCATGTGTCGAAGCACGACTTAGAGGCATAACCGCATTGAAAGCAATGTCGCAAGTGAGGTAATCTTCACACAACCCATGTAATACATAAGCGAAAGAGATACATAGTTGGCTTACAATCGCCACTTCACACAATTACATGAATAAAGCATTACACCAACCAGATACAATCACGGTCCGACAACGGAACCAAAATAAAAGAAGACTACCCCAAATGCTACACAGATCCCCGATCGACCCCAACTGGGCTCCACTACTGATCGACTAGAACGAAACAACACCAAGGACAAGATCTTCATCGAGCTCCTCCTGAGCTTGGTTGCGTCATCTGCGCGGACTCATCGGCACCTGCAAGCTGGTTTTTGGAAGTATATGTGAGTCACGGGGACTCAGCAATCTCACACCCTCGCGATCAAGACTATTTAAGCTTATGGGTAAGGTAAAGGTATGAGGTGGAGCTGCAGCAAGCGACTAGCATATATGGTGGCTAACATATGCAAATGAGAGCGAGAAGAGAAGGCAAAGCATGATCAAACAACTATGATCAAGAAGTGATCCTAGAACAACCTACGTCAAACATAACTCCAACACCGTGTTCACTTCCCGGACCCCGCCGAGAAGAGACCATCACGGTTACACACGCGGTTGATGTATTTTAATTAAGGTCAACTTCAGGTTTTCTACAACCGGACATTAACAAATTCCCATCTGCCCATAACCGTGGGCACGGCTTTCAAAAGTTCAAAACCCTGCAGGGGTGTCCCAACTTAGCCCATCACAAGCTCTCACGGTCTATGAAGGATATTCCTTCTAGCGGGAAGACCCGATCAGACTTGGAATCCCGGTTACAAGACATTTCGACAATGGTAAAACAAGACCAGCAAGACCACCCAGATGTGCCGACAAATCCCGATAGGAGCTGCACATATCTCGTTCTCAGGGCACACCGGATGAGCCAGCCGTCGGGTGGGCCAGCCCAGAGTTGCCCCTGGTAGCTCCGGACATCGCTCAGTTTGGACCAACACTCAGAGGAGCACTGGCCCGGGGGTTTAATAAACATGACCCTTGGGCAGGCCTACCCAAGGGAAAGAAAAAGGCTAGGTAGCTAATGGTAGAACCAATGTTGGGCCTTGCTAGAAGAGTTTTATTCAAAGCGAACTGTCAAGGGGTTCCCATTATACCCAACCGCGTAAGGAACGCAAAATCCGGGGACATAACACCGATATGACGGAAACTAGGGCGGCAAGAATGGAACAAAACACCAGGCATAAGGCCGAGCCTTCTACCCTTTACCAAGTGTATAGATGCATTAATTAAATAAGAGATATTGTGATATCCCAACAAAATATCCATGTTCCAACATGGAACAAGCTCCAATCTTCACCTGCAACTAACAACGCTATAAGAGGGGCTGAGCAAAGCGGTAACATATCCAAACAATGGTTTGCTAGGACAAAGGTGGGTTAGAGGCTTGGTTTAACAATATGGGAGGCATGATAAGCAAGTAGTAGGTATCGCAGCATAGGCATAGCAAAAGAGCGAGCAACTAGCAAGCAAAGATAGAAGTGATTTCGAGGGTATGGTCATCTTGCCTGAGATCCCGCAAGGAAGAAGAACGAGTCCATGAAGAAGGCAAATGGACGTAGCCAACGGATCCTTACAAACGCAACGTTACCGGATTACCGAGAAGTACACCGGAAAGAAAGCAAACAACATAGTAAACAACCACCACATAGACAAGGCATGACGCACAAACAATTATGATGCATGTCCGGTTTAATGAGGCATGGCATGGCAAAGTGCACAAACAACCCTACAAATTAAGTGGAGCTCAATATGCAACTCCGTTGCATATTGATGAAACACCACATTCAAGTTATTTAGTTTGATCTCGTTTATGTACCCAACAATATTAAATGTTGTTAAACATGGCAAGAGGGTGAAGCAAATTAAAACTACCTATCTAGTCAAGGTTAAATGAGGCCGGAAGCAACGAACAACAAATTCGGAAACTCCTCATGTGCATAAATTAGATTTGGTACTGTTCTGCCCTAAACACAATTTTAGAGTTATTAAACATGCAAAATAAAACGACCATGTTAAACTAGGCATTTTTCCACCCCATTTACTGTTGGGGAACGTAGCAGAAATTCAAAATTTTCCTACGTGTCACCAAGATCTATCTATGGAGAGACCAGCAACGAGTAGAAAGAGAGTGCATCTACATACCCTTGTAGATCGCTAAGCGGAAGCGTTCAAGTGAACGGGGTTGATAGAGTCGTACTTGTCGTGATTCAAATCACCGATGATCCTAGTGCCGAACGGACGGCACCTCCGCGTTCAACACACGTATAGCCCGGTGACGTCTCCCACGCCTTGATCTAGCAAGGAGAGAGGGAGAGGTTGAGGAAGACTCCATCCAATAGCAGCACAACGGCGTGGTGGTGGTGGAGGAGCGTGGCAATCCAGTAGGGCTTCGCCAAGCACCATGGGAGAGGAGGAGTAGGAAGAGAGGTAGGGCTGTGCCAGAACTTCGTGTATAGCTCCCATGCACCTCCCCACTATATATAGGGGTGGAGGGGCTGGTTTCTTGCCCTCCAAGTCCATTGGGGCGTTGGCCAAGGTGGGAGGAAAGAAATCTCATTATTTCCTTCCCCACCGATTGTTATCCCCCCTTTTTAGGGATCTTGATCTTATCCCTTCGGGATATGATCTTATTCCTTCTAAGGGGGGATCTTGGTGCGCCTTGACCAGGGGTGTGGGGCCTTGCCCCCACTACCCACGTCCATGTGGGTCCCCCCATGCAGGTGGGCCCCACTCCAGAACCTTCTAGAACCTTCCCGGTACAATACCGAAAAATCCCGAACATTTCCGGTGGCGAAAATAGGACTTCCCATATATAAATCTTTACCTCCAGACCATTCCGGAACTCCTCGTGACGTCCAGGATCTCATCCGGGACTCCGAACAACATTCGGTAACCACATACAAACTTCCTTTATAACCCTAGCGTCATCGAACCTTAAGTGTGTAGACCCTACGGGTTCGGGAGACATGTAGACATGACCGAGACGTTCTCCGGTCAATAACCAACAGCGGGATCTGGATACCCATGATGGCTCCCACATGTTCCACGATGATCTCATCGGATGAACCACGATGTCAAGGACTTAATCAATCCCGTATTCAATTCCCTTTGTCTATCGGTATGTTACTTGCCCGAGATTCGATCGTCGGTATCCAATACCTTGTTCAATCTCGTTACCGGCAAGTCACTTTACTCGTTCCGTAACACATCATCCCGTGATCAACTCCTTGGTCACATTGCGCATATGATGATGTCCTACCGAGTGGGCCCAGAGATACCTCTCCGTTTACACGGAGTGACAAATCCCAGTCTCGATCCGCATAAAACAATAGATACTTTCGGAGATACCTGTAGTGCACCTTTATAGTCACCCAGTTACGTTGTGACGTTTGATACACCCAAAGCACTCCTACGGTATCCAGGAGTTACACGCTCTCATGGTCGAAGGAAGAGATACTTGACATTGGCAAAGCTCTAGCAAATGAACTACACGATCTTTTGTGCTAGTCTTAGGATTGGGTCTTGTCCATCACATCATTCTCCTAATGATGTGATCCCGTTATCAACGACATCCAATGTCCATAGCCAGGAAACCATGACTATCTGTTGATCACAACGAGCTAGTCAACTAGAGGCTCACTAGGGACATATTGTGGTCTATGTATTCACACGTGTATTACGATTTCCGGATAATACAGTTATAGCATGAATAAAAGACAATTATCATGAACAAGGAAATATAATAATAATACTTTTATTATTGCCTCTAGGGCATATTTCCAACAGTCTCCCACTTGCACTAGAGTCAATAATCTAGTTCACATCGCCATGTGATTAACACTCACAGGTCACATCGCCATGTGACTAATACCCAAGAGTTTACTAGAGTCAGTAGTCTAGTTCACATCACTATGTGATTAACACTCAATGAGTTTTATGTTTGATCATGTTGCTTGTGAGAGAGGTTTTAGTCAACGGGTCTGAACCTTTCAGATCCGTGTGTGCTTTACAAATCTCTATGTCATCTCCTAGATGCAGCTACCACGCTCTATTTGGAGCTATTCCAAACAACTGTTCTACTTGGAGCTATTCTAAATTATTGCTCCATTATATGTATCCGGTCTCTCTACTCAGAGCTATCCGGATAGGTGTCAAGCTTGCATCGTCGTAACCTTTACGACGAACTCTTTTACCACCTCCATAATCGAGAAAATTCCTTAGTCCACTAGTTACTAAGGATAACTTTGACCGCTGTCCTGTGAGCCATTCTTGGATCACTCTTGTACCCCTTGACTGACTCATGGCAAGGCACACTTCAGGTGCGGTACACAGCATAGCATACTGTAGAGAGCCTATGATAAAAGCATAGGGGACGACCTTCGTCCTTCCTCTTTCTTCTGCCGTGGTCGAGCTTTAAGTCTTAACTTCATACCTTACAACTCAGGCAAGAACTCCTTCTTTGACTGATCCATCTTGAACACCTTCAAGATTATGTCAAGGTACGTGCTCATTTAAAAGTATTATTAAGCATTTTGATCTATCTTATAGATCTTGATGCTCAATGTTCAAGTAGCTTGATCCAGGTTTTCTATTGAAAACACCTTTCAAATAACCCTATATGCTTTCTAGAAATTCTACATCATTTCTGATCAACAATATGTCAAGAACATATACTCATCAGAAATTCTATAGTGCTCCCACTCACTTCTTTGGAAATACAAGTTTCTCATAAACTTTGTACAAACCCAAAATCTTTGATCATCTCATCAAAGTGTACATTCCAACTCCGAGATGCTTACTCCAGTCCTTAGAAGGATCGCTGGAGCTAGCATACCTTTTAGCATCCTTAGGATTGACAAAACTTTTCTGATTGTATCACATACAACCTTTCCTTACAAAAACTGGTAAGGAAACTTGTCTTGACATCCATCTGCCAGATTTCATAAATGCAGCCAATGCTAACATGATTCCGACGGACTTTAAGCATCGCTACGGATGAGAAAATCTCATCGTAGTCAACTCCTTGAACTTGTGAAAAATTCTTCGCCACAAGTCGAGCTTCATGGACGGTGACATTACCGTCCATGTCCGTCTTCTTCTTAAAGATCCATTTATCTCAATGGCTTGCCGATCATCGGGCAAGTCCACCAAAGTCCATGCTTTGTTCTGATACATGGATCCTATCTCGGACTTTATGGCTTCTAACCATTTGTCGGAATTTGGGCCCACCATCGCTTCTCCATAGCTCGTAGGTTCATTGTTGTCTAGCAACATGACCTTCAAGACAGGATTACTGTACCACTCTGAAGTAGTACGTATCCATGTCACCCTACAAGGTACGGTAGTGACTTGATCCGAAACTTCATGATCACTATCATAAGCTTCTACTTCAATTGGTGTAGGTGCCACAGGAACAACTTCCTGTGCCCTGCTACACACTTGTTGAAGTGATGGTTCAATAACCTCATCAAGTCTCCACCATCCTCCCACTCAACTCTTTCGAGAGAAATCTTTCCTCGAGAAAGGACCCGATTCAAGAAACAATCCATATTGCTTTCGGATCTGAATTAGGAGGTATACCCAACTGTTTTGGGTGTCCTATGAAGATGCATTTTATCCGCTTTGGGTTCGAGCTTATCAATCCTGAAACTTTTTCACATAAGCATCGCAGCCCCAAACCTTTAAGAAACGACAACTTAGGTTTCTCTAAACCATAGTTCATACGGTGTCATCTCAACGGAATTACGTGGTGCCCTATTTAAAGTGAATGTGGTTGTCTCTAATGCCTAACCCATGAATGACAGTGGTAATTCGATAAGAGACATCATGGTACGCACCATATCCAATAGGGTGCAACTATGATGTTCGGACACACCATCACATTATGGTGTTCCAGGCGGTATTAATTGCGAAACAATTTCCACAATGTCTTAATTGTGTGCCAAAACTCGTAACTCAGATATTCATCTCTATGATCATATCATAGACATTTTATCCTCTTGTCACAATGATCTGCTACTTCACTCTGAAATTACTTGAACCATTCAATAATTCAGACTTGTGTTTCATCAAGTAAATATACTCAACATTTACTCGAATCATCTGTGAAGTAAGAACATAATGATATTCACTGCATGCCTCAGCACTCATTCGACTGCACACATCAAAATGTGTTACTTCCAACAAGTTGCTATCTTGTTCCATCTTACTGAAAATGAGGCTTTTCAGTCATCTTGCCCATGTGGTATGATTTGCATATCTCAAGTGATTCAAAATCAAGTGAGTCCGAACGATCCATTTGCATGGAGTTTCTTCATGCATATACACCAATAGACATGGTTCGCATGTCTCAAACTTTTCAAAAACGAGTGAGTCCAAAGATCCATCAACATGGAGCTTCTTCATGCGTTTTATACCATTATGACTTACATGGCAGTGCCACAAGTAAGTGGTACTATCATTACTATCTTATATCTTTTGGCATGAAAATGTGTATCACTACGACCGAGATTCAATAAACCATTCCTTTAGGTGCAAGACCATTGAAGGTATTATTCAAAAATAGAGTAACCATTATTCTCCTTAAATGAATAACCGTATTGCGATAGACATAATCCAATCATGTCTATGCTCAATGCAAACACCAATCTCGGTGGTAGAGGGAGCATGCGATGCTTGATCATATCAACCTTGGAAACACTTCCAACATATATCGTCAGCTCACCTTTAGCTAGTCTCCGTTTATTCCGTAGCTTTTATTTCGAGTTACTAACACTTAGCAACCGAACCGGTATCCAATACCCTGGTGCTACTAGGAGTACTAGTAAAGTACACATTAACATAATGTATATCCAATATACTTCTATCGACCTTGCCAGCCTTCTCATCTACCAAGTATCTAGGGTAATGCTGCTCCAGTGGTTGTTCCCCTTATTACAGAAGCACTTAGTCTCGGGTTTGGGTTCAACCTTGGGTTTCTTCACTAGAGCAGCAGCTGAATTGCCGTTTCATGAAGTATCCCTTTGTTCCCTTGCCCTTCTTGAAACTAGTGGTTTCACCAACCATCAACAATTGATGCTCCTTCTTGATTTCTACTTTCGCGGTGTCAAACATCATGAATATTTCAAGGATCATCATATCTATCCCTGATATGTTATAGTTAATCACGAAGCTCTAGCAGCTTGGTGGCAATGACTTTGGGGAAACATCACTATCTCATCTGGAGGATCAACTCCCACTCGATTCAAGTGATTGTTGTGCTCAGACAATCTGAGCACAAGCTCAACGATTGAGCTTTTATCCCTTAGTTTGCAGGCTAAGAAAATCGTCGGAGGTCTTATACCTCTTGACGTGGGCACGAGCCTGAAATCCCAATTTCAGCCCTCGAAACATCTCATATGTTCCGCGACGTTTCGAAAACGTCTTTGGTGCCTCTACTTAAACCATTTAATTGAACTATCACGTAGTTATCAAAACGTGTATGTCCGATGTTCGCAACATCGACAAACGACGTTGGGGTTCAGCACACTGAGCGGTGCATTAAGGACATAAGCTTTCTACTGATCGCATAATCGCTACTATCAACTTTCAACTATATTTTCTCTAGGAACATATCTAAACAGTGGAACTAAAGCGCGAGCTTACGACATAATTTACAAAAGGTCTTTTGACTATGTTCAAGATAATTAAGTTCATCTTATGAACTCCCACTTAGATAGACATCCCTCTGGTCATCTAAGTGATCACATGATCCGAGTCAACTAGGCCGTGTCCGATCATCACGTGAGACGGACTAGTCATCATTGGTGAACATCTTCATGTTGATCGTATCTACCATACGACTCATGCTCGACCTTTCGATCTCCGTGTTCCGAGGCCATGTCTGCACATGCTAGGCTCGTCAAGTTAACCCTAAGTGTTTTCGCTGTGTAAAACTGTCTTACACCTGTTGTATGTGAACGTAAGAATCCATCACACCCGATCATCACATGGTGCTTAGAAGCGACGAACTGTAGCAACGGTGCACAGTTAGGGGAGAACACTTCTTGAAATTTTGTAAGGGATCATCTTATTTACTACCGTCGTCCTAAGCAAACAAGATGCATAAACATGATAAACATCACATGCAATCAAATAGTGACATGATATGGCCAATATCATTTTGCTCCTTTTGATCTTCATCTTCGGGGCTCCATGATCATCATCGTCACCGGCACGACACCATGATCTCCATCATCGTGTCTTCATGAAGTTGTCACGCCAACGACTACTTCTACTTCTATGACTAACGCGTTTAGCAATAAAGTAAAGTAGTTTACATGGCGTTCTTCAATGACACGCAGGTCATACAATAAATAAAGACAACTCCTATGGCTCCTGCCGGTTGTCATACTCATCGACATGCAAGTCGTGAATCCTATTACAAGAACATGATCAATCTCATACATCACATATCATTCATCACATTCTTCTTGGCCATATCACATCACATAGCATACCCTGCAAAAACAAGTTAGACGTCCTCTAATTGTTGTTGCATGTTTTACGTAGCTGCTATGGGTTTCTAGCAAGAACGTTTCTTACCTACGCAAGACCACAACGTGATATGCCAATTGCTATTTACCCTTCATAAGGACCCTTTTCATCGAATCCGTTCCGACTAAAGTGGGAGAGACTGGCACCCGCTAGCCACCTTATGCACCAAGTGCATGTCAATCGGTGGAACCTGTCTCACGTAAGAGTATGTGTAAGGTCGGTCCGGGCCGCTTCATCCCACAATACCGTCGAAACAAGATTGGACTAGTAACGGTAAGCATATTGAACAACATCAACGCCCACGACTACTTTGTGTTCTACTCGTGCAAAGAATCTACGCAATAGACCTAGCTCATGATGCCACTGTTGGGGAACGTAGCAGAAATTCAAAATTTTCCTACGTGTCACCAAGATCTATCTATGGAGAGACCAGCAACGAGTAGAAAGAGAGTGCATCTACATACCCTTGTAGATCGCTAAGCGGAAGCGTTCAAGTGAACGGGGTTGATGGAGTCGTACTCGTCGTGATTCAAATCACCGATGATCCTAGTGCCGAACGGACGACACCTCCACGTTCAACACACATACAGCCCAGTGACGTCTCCCATGCCTTGATCCAGCAAGGAGAGAGGGAGAGGTTGAGGAAGACTCCATCCAACAGCAGCACAACGGCGTGGTGGTGGTGGAGGTGCGTGGCAATCCAGCAGGGCTTCGCCAAGCACCATGGGAGAAGAGGAGTAGGAAGAGAGGTAGGGCTGTGCCAGAACTTCGTGTATAGCTCCCATGCGCCTCCCCACTATATATAGGGGTGGAGGGGCTGGTTTCTTGCCCTCCAAGTCCATTGGGGCGTTGGCCAAGGTGGGAGGAAAAAAATCTCATTATTTCCTTCCCCACCGATTGTTATCCCCCCTTTTTAGGGATCTTGATCTTATCCCTTCGGGATATGATCTTATTCCTTCTAAGGGGGGATCTTGGTGCGCCTTGACCAGGGGTGTGGGGCCTTGCCCCCACTACCCACGTCCATGTGGGTCCCCCCATGCAGGTGGGCCCCACTCCGGAACCTTCTAGAACCTTCCCGGTACAATGCCGAAAAATCCCGAGCATTTTCCGGTGGCCAAAATAGGACTTCCCATATATAAATCTTTACCTCCGGACCATTCCGGAACTCCTCGTGACGTTCGGGATCTCATCCGGGACTCCGAAAAACATTCGGTAACCACATACAAACTTCCTTTATAACCCTAGCGTCATCGAACCTTAAGTGTGTAGACCCTACGGGTTCGGGAGACATGTAGACATGACCGAGACGTTCTCCGGTCAATAACCAACAGCGGGATCTGGATACCCATGATGGCTCCCACATGTTCCACGATGATCTCATCGGATGAACCACGATGTCAAGGACTTAATCAATCCCGTATTCAATTCCCTTTGTCTATCGGTATGTTACTTGCCCGAGATTCGATCGTCGGTATCCAATACCTTGTTCAATCTCGTTACCGGCAAGTCACTTTACTCGTTCCGTAACACATCATCCCGTGATCAACTCCTTGATCACATTGCGCATATGATGATGTCCTACCGAGTGGGCCCAGAGATACCTCTCCATTTACACGGAGTGACAAATCCCAGTCTCGATCCGCATAAAACAATAGATACTTTCGGAGATACCTGTAGTGCACCTTTATAGTCACCCAGTTACGTTGTGACGTTTGATACACCCAAAGAACTCCTACGGTGTCCAGGAGTTACACGCTCTCATGGTCGAAGGAAGAGATACTTGACATTGGCAAAGCTCTAGCAAATGAACTACACGATCTTTTGTGCTAGTCTTAGGATTGGGTCTTGTCCATCACATCATTCTCCTAATGATGTGATCCCGTTATCAACGACATCCAATGTCCATAGCCAGGAAACCATGACTATCTGTTGATCACAACGAGCTAGTCAACTAGAGGCTCACTAGGGACATATTGTGGTCTATGTATTCACACGTGTATTACGATTTCCGGATAATACAGTTATAGCATGAATAAAAGACAATTATCATGAACAAGGAAATATAATAATAATACTTTTATTATTGCCTCTAGGGCATATTTCCAACATTTACATATAAAGTTTATTAAATTCTGAGTTACGGTTATTTAGTTATGAATTAAATCATTTTAACATGGCATAGGAGCAAATTTAAACCAACATCATTTTAAACATGTCAAACATGATCGAAAGTTGGATATTGTGAAACTAGATGAAATTCTAGTCAAGTTACATATATAAATTATTTAGATCCGATGCACGGTTGAGAAGTTATTAAATGCATGAAGTTTAGGGGCTATTCTGCAAAACTTGCACTCTCTGGGAAAATAGCTAAATCCACTGGACAGGGAAAAAAATAGAAACGGGCCGAAACAAGTTGGCCCAACAGGAGGAAAAAAATAGAGGAGGGGCGCTGCGGTGTGGCCTCACCCATGGGCCTTGGCCCGTCGGTGCTGGGCTGGACAAGGTAGGCGGCTGGGCCTCGGCGCAGGCGCGGTGCGGGCAGGCCGCGGAGGAAGCTGGGTCCTCCTGGCGCTGGCTGGGCCTGTGGTCAAGGAATGAATGGGAGGTGGCCCAAGCATGAGCTGGCGCTGGACTTGGCGAAGGCGCGGTCAACGCGAGGCGCGGGCGAACGGGCCCTTCGTCCTCTCATTCCTGAAGCAGGGAACGAACTGAACTCGATGCGGATGGCGGCGGCAAAGAACTCACCGGATCCACCTGATCCGGGCGAGGCAGCGGCAGGGGAGGCCGGAATCGAGCAGGACGACGGCGGGGCACCCAGATCTGGCGGCCATGGGGGACCCTGAACGTGGCGGGAGAGAGAGAGGTTAGAGCGAGGAGGAGAGGGAGACGGTCAGGGAAGGCGTAGGGCGGCGGGGTACTGGCCTGGCCGGCTTGTCCGACGACGGCGCTCACCGGCGACGAGGTAAGGAGGAGGAGGCTCGGCCGGCACGGGGATGCTCCAGATCGAGCGGGTGGAGCTCAGGAGGCTCTCCCGATCCAGAACGATCGGGACATCTCAGGAGCGGCGTACAGGCGACGATGGAGAGATCCGGGCCTGGGCGGGCCCCGGATGGGCTTCACGGGCCACGGCGGCTGGTGGTTGAGGAGGAGGTGCCAAGTGGCGGCGGGGGAGATGGTGGCTGCGGAAAACGAGGTGGAGGCGGCGGCTGATGATTAGGAGCGCGGATTTTTTGGAGGAGGGGTAGGTAGCTGCCCAAAAATGGAAGGGGAGGTGGTTTATATAGGGCAGGTTCTAGGGTTAGGGGGGTTAGGGGGGTTTTCGGAGCCTCCGATCGTGATCCGATGCCTCTGGACACGAGGAGGGGTAGGATGGAGCGTGTGGGTTGTGCAGAAGGCCTCGGGCAGAGAGGAGAGAAGAGAGATAGAGGCTCGGCGACTATTTCCGGAGACCGAAAACGTCTGACGTTTGGCCGACTATAATGTCGCTATAGTTATCTGTTGGGGCATCAAATGAACTCGGAATGCGATGAAATTTGACAGGCGGTCTATCTACACTATAATAAGACCGCACGCCAACTCTCATCCCATTCCGAGAACATTTTTCGGCCACTTATAAAATAATATTTCGTACAATCCGCGGGGTGCGTGCAAGTGTGGTTGGACTCAGAACGGACAACGGGCGGAACTGGGAGACCCGGACGAATGTAAGTTTTAAAACATGATGATGCAATGCACATGATGACATGATAAGATGCAACACGCAAGCAAATGACACAGCAACGACAACGAATAACAGGAAGACACCTGGCGCAACGGTCTCGGGGCGTCACACTGGGCTCATCATCGCTTCCTCATAGTTCGCAAGTTCGTCATGGTCTAGTACCATGACTTTCAGAACAGGATTACTGTACCACTCTGGTGCGGATCTCACTCTGGTTTACCTACGAGATTCGGTAGTAACTTGATTTGAAGTTATATGATCATCATCATTAGCTTCCTCACTAATTGGTGTATTAGTCACAGGAACAGATTTCTGTGATGAACTATTTTCCAATAAGGGAGAAGGTACAATTACCTTATCAAGTTCTACTTTCCTCCCACTCACTTCTTTCGAGAGAAACTCCTTCTCTAGAAAGGATCCATTCTTAGCAACAAATGTCTTGCCTTCGGATCTGTGATAGAAGGTGTACCCAACTTTCTCCTTTGGGTATCCTATGAAGACACTGTCAGGACCCCGACTCGATGTCACATCGATCTAGCCGGTAACACCTCATATCACTTTGCGGCCTCACGCACGGTATCCCCACGGGTGTCGTCTTACCTTTTCCCGGGACCGTTTGCGCCTTTTGGCTCACGTATATGATAGTGTCGCTAGCATCCATATGATAAGGAGCCCGGGATGACATGACTAGTCGTAAACCCAAAGTGGCACAGACTTACAGGGACAGGCATCCATGACCCAGCTTCGAACGTGTCGGTCATCAGCAAGTGGGTCCGGGCTGTAGCACTGGGCTAGTAGGACTCCGGTAAACCGGGCTGTAGCGGGCTAACAGGACTCCGGTACTCAAAGCGTGACATTTCCCCGAAGGGACAGACACAGGAACGAAGAAGGACACATGCCGGCCAGCCTAAGTGTTCCAGAGCAGTAGCAAGCTACCATGGCTCAGCGGTAACACTAGGAGACATTTCCCGGTAAGAGAGGCTACTAAAGATAAACAACTAGATAGTCAGATCCCACACATACCAAGCATTTCAATCATACACACATTATGCTCGATATGTGCAAATACAACGAAGCATCACAACATGACTCTATGACACAAGTACTTTATTTAAGGCTCAGGGAGCCATACATAACATACACCAAGGTACGGGTCTCACGACCCAACATACAAGTCATACAGTCATACAAACCAGCAGCGGAAGTAACTTGTCTGAGTACAGACAACTAGTAAAATAAAAGAGGCTTGGAAAGCCTAGCTATACTACGTGGTCCATCACAAGCTCAGGGTCACCACCTGGGTCTTTAGCCTACTCGTTGATGTCAACGTCTACATAGAACCCATCAGAAGGGGTTGCAGCGTCTTCTGTAAAAATGTAGATTATAGCAACATGAGTACAAAGGTACTCAGCAAGACTTACATCAGATCCTACATACATGCATAGTATCAAGAAGGGTTGGTGGAGTTATTGCAGCAGGCCAGCTTTGACTCTTGGCTAGACTATCCTACGATACTCCAACTTGAAATGGTTTTGCGCACACGAGTCCACTACTCACCACTTCAATACACTACCGAGGATCCACCTCCGTCTTCCTACGGAAGAGCCATCCTCGGCACTCACACTTATCTTGAGGCTTTTAGTAGTTTCCATTTACTTGTCTATGAACTGTATAGGCAACCAAGTAGTCCTTTACCGCGGACGCGGCTATTCGAATAGATCATGTTAACCCTGCAGGGGTGTACTTCTTCATACACGCTCTCACCACTTACCGTCGCTTACACGACATGTACTCGGCAACCTTCAAGCGGAAGCCCAACGTGGGTGTCGGCCACGACCTACCTAATCACCTAAGCCTCCAGTCCGGGTTTATCGCCTATTCAGGTTCCATCCGCAGGGAGTCCGGCCGAGGTTTCCCATACGGCCCCGAACGATGTGAACAGGGTTCCCGAGATACCTAACGGGTATTCGGTACACCGTGCCACGTACCTACCGCATCACAGCCCACCCCTACGGTCAGCGCTGTCCACGGCCTCCAGTAGGCTACAAACACCAGAAACTACTTGCAACTCCTGGACGGAGAACTAGGGTGAATAAGAAGCCGAGAGGGTCCATTGGTTTCGGGCCCAATGCATGGTAGTAGCTGATTCTTAAATCACACATACAGATCTCAGTGCTTAAGGTCGGCTTCAATGAAACAACCCACCATGTACTCCTACATGGCCTCTCATCGATACCTTTACCAAATCGTGTTCACCACACCACTCTCATTACCGACATAATCATTTCACTCTAGCCCATCACCCAGATGCACCAGACCTGACACGACTCTAAGCATAGCAGGCATAGCAAGGTAGGAACAACACATACATATGGCTCAATCAACTCCTACACATGCTAGTGGGTTTCATCTAGTTACTGTGGCAATGACAGGTCATGCAGAGGAAATGGGTTCAACTACCGTAGCACACAGCAGTTTGAAACGCGTTGTCTTAATGCAGTAAAAGAGAGCAGGAGCGAGAACATGGGATTGTATCGATATGATCAAATGGTTGGTTGCTTGCCTGATGGTTCGATGCACTGATACGGTTCTTCGTTAGGGTAATCACGGTACTCTTCGGAGGCAGAACCTGTCGCAAAGGACACCGATACACAACCATCACCAAACAATGTGCAACAATATGATGCATGCATGAAACATAGCAATATGAGTGTGTTGGGCTAATGCAACTAAAACCAGAAGGGTTTGAACAAATTTGAATCAAAGATTCAAATTTCAAACTCAAACATGGCCTTTTAAAGTGCTTTTCCTTGTTCTGCTTAAAACATCAATTTAACTTGTTTGATCATGCATGAAAATAGTACAGATGGATAGATTGGATTTTTCTGATCATTTTTCATATATAATTTGTCCAATTTGGAGTTACAGAATAAAAGTTATGAATTTTTGAAGTTTAAATAATATTCTGGAATTTCCTGATTTAAATTAAATCCAGAAATTATAATTATTGCGCCAGCATGACGTCAGCATGACGTCAGTGGTCAACTGCGGCTGGCTGAAGTCAAACCTGACGTGTGGGGGCCACACGTCAGTGACAGGGGGGGTTTAACAGGTTTAAATTAATCCTAATTAGGGATTAGTGGCGCTGGGGCCCACTGTCAGTGTCAGGGGGGGGTTGACTAACGGTAATTAGTACTAACTAACCACCTGTCCGACAGGGCCCACGCGTCAGTGACCCTGGGGGGGTCAAACCTCAGGTCGGACAGGTCAAACCCGCCGGCGGTTAGTCGCCGGCGAGGTCCGCGGCGTGCAGGGGCCTCGGGTTTCCTCTGTGGTGCTCCAAACGGCGTGCGGCTAGGTGCGTTGGATAGCTAGCTCGACGGCGCGTCGGACGGTGGCCGTGGCTGGCCCTGGGGTGGCCGGAGTCGACGGCGGCGAGCTCGGCTGCGGCTGCCGGAGTTCGGGTGCGGTCGGAATCGACGTTGCAGGGGGTTTGGGGAGGCGTTAGTGCGTGCTGCGTGCTCCTGGTGAGGTGGGAGCACGATAGTGCGCTCGGTTGGGTGCTACGGTGACCGTGGCCACGACGGCGACATCGCCGGCGGCGTGGAGCTCTCGGCCAAGGTGGGGCTAGGGCCTAGAGGTCGAAAGAGGACCAGGGGAGAAGGGGGAAACGATCCGGGGGCTCACCGCGGAGCTGCAGGGATGGTTAGCGGGCTCGGGGACGCGCTGGAGACGACGAATTCGACGGCGACGATGGTCGGAGCCCGAAGAGGGGAACGGTGACGTGGCGGCGATGCAGGGCTTCTGGAGGACCGTGGAGCGGGGGGGAGGAAGAGGGGGTCGTGGCGGAGCTTCTGAGCTAGTCGGGGGAGCGAGGGGTGGCGGAGATGGCTGCTATGGCGAACGGCGGCGACGGTGGTGTTCGGCCGTGTGAGAGAGAGAGCGAGGGAGAGGAAGGAAGAGCCGGGGGAGAGTGAGAGAGAGCAGGGGGGAGGCGTGGCGTCGTCCAGGGCATCGAGGCGAGGAGAGGGAGGGCAGGCAGGCAGGGAGAGAGGTGGCGTGGCGCGGTGGCGCGCGCGCGCGCCGGCCACACTCCCCTCCCTCTGTCGGGACGAAGACGACAGAGGAGGGAGATGGGCTGGGCCGGCTGCTGGCTGGGCCGGCCAGCTGGCTGGGCCGCACAGTGGAGGAGCCCAGGTAAGCTCCTCCTGTTATATATTTTTCTGTTTTCTAATTTCTGACATTTGTTTTGATTTAAAAAATATATTAAATCATTTATTTAACTTATGCCAATTTTTGCAGGAGCTATATATATTATTCCAGAGCTCTTTTATAAATGGCATAATATTTGGGCATATATTAATATATATAATTAATATATTTCCAATGCAAATATTTATGCATTAATTCCAAATGCCCAAAATAAATGTCCATGAGCCACTAAAAATATTGGTTTGATTTTTATCTCTGTCCAATATTTTCAGAGAGCAACATGAGCATTTTCTTGGACCCTTTTGGAGAAATTTTTATTTGGGTCATTTTCAAAATGATTCTGAGGGTTTCACAGATCCCCATTTCAAGTTTCTGATGAAAGAGTAAACATGATGCAACACTCTAATGCATGGCTAACTAGGATGTGACAACTCACCCCCACTCAAAAGAATCTCGTCCCGAGATTTGGGTTCCTCCGGGAAGAAGGCGGGATATTCGAGTCGAAGACGATCCTCCCTTTCCCAAGTTGCTTCATCCTCAGAATGGTGCGACCATTGAACCTTGAGAAACTTGATATTATGACGTCGCGTGGTACGTTCGGCTTGATCGAGGATACGAATGGGGTACTCTCGATATGTAAGATTATCTTGGAGATCAAGCGTTTCGTGGTCCACTCCACGGATAGGATCCGAGAAGCAACGCCTGAGTTGAGAAACGTGGAAGACATCGTGAACTCTGGAGAGGTGCGGAGGTAGTTCCAACTGGTAGGCAACTTCTCCTCGTTTGGCAAGAATGCGAAAAGGTCCAATGTAACGAGGAGCCAATTTGCCTTTGATACCGAAACGATGGGTTCCCTTCAGAGGGGTGACCCGAAGATAAGCCTTCTCGTCAACCTCGAAAGTCATAGCCTTATGTTTTCGGTCATATTGACTCTTTTGACGAGATTGGGCTGTTTTCAACTTTTCACGAACGATACGAACTTGTTCTTCTGCTTCCTGAATCATATCCGGGCCAAAGAATTGTCTTTCCCCGGTCTCTGACCAGTTAAGGGGTGTTCGACATCGTCGTCCATAGAGAACTTCAAAAGGGGCTTTACCCAAGCTAGATTGATAGCTGTTGTTGTAAGCGAATTCGGCAAATGGAAGGCACTTCTCCCAGTCCATTCCGAATGAGATAACAGAGGCTCGAAGCATGTCTTCTAGAATTTGGTTGACGCGTTCCACTTGACCACTCGACTGAGGGTGGAAAGCGGTGCTAAAGGAGAGACGAGTTCCCATAGCATTTTGGAAACTTTCCCAAAATCGAGAGGTGAAAAGACTTCCTCGATCCGAGTTAATTTCCAAAGGAACACCATGGAGAGACACTATTCGGGAGATGTACAAATCTGCCAGCTGACTAGCGGTTATACTCTCACGAACAGGTAAGAAATGGGCTACTTTGGAAAGACGATCGACCACGACGAAAATAGCATTATTCCCTCTCTTGGTCCTGGGAAAACCGGTAATGAAATCCATACCAATTTTATCCCATTTCCATTCAGGAATAGCTAAGGGTTGAAGGGTGCCAGCAGGCCGTTGGTGCTCTGCTTTTACACGACGACAGACGTCGCAATTTGCAATATACTGAGCAATTTCTCTCTTCATCCTAGTCCACCAGAACCTCTGGCGTAGGTCCTGATACATTTTAGTGCTACCGGGATGAATGGTGAGAGGAGATTCATGAGCTTCCTTAAGGATTAATCGCCTTAGGTTGCGCACTTTGGGAACCACTAGTCGATTCCCGAAGTATACGACTCCTTGATCATTAATGGAGAAACAATTCGCAATTCCTTTCTGAATGTTCCTCTTGATGCGGGAGATTCCCGGATCTACCTTCTGTGCTTTGATAATTTGATCCGTAAGGGTAGGTTTTGCCACCAAGGTGGAAAGAAAACCTTGAGGTACAATGTGAAGGTTAAGCTTCCGAAGTTCCTCATGGAGAAGCGGTTGACTTTGTTGTAACATCAGGTTGTTACAATAAGATTTACGACTTAGCGCATCAGCCATGACGTTGGCTTTCCCTGGGGTGTAGGTTATTCCTAAGTCGAAGTCTGTGATCAATTCAACCCAACGTCTCTGCCTGAGATTCAAATCCGGTTGGGTGAAAATGTACTTCAGACTTTGGTGATCAGTGAATATTTCGCAACGATTACCGAGGAGGTAATGTCGCCAGGTCTTAAGTGCATAGACTACGGCTGCAAGCTCTAGATCATGAGTAGGATAATTCTCCTCATGTGGGTGCAATTGCCGTGAAGCGTAAGCAATTACGTGTCGATCTTGCATAAGAATGCAACCTAGTCCTTGTCGCGAGGCGTCGCAGTAGATAACAAAGTCCTTGGAGAAGTCTGGCGGTACCAGTACGGGAGCAGAGGTCAGGCGTCTTTTCAGTTCCTGAAAGCTGTGCTCACATTGTGGAGTCCATTCGAACTTTTTATCTTTCTTGAGGAGTTCGGTTAGAGGTTTAGCAACCTTGGAGAAGTTCTCGACAAAGCGACGGCAATAGCTCGCTAAGCCCAGAAAACTCCGAACTTGCTTGACCGATTCAGGTGGAGTCCAATTAAGGACGGCTTGAACTCGCTCAGGGTTAACAGCAATACCTTTACCAGATATTACATGACCCAGATAGGTCACTTCTGACAACCAGAATTCACATTTAGAAAATTTGGCATAAAGGCGATGCTCTCGAAGTTTCTTCAACACTAGCCTTAAATGTTCGGCATGTTCTTCCTCGTTCTTGGAGTAGATGAGTATATCATCGAGATAAACTACGACGAATTTATCCAAATACTCCATGAAGATTGAGTTCATTAACCGAGAAAAGGTGGCTGGAGCGTTGGTTAAACCGAAGGACATGACGGTGTACTCGTATTGGCCATAACGAGTAACAAAGGCCGTTTTAGGAATGTCCCCGTTTCTGATTTTTATTTGATGGTAGCCCAACCTCAAATCCATCTTGGAGAAGACTGAGGATCCAGCGAGCTGATCGTACAGGTCGTTGATCCTGGGAAGTGGATATTTGTTCTTGATTGTGACCAAATTGACAGGTCGGTAATCTACAACCATCCGGTCCGTACCATCCTTCTTCTTGACGAATAGGACGGGGCAAGCCCACGGAGATGAGCTAGGTCGGATGAAACCCTTTTTCAAGGATTCATCGAGTTGTTTCTTAAGCTCGGCTAGTTCTAGTGGTGCCATCTTATAAGGTCTTCTAGCAATCGGAACGGTTCCGGGGATGAGGTCGATTACGAACTCAACATCCCTGTCAGGTGGAACACCTGGCAATTCCTCTGGAAAGACATCCGGGAAGTCACGGACTACCGGCACGTCCTCAAGGTCTGGCAAAGGGCTGGCGTTAAGAGAATATAATTGTCGCTTGGCTATTCGGGTCAAGACATTGACTATCTTCCCCGAAGGATGGGTGAGTTGAACAGTCCTAGAGAAGCAATCAATTTGGGCATGATGAGCTGACATCCAGTCCATACCCAGAATGATATTAATATCTGAAGATTTAAGGGCTATCAAAGATGCGAGAAAAACAAGTCTGTCGACTTGGATTTCATTTCCATGGCTTACTCTAGAAGTTTGCCATTTGGATCCCGGAGTTTGAATTACCATAGAGGTTGGCATATCACCGAATGCGACGTTATGCAAGCGAGCATAGTTTTCAGATATAAAAGAATGAGAGGCTCCTGTATCGAAAAGAACAGATGCCGGGTGGCAATTAACAAGAAGCGTACCGAGAACGACGTTGGGATCCTCTTGAGCTTCTTCGGCAGAGATACAGTTGACATGGCCACGTGAAGCGGTGACCGGCTTGGCGTGGAATATTTTCCCTGTCGGCTTGCCACGGCCAACAGCTTTAGCAGATTGATTGGGGTTGGTCTGGGGACACTCACGCATATAGTGGCCAGATTCCCCACACTTGAAACAAGTCACGGAACTGGTACGTGGAGGAGCATTATTGGTTGGACCCCCATAGGGCTTGGTCGGTGCAGACTGTTGAACAGGGCGAGGCGCCTGGAAAGATGGCCTCGGTGTGAATCTGGGTGGCAGGGCGGTGTTGGGCACCCACACGCGGCGCTTCTGAGGACCAGCACCGGATGAGGAACCCATGTCACGGCCATGCTTGCGTGTTGCGTCATAGTCAGTCTGACCAGTTTCAGCACTGATGGCTTTGTTGACAAGTTTCTGAAAAGATGTGCACTCATGCAGACGGAGGTCGCGGCGAAGCTCAGGACTAAGGCCCTTACGGAACCTTGCTTGCTTCTTGGCGTCAGTAGACACTTCCTCAGTTGCATATCGGGCGAGATTACCAAACTCCCTGCTATAGGCATCCACAGAAAGTCGGCCTTGGGTGAAACTGCAAAATTCTTCACGTTTACGGTCCATGAGACCCTCCGGAATGTGATGTTCACGGAAAGCCTCGCTGAACTCAGCCCAAGTAGTGACATGGCCCGCTGGGCGCATAGCTCCATAATTCTCCCACCATAGACTGGCGGGGCCTTCAAGATGATATGCAGCAAAGGTGACCTTGTCAGCCTCCGCTACCAGCGCGGAACGCAGTTTGTGAGAGATACTGCGAAGCCAGTCATCAGCGTCGAGAGGCTCGACGGAGTGGTGGAACGTGGGTGGATGCAATTTGATAAAATCACTGAGTGACACCACGTTAGCCCTCTGATGGTGTGCTGTATTCTGTTCAATACGCTCCAACAAACGGTTGGTCTCCCGCTTGTTTCTCTCAGCTTCCATCATAACCTCGGCTAGTGAAGGAGGATGAGGCAGATTTGCATCCCTGACTTCACTGCCTTCGGCCTGCTCTTGAGAAGCAGGGTTAGCGCGCGTGTTGACCATCCTAGGTAAACAAGACAATGATTTAGTCAGGATGATAAAATTCCAACATGGGATACAAAATGTAAGGAATAACTCGGAATGCAAGATGATCATCCGTATGACATGGTAGATACAGAAACTGCTTCTTTTATTCCATCGTCATACACACCATACAGGGTTTAGTACAAGACCAAACAAAGTACTATTACGGTGAAAAGAGGATTACATCTCATCGGAGGCATTCCAAGCTCCTATACATTATTTTTCTACCCCTCCGGAAGGAGTACAAACTAGGTCATATCCCACGAGTCACGCGGGACGATAGAAGACACAGCTAGTGCGAACTAGTGATACTACCACTAGCTCAGACCGATCCGTAGTAGTCCTCGTAGAAGTCGCCTCCATAGCCTGGAAGTTCAACATGATCATCCGGAAACAGACGGTCTCGCGGAGCTTGTGGACCATAGGGGCTAGGATGAGGCCTTGGACCAACAGACGGTGGCCTGCGGGGACCGCGAGGTGGGGTGATGCCTCCTACATCACGCCAAACCATCACGTCCGGCAGAGCAGATCTCACAGGATAGAGATCGCGCATATCTGAATATCCAGCTTGCACCGCCGGTGCGAACCGAGTCAAAGTAGCCCAGTGGTCAGCACGGGTATTGAAGAGCTCTAACCTTAAGGCCCGATTTTCACGGTCCTTATCCTCGAGCATCTCAGCAGTGGTGCGAGTCCGTGAATCCTCCTGAGTGGGGTCAGCATAGATAGCCTGGAGATACCCTTGTGCTCCCGGAAGTGATCCTGGCATATACCGGAAATCAGAGTCCCGAAATAAACCAGATCTGACTCGCATAATGGTCATCATAGAGTAGGCGGCGTCCTGCACAGCCATCTCAATAGTAACCCCGAGTCCATAGGAGCAGTGAAGAGGCTCGGTGGATCCAGGATAAGATGGAAATATCCTGACAGTGCAGAGATACTGGCTTTGATTGAAGTCCCGGAATTGCTCTTCGACCGTGTACTCGGGATACCAGCGGTATCCAGCCTCAGTCATTACCCTGACCAACTTAGCAGTATGGCCGGGTACATCTAGGCATCGAGTCAGGCGAACCACTTGATTGAGGTCGCGAGTGGCCATCTGGAAGCACAATCATAATGCAAAGGCATTAGAACTTCTAGCAAAATTTCGGCAGCATAACAGCTGTAAATGCTCAAAAGGATTTGAGACATTTGACAAAGGATTTCGTACATACTCAACATCATCATATCAAAGTTCTGAAACCATTCTAACAACATAAGGTGGTAGTAGAACTGAACTAGGCTTGTATCCCTCAAACTTATAAGGTACTACTGATTAGTAACTCGTGATCCTGATAGAGAGAACAGATCCTAATTCCTTAACCCCCGGTGGAAGAATGGACTGACTCAGATCAGAATGTCATAAGGTAAAGGAATAAAAAGAGCCTTACGTTCCAACCCACAAACAATTCCCCTACATATAACTAAAGAATTTCTAGACTCAACATCGACCAGTTTGGCTTGGAGAACCTACAGGCAGTCCGGCTCTGATGCCAACGCTGTCAGGACCCCGACTCGATGTCACATCGATCTAGCCGGTAACACCTCATATCACTTTGCGGCCTCACGCACGGTATCCCCACGGGTGTCGTCTTACCTTTTCCCGGGACCGTTTGCGCCTTTTGGCTCACGTATATGATAGTGTCGCTAGCATCCATATGATAAGGAGCCCGGGCTGACATGACTAGTCGTAAACCCAAAGTGGCACAGACTTACAGGGACAGGCATCCATGACCCAGCTTCGAACGTGTCGGTCATCAGCAAGTGGGTCCGGGCTGTAGCACTGGGCTAGCAGGACTCCGGTAAACCGGGCTGTAGCGGGCTAACAGGACTCCGGTACTCAAAGCGTGACATTTCCCCGAAGGGACAGACACAGGAACGAAGAAGGACACATGCCGGCCAGCCTAAGTGTTCCAGAGCAGTAGCAAGCTACCATGGCTCAGCGGTAACACTAGGAGACATTTCCCGGTAAGAGAGGCTACTAAAGATAAACAACTAGATAGTCAGATCCCACACATACCAAGCATTTCAATCATACACACATTATGCTCGATATGTGCAAATACAACGAAGCATCACAACATGACTCTATGACACAAGTACTTTATTTAAGGCTCAGGGAGCCATACATAACATACACCAAGGTACGGGTCTCACGACCCAACATACAAGTCATACAGTCATACAAGCCAGCAGCGGAAGTAACTTGTCTGAGTACAGACAACTAGTAAAATAAAAGAGGCTTGGAAAGCCTAGCTATACTACGTGGTCCATCACAAGCTCAGGGTCACCACCTGGGTCTTTAGCCTACTCGTTGATGTCAACGTCTACATAGAACCCATCAGAAGGGGTTGCAGCGTCTTCTGTAAAAATGTAGATTATAGCAACATGAGTACAAAGGTACTCAGCAAGACTTACATCAGATCCTACATACATGCATAGTATCAAGAAGGGTTGGTGGAGTTATTGCAGCAGGCCAGCTTTGACTCTTGGCTAGACTATCCTACGATACTCCAACTTGAAATGGTTTTGCGCACACGAGTCCACTACTCACCACTTCAATACACTACGAGGATCCACCTCCGTCTTCCTACGGAAGAGCCATCCTCGGCACTCACACTTATCTTGAGGCTTTTAGTAGTTTCCATTTACTTGTCTATGAACTGTATAGGCAACCAAGTAGTCCTTTACCGCGGACGCGGCTATTCGAATAGATCATGTTAACCCTGCAGGGGTGTACTTCTTCATACACGCTCTCACCACTTACCGTCGCTTACACGACATGTACTCGGCAACCTTCAAGCGGAAGCCCAACGTGGGTGTCGGCCACGACCTACCTAATCACCTAAGCCTCCAGTCCGGGTTTATCGCCTATTCAGGTTCCATCCGCAGGGAGTCCGGCCGAGGTTTCCCATACGGCCCCGAACGATGTGAACAGGGTTCCCGAGATACCTAACGGGTATTCGGTACACCGTGCCACGTACCTACCGCATCACAGCCCACCCCTACGGTCAGCGCTGTCCACGGCCTCCAGTAGGCTACAAACACCAGAAACTACTTGCAACTCCTGGACGGAGAACTAGGGTGAATAAGAAGCCGAGAGGGTCCATTGGTTTCGGGCCCAATGCATGGTAGTAGCTGATTCTTAAATCACACATACAGATCTCAGTGCTTAAGGTCGGCTTCAATGAAACAACCCACCATGTACTCCTACATGGCCTCTCATCGATACCTTTACCAAATCGTGTTCACCACACCACTCTCATTACCGACATAACCATTTCACTCTAGCCCATCACCCAGATGAACCAGACCTGACACGACTCTAAGCATAGCAGGCATAGCAAGGTAGGAACAACACATACATATGGCTCAATCAACTCCTACACATGCTAGTGGGTTTCATCTAGTTACTGTGGCAATGACAGGTCATGCAGAGGAAATGGGTTCAACTACCGTAGCACACAGCAGTTTGAAACGCGTTGTCTTAATGCAGTAAAAGAGAGCAGGAGCGAGAACATGGGATTGTATCGATATGATCAAATGGTTGGTTGCTTGCCTGATGGTTCGATGCACTGATACGGTTCTTCGTTAGGGTAATCACGGTACTCTTCGGAGGCAGAACCTGTCGCAAAGGACACCGATACACAACCATCACCAAACAATGTGCAACAATATGATGCATGCATGAAACATAGCAATATGAGTGTGTTGGGCTAATGCAACTAAAACCAGAAGGGTTTGAACAAATTTGAATCAAAGATTCAAATTTCAAACTCAAACATGGCCTTTTAAAGTGCTTTTCCTTGTTCTGCTTAAAATATCAATTTAACTTGTTTGATCATGCATGAAAGTAGTACAGATGAATAGATTGGATTTTTCTGATCATTTTTCATATATAATTTGTCCAATTTGGAGTTACAGAATAAAAGTTATGAATTTTTGAAGTTTAAATAATATTCTGGAATTTCCTAATTTAAATTAAATCCAGAAATTATAATTATTGCGCCAGCATGACGTCAGCATGACGTCAGTGGTCAACTACGGCTGGCTGAAGTCAAACCTGACGTGTGGGGGCCACACGTCAGTGACAGGGGGGGTTTAACAGGTTTAAATTAATCCTAATTAGGGATTAGTGGCGCTGGGGCCCACTGTCAGTGTCAGGGGGGGTTGACTAACGGTAATTAGTACTAACTAACCACCTGTCCGACAGGGCCCACGCGTTAGTGACCCTGGGGGGGTCAAACCTCAGGTCGGACAGGTCAAACCCGCCGGCGGTTAGTCGCCGGCGAGGTCCGCGGCGTGCAGGGGCCTCGGGTTTCCTCTATGGTGCTCCAAACGGCGTGCGGCTAGGTGCGTTGGATAGCTAGCTCGACGGCGCGTCGGATGGTGGCCGTGGCTGGCCCTGGGGTGGCCGGAGTCGACGGCGGCGAGCTCGGCTGCGGCTGCCGGAGTTCGGGTGCGGTCGGAATCGACGTTGCAGGGGGTTTGGGGAGGCGTTAGTGTGTGCTGCGTGCTCCTGGTGAGGTGGGAAGCACGATAGTGCGCTCGGTTGGGTGCTACGGTGACCGTGGCCACGACGGCGACATCGCCGGCGGCGTGGAGCTCTCGGCCAAGGTGGGGTTAGGGCCTAGAGGTCGAAAGAGACCAGGGGAGAAGGGGGAAACGATCCGGGGGCTCACCGCGGAGCTGCAGGGATGGTTAGCGGGCTCGGGGACGCGCTGGAGACGACGAATTCGACGGCGACGATGGTCGGAGCCCGAAGAGGGGAACGGCGACGTGGCGGCGATGCAGGGCTTCTGGAGGACCGTGGAGCGGTGGGGAGGAAGAGGGGGTCGTGGCGGAGCTTCTGAGCTAGTCGGGGGAGCGAGGGGTGGCCGGAGATGGCTGCTATGGCGAACGGCGGCGACGGTGGTGTTCGGCCGTGTGAGAGAGAGAGCGAGGGAGAGGAAGGAAGAGCCGGGGGAGAGTGAGAGAGAGCAGGGGGGAGGCGTGGCGTCGTCCAGGGCATCGAGGCGAGGAGAGGGAGGGCAGGCAGGCAGGGAGAGAGGTGGCGTGGCGCGGTGGCGCGCGCGCGCGCCGGCCACACTCCCCTCCCTCTGTCGGGACGAAGACGACAGAGGAGGGAGATGGGCTGGGCCGGCTGCTAGCTGGGCCGGCCAGCTGGCTGGGCCGCACAGTGGAGGAGCCCAGGTAAGCTCCTCCTGTTATATATTTTTCTGTTTTCTAATTTCTGACATTTGTTTTGATTTAAAAAATATATTAAATCATTTATTTAACTTATGCCAATTTTTGCAGGAGCTATATATATTATTCCAGAGCTCTTTTATAAATGGCATAATATTTGGGCATATATTAATATATATAATTAATATATTTCCAATGCAAATATTTATGCATTAATTCCAAATGCCCAAAATAAATGTCCATGAGCCACTAAAAATATTGGTTTGATTTTTATCTCTGTCCAATATTTTCAGAGAGCAACATGAGCATTTTCTTGGACCCTTTTGGAGAAATTTTTATTTGGGTCATTTTCAAAATGATTCTGAGGGTTTCACAGATCCCCATTTCAAGTTTCTGATGAAAGAGTAAACATGATGCAACACTCTAATGCATGGCTAACTAGGATGTGACAGACACATTTCTCCGATTTGGGTTTGAGCTTATCAGGATGAAACTTTTCCACATAAGCATCGCAACCCCAAACTTTAAGAAATGACAACTTTGGTTTCTTGCCAAACCACAGTTCATATTGTGTCATCTCAACGGACTTAGATGGTGCCCCTTTTTAACGCGAATGCAGCTGTCTTTAATGCATGACCCAAAAAACAATAGTGGTAAATCGGTAAGAAACATCATAGACCGCACTATATCTAATAAAGTACGGTTACGACGTTCGGACACACCATTACAGTGTGGTGTTCCAGGTGGCATGAGTGGTGAAACTATTTCACATTGTTTTAACTGAAGGCCAAACTCGTAACTCAAATATTCTCTTCCACGATTAGATCATAGAAACTTTATTTTCTTGTTATGATGATTTTCCACTTCACTCTGAAATTCTTTGAACTTTTCAAATGTTTCAGACTTATGTTTCATCAAGTAGATATACCCATATCTACTCAAATCATCAGTGAAGTTCAGAAAATAACGATACTTGCCGCGAGCCTTAATACTCATCGAACCGCATACATCAGTATGTATTATTTCCAATAAGTTTGTTGCTCGCTCCATTGTTCCGGAGAACAGAGTCTTAGTCATCTTGCCCAAGAGACATGGTTCACAAGCATCAAGTGATTCCAAAATCCCATCAGCATGGAGTTTCTTCATGCGCTTTACACCAATATGACTTAAACGGCAGTGCCACAAATAAGTTGCACTATCATTATTAACTTTGCATCTTTTGGCTTCAATATTATGAATATGTGTATCACTACAATCGAGATCCAACAAACCATTTTCATTGGGTGTGTAACCATATAAGGATTTATTCATGTAAACAGAACAACAATTTATTCTCTTACTTAAATGAATAACTGTATTGCAATAACCATGATCAAATCATATTTATGCTCAACACAAACACCAAATAACATTTATTTAGTTTCAACACTAATCCCGAAAGTATAGGGAGAGTGTGATGATGATCATATCAATCTTGGAACTACTTCCAACACACATCGTCACCTCGACTTTTACTAGTTTCTGTTTATTCTGCAACTCCCGTTTCGAGTTACTAATCTTAGCAACTGAACTAGTATCAAATACTGAGGGGTTGCTATAAACACTAGTAAAGCACACATCAATAACATGTATATAAAATATACTTATGTTCACTTTGCCATCCTTCTTATCCACCAATCACTTGGGGTAGTTCCGTTTCCAGTGACCAGTCCCTTTACATTAGAAGCACTTAGTCTCAGGCTTAGGACCAGACTTGGGTTTCTTCACTTGAGCAGCAACTTGCTTGCCATTCTTCTTGAAGTTCCCCTTCTTCCTTTTGCCCTTTTCTTGAAACTAGTGGTCTTGTCTACCATAAACACTTGATGTTTTTCTTGATTTCTACCTTCGTCGATTTTAGCATCACGAAGAGCTTGGGAATCGTTTCCGTTATCCCTTGCATATTATAGTTCATCACGAAGTTCTACTAACTTGGTGATGGTGACTAGAGAATTCTTTCAATCACTATTTTATCTGGAAGATTAACTCCCACTTGATTCAAGCGATTGTAGTACCCAGACAATCTGAGCACATGCTCACTAGTTGAGCGATTCTCCTCCATCTTTTAGCTATAGAACTTGTTGGAGACTTCATATCTCTCAACTCAGGTATTTGCTTGAAATATTAACTTCAACTCCTGGAACATCTCATATGGTCCATGATGTTCAAAAACGTCTTTGAAGTCCCGATTCTAAGCCGTTAAGCATGGTGCACTAAACTATCAAGTAGTCATCATATTGAGCTAGCCAAACGTTCATAACACCTGCATCTGCTCCTGTAATAGGTCTGTCACCTAGCGGTGCATCAAGAACATAATTCTTCTGTGCAGCAATGAGGATAAACCTCAGATCACGGATCCAATCCGCATCATTGCTACTAACATTTTTCAACACAATTTTCTCTAGGAACATATCAAAATGAACATATGAAAGCAACAACATGAGCTATTGATCTACAACATAATTTGCAAAGTACTACCAGGACTAAGTTCATAATAAATTTAAGTTCAATTAATCATATTACTTAAGAACTCCCACTTAGATAGACATCCCTCTAATCATCCAAGTGATCACGTGATCCAAATCAACTAAACCATGTCTGATCATCACGTGAGATGGAGTAGTTTTCAATGGTGAACATCACTATGTTGATCATATCTACTATATGATTCACGCTCGACCTTTCGGTCTCCAGTGTTCCGAGGCCATATCTGTATATGCTAGGCTTGTCAAGTTTAACCTGAGTATTCCGCGTGTGCAACTTTTTTGCGCCCGTTGTATTTGAACATAGAGCCTATCACACCCGATCATCATGTGGTGTCTCAGCACGAAGAACTTTCGCAACGGTGCATACTCAGGGAGAACACTTATACCTTGAAATTTAGTGAGAGATCATCTTATAAAGCTACTGTCGAACTCAGCAAAATAAGATGTATAAAAGATAAACATCATATGCAATCAAAATATGTGACATGATATGGCCATGATCATCTTGCGCCTTTGAGCTCCATCTCCAAAGTACTGCCATGATCTCTATCATCACCGGCATGACACCATGATCTCCATCATCTTGATCTATATCAACGTGTCGTTACATGGTCGTCTCGCCAACAATTGCTCTTGCAACTATTGCTATCGCATAGCGATAAAGTAAATCAATTATTTGGCGCTTGCATCTTATGCAATAGAGAGATAACCATAAGGATTTTGCCAGTTGCCGATAACTTCAATAAAACATGATCATCTCATGCAACAACTTATATCTCATCACGTCTTGACCATATCACATCACAACATGCCCTGCAAAAACAAGTTAGACGTCCTCTACTTTGTTGTTGCAAGTTTTATGTGGCTGCTATGGGCTTAGCAAGAACCAATCTTACCTACGCATCAAAACCACAACGATAGTTTGTCAAGTTGGTGTTGTTTTAACCTTCGCAAGGACCGGGCGTAGCCACACTCTGTTCAACTAAAGTTGGAGAAACTGACACCCGCCAGCCACCTGTGTGCAAAGCACGTCGGTAGAACCAGTCTCGTGTAAGCGTACGCATAATGTCGGTCCGGGCCGCTTCATCCAACAATACCGCCAAACCAAAGTGTGACATGCTGGTAAGCAGTATGACTTATATCGCCCACAACTCACTTTTGTTCTACTCGTGCATATAACATCAACACATAAAACCTAGGCTCTGATATCACTGTTGGGGAATGTAGTACTTTCAAAAAAAATCCTATGCACACGCAAGATCATGGTGATGCATAGCAACGAGAGGGGAGAGTGTTGTCTACGTACCCTTGTAGACCGAAACCGGAAGCGTTATGACAACGCGGTTGATGTAGTCGTACGTCTTCACGACCCGACCGATCAAGCACCGAAACTACGGCACCTTCGAGTTCTAGCACACGTTCAGCTCGATGACGATCCCCGGACTCCGATCCAGCAAAGTGTCGGGGAAGAGTTCCGTCAGCACGACGGCGTGGTGACGATCTTGATGTTCTACCGTCGCAGGGCTTCGCCTAAGCACCGCTACAATATTATCGAGGATTATGGTGGAGGGGGGCACCGCACACGGCTAAGAGAACGATCACGAAGATCAACTTGTGTGTCTATGGGGTGCCCCCTGCCCCCGTATATAAAGGAGTGGAGGAGGGGAGGGCCGACCCTCTCTATGGCGTGCCCTAGGGGAGTCCTACTCCCACCGGGAGTAGGATTCCCCCTTTCCTAGTCCAACTAGGAGTCCTTCCATGTAGTAGGAAGAGGAGACAAGGAAGGGGAAGAGGGAAGAGAAGGAAGGAGGGGGCGCCGCCCCTCCCCCTAGTCCAATTCGGACTAGTCAATGGGGGGGCACGCGGCCTGCCTCTCCCTCTCCCCTAAAGCCCAATAAGGCCCATATACTTCTTCCCCCGTATTCCCGTAACTCTCCGGTACTCCAAAAATACCCGAACCACTCGGAACCTTTCGGATGTCCGAATATAGTCATCCAATATATCGATCTTTACGTCTCGACCATTTCAAGACTCCTCGTCATGTCCCCGATCTCATCCGGGAGTCCGAACTCCTTCGGTACATCAAAACTCATAAACTCATAATATAACTGTCATCGAAACCTTAAGCGTGCGGACCCTACGGGTTCGAGAACAATGTAGACATGACCGAGACACGTCTCTGGTCAATAACCAATAGCGGAACCTGGATGCTCATATTGGCTCCTACATATTCTACGAAGATCTTTATCGGTCAGACCGCATAACAACATACGTTGTTCCCTTTGTCATCGGTATGTTACTTGCCCGAGATTCGATCGTCGGTATCTCAATACCTAGTTCAATCTCGTTACCGGCAAGTCTCATTACTCATTCCGTAATACATCATCTCACAACTAACTCATTACTTGCAATGCTTGCAAGGCTTATGTGATGTGCATTACCGAGAGGGCCCAGAGATACCTCTCCGACAATCGGAGTGACAAATCCTAATCTCGAAATGCGCCAACCCAACATGTACCTTTGGAGACACCTGTAGAGCTCATTTATAATCACTCAGTTACGTTGTGACGTTTGGTAGCACACAAAGTGTTCCTCCGGTAAACGGGAGTTGCATAATATCATAGTCATAGGAACATGTATAAGTCATGAAGAAATCAATAGCAACATACTAAACGGTCGAGTGCTAAGCTAACGGAATGGGTCAAGTCAATCACATCATTCTCCTAATGATGTGATTCTGTTAATCAAATAACAACTCTTTGTCTATGGTTAGGAAACATAACCATCTTTGATTAATGATCTAGTCAAGTAGAGGCATACTAGTGACACTCTGTTTGTCTATGTATTCACACATGTATTATGTTTTCGGTTAATACAATTCTAGCATGAATAATAAACATTTATCATGAAATAAGGAAATAAATAATAATTTTATTATTGCCTCTAGGGCATATTTCCTTCAGTATCCCCAACTATTATGTAATGGTACGATGTAATGATATCCACCTTGCAAAAGCATCTCCAACATGTGCTTCTATCGTTGGTGGCACAGTCAAGTTCCTTTAGGATAGGGTCGCATATTGAGCGTGACAGGAGTGCCCGTAGTCAGGCCCCGGGGATGTAGCCATATCGATGAACCTCATTAACAAATCTCGGTGTCGTACCTTTGTGATTGCTTATTTTCTTAGATGACTGACTATATGCCTCAGATTTAGTCTAACAAGTGGTATCATGAGCAAGGTTTTAGGAGGATGCCTGTTGATTCAAAGAAGGGTCGCCGTTGGGTTCATCGTGTAGATGACATATGGAAGAATCAGTCTTTGTGGCCGAAGCTTACGCTTGGATGAGAAGCAAGTTTTTCTGTGGAAGTCATCTTGTACCGAGGTTGAGATCTTGACGAAGATCGGAGGCAATCGAGAGACTGGATCATGTACAGCAGGGCGTAGCATGTTCGAGACCGTGTCGGCGAGGTCGAGCAGATCGATGGACTAACAGTGGCACACACGGAATCCACCATAAGCAACGTGTGTTGGTGAGCGGCCAGCGGCATCGCGAGGCGTGGCCCAAGGGCTTGGAGGCGGGGAGTGCTGGATGCGGGCACGTACCAGCCAGGTGTTGGATGGGTAAGTGGCCAAGGCGTAGAACATGCTGACCTAAGACAAAACACACGGGTTATAGTGCGATTGGTGCAACGTATACGGGATTTGCTTTGGACCAAAATAGGACCGAGTCCTCGTATCCGACGCGGACGGAGGCAGCTAGATTAGATTCAAGCAAAAGATTCATTAATTTGTATTACATTAGAAAGCACAGGTTTAGGCAAAGCAATGAGCTAGCATCAGAAGTTGAAGCCAAGGAGCCAAGCAAAGGCTAGTAGTACATGGACCAATTAGGTTCTGTATGTGTACGCCAGTACTTGGGCATCACGTGGGAAGCTTGGTTATTTTTTCATAGAGTCAGTTGTACAAAGAATCATGGCGTCAACGGGTACCAGGTTTGAGGTGGAGAAGTTCGTCGGAATAGGAAACTTTGGGTTATGGCAGACAAGGGTGAAAATGTGTTGGCACGACAGGGATGCTCGAAGGCGTTGTGGGAAGTCAATTCAACTAAGATAAAATTATCATGTGATGGATGGGAATTCTTGGAAGATGATTTGGGAGCCTCGAGTATGTCATGCAGCCGGACAAGTTCGGCTGGGTCGGACTAGATAGTATAATGGATCGACGTGAATCTGTTGGAACAGAAAATGGTTGCGGGATAGGGACGACGAGATAGGAGCGTGATGCTGATGGTGACCGACTTTTGGGCATGGAAACACGTGGTGCAGGCTTGAGAGGTTGTGTGGCTTCGACAAGACTATGGCGCGGGGTTGATTCAATACGGTGCACATGAGAGCTTGGAGTCGAGGAAGCGCGGGGGTGGCACGTACAACCACCATGGAGTCATGTTGAAGGTGTAGCTAAAGTTTGGAAGACTCCACTCGATGCTGAATGAGGGGCTACGACGTAAGTGCGCACAGAGTTGAAGCCTGTTCAGCAGGAAAAAGTGAGTGACACATAGTTCGGACCTGAGCCCAGTGGTCCAATGAAAACATGATACTCGTCATTGGTCGGTGATGATTGGTGGTACTCTGCAGTGGGGCTTGAGTGTTGTGGATCCGCGACCCTTGAGACTCCACCGGGACAGCAGAGGCTCGACGCGGTAATAGCGGCGAGGCGTGCTATATGCACGGGAGATGGAGACGGGCCAGGGCTCTTGTGGTCATACATGTGACGAGACAACTGCGAATTTGACTCGGAATGACTACAAACAATGGTGAAATTCCTTCAAGTTTCAGATAGGCGGTCAAGGAAGAGCAGTGGTGTTGAGTTCAGGTAACTCTTATGTGTGACACTCAATGTGCGAGTTGTTCACTTTCACGCAGGTCAATGTTCAGTGTGTGATGGCGTTGGACAGATACTCTGAAAGTTGGGAGCACCGAGCACAAACTAGAGTAACAAGGAACTTAATTTTGCTCGAGTGTTGACTGTGATCAAGAAAAAAGGGACTACAAGTTGCAGGTGGAGTCACATGCAGTCTTTCAAGTAGCAAGGTACTCATGGGATAAGCTCAAGTCCAATGTACATGAAAGTTTGGCGCATTGACGAATTTAAGGTGGTGGAGAATATTCGCCAAGGTGGAGTTTGTTGGAGTTGTGACGTATATTATGCACAAGGTAGGTTACAGTTGGACTCTGAGATATATTGTGTTTAGATAGGATATGGAGTCGTGTCCTAGTAGGACACTTGTAGCCTAGGCCTCTCATAGAATGCGAGGACGATGTAATCTATGCCAACATAATAGCACATACGCGCAAGGGGGAGCTGGCGGCTTGTGCCAGCGCCCGGGTGGCCGATGTGCGGTATTGTGATGGTGCCACGGGGAAGAGCGCCCGTAGTCAGGTCCCAGGGATGTAGCCATATCGGTGAGCCTCGTTGACAAATCTCGGTGTAGTGTCTTTGTGATTGCTTGTTTCTCGGATTATCGATTATGTGCCTTGGATTTATTCTAACAATGTCATAAACTAAGATCGTACTTTACAAGTAATTCACATAAACTATTTTAGATAGTTTGCCTAAATTTTTTGTTCTATTTGGTCTTTACAGTTGAGAGAAACTCCAATGGGGCGACTCATTTCGTCTGCCCATGTCTGTTTGGGTCGTAGCGGATAAAAACGCTGGCCTAGCGTGTCGATCCAAACCCAAACCACGCCTGCTTCTTGTCCGTGCCGATGCATTTCAAGCCCAAATATGTCTGTGCCGACGCATTTCAAGCCCGAATTGCATGAAATGTGTCAGCCCATACACGAAGCGGACGCGCCACGTGTCCGCTCGATGTCCACCGAGACTCACATGTTGGTCGCTCAACAACCACCCGCGGTCGTATTTAATGGAAGCACCTACCTCAGGCCCGCCTAACAGTGTGAGGAAGAGCCGCGTGCCCGTCCTTTTTAATGGAAGCGTGAAGCAGGGCCGACCGCATCCACTTCCATCTCCCCCTCCACATCTGGCCACGCTTACTCCCTTGCCGGTGACCAGAAAACCCTAGCCAGCCAGCACAAAACCCTAGCCAGCCAGCCACTAGCCATGGGCTTCTTCAGCGGGAAGGGAAGGGAAGGTTCAGCTCTGACGCGGGCTCTTCTCACGCGTTTCCTCCTCTGCTGGCTAGATGCGGCTCACCACCGTGAGAGCGGGAGCGCTGTACATACCAGTCCAGCAAGCGCGGTGGCACTAGCAGTACCATCGGCCCCTGTAGTATCCGGATGTGAACCTGCCGCACGGCTGGCATCTGGACCCACACCGGATCCCCATTCTGGCGGTGCCGCGCGGCGTGGGCACACATCGAGGAGGTTCGTTGATGTCTACTACGCAACCTTCTTCTTGTAGACTCGTGTTGGGCCTCCAAACACAGAGTTTTGTAGGACAGTAGCAAATTTCCCTCAAGTGGATGACCTAAGGTTTATCAATCCGTGGGAGGCGTAGGATGAAGATGATCTCTCTCAAACAACCCTGCAACTAAATACTCCATCCGTCCCAAAATTCTTGTCTTAGATTTGTCTAAATACGGATGTATCAAGTCACGTTTTAGTATTAGATACATCTGTATCTAGACAAATCTAAAACAAGAGTTTTAGGACGGAGGGAGTAACAAAGAGTATCTTGTGTCCCCAACACATCCAATACAATGGTAAATTGTATTGGTGCACTAGTTCGGCGAAGAGATGGTGATACAAGTGCAATATGGATGGTAGATATAGGTTTTTGTAATCTGAAAATATAAAAACAGCAAGGTAGCAAGTAGTAAAAGTGAGCGAAAACGGTATTACAATGCTTTGAAACAAGGCCTAGGGGTTCATACTTTCACTAGTGCAAGTTCTCTCAACAATGATAACATAATTGGATCATATAACAATCCCTCAACGTGCAACAAAGAGTCACTCCAAAGTCACTAATAGCGGAGAACAAACGAATAGATTATTGTAGGGTATGAAACCACCTCAAAGTTATTCTTTCTGATCGATCTATTGGGCTATTCCTATAAGTGTCACAAACAGCCCTAGAGTTCGTACTAAAATAACACCTTAAGACACACATCAACCAAAACCCTAATGTCACCTAGATACTCCAATGTCACCACAAGTATCCACGGGTTTGATTATACAATATGCATCACACAATCTCAGATTCATCTATTCAAACCAACACAAAGAACTTCAAAGAGTGCCCCAAAGTTTCTACGGAGAGTCAAGACGAAAACATGTGCCAACCCCTATGCATAAGTTCACAACATCACAGAACCCGCAAGTTGATCACCAAAACATACATCAAGTAGATCACGTAAATATCCCATTGCCACCACGGATAGGCACATGCAAGACATACATCAGGTGTTCTCAAATCCTTGAAGACTCAATACGATAATATAACTTCAAAGGGAAAACTCAATCCATTACAAGAAGGTAGAGGGGGAGAAACATCATAAGATCCAACTATAATAGAAAAGCTCGCGGTACATCAAGATCGTGCCAAATCAAGAACAGGAGAGAGAAAGAGAGAGAGAGATCAAACACATAGATACTACTACATACCCTCAACCCCGAGGGTGAACTACTCCCTCCTCGTCATGGAGACCGCCGGGATGATGAAGATGGCCACAGGTGATGATTCCCCCCTCCGGCAGGGTGCCAGAATAGGTTCCCGATTGGTTTTTGGTGGCCACAGAGGCTTGCGGCGGCGGAACTCCTGATCTAGGTTTATTTCTGGTTTTTTTGGTATTTATAGGAATTTTTGGCGTCGAGAACAAGTCAAGGGGGGTCCACGAGTCAACCACAAGGACGGGGGCGCGCCCTAGGGGGGGACCCCCCCCCCCACCCTTGTGGTGGCCTCGGGACTCCTCTGGTGCATCTCCGGCACTCCGTGGGCTTCCGTTGGTCCATAAAAAACCATCGTAAAGTTTCAGGTCAATTGGACTCCGTTTGATATTTCTTTCCCGCAAAACTCAAAAACAAGGAAAAAACAGAAACGAGCACTGGGCTCTAGGTTAATAGGTTAGTCCCAAAAATAAAATAAAATAGCATATAAATGCATATAAAACATCCAAGATGGATAATATAATAGCATAGAACAATAAAAAATTATATATACGTTGAACACATATCATTCGCCAGTGTCGCGAGATCCTTACGCCAGAGCAACGCGTGACGCGTGCCTACGCGCGTGACTCTCCCAACTCGGAGCACTGGTTTGCGCTAGAGCACGAGGAGGAGCGATGTCGAGGCATCCACGTCGACCATGATGTCCCCCCACCAGCCCAGAGGTTTGCCAGAGGAGGAGGAGGAGGAGGAGGCGGAGGCGGCGTACCAAGCCGCCCTCAAGAAAGCCCAGCAGCACACGCCGGAGGCAAGCCAACTCGAGGAGGATGCCCATTGGGATGGGCTGGACCAAGCCCTTGCCTTGTCGGCGACGGGGAATTCTGTCCATGCTTTGTTGTTCGTCCCGCCACCGCCCTTCGTTGAGCCTAAGGTCGAGCCGGAGCTCGAGTCCACGCCCACGTGGAAGCGGTCCCCGCCGCCCACTTGGCCTGAGGAGTCCGACTCTTGGACCGGCGTGTTCCATAAGTGGGTGACCGCCCTTCCTGTACAGTACGCCGTGATGCTAGAGGAGGAGGCGACCCACCTTGAGCGCCGGAAGGCGCATTGACTCGTCGAGGAGGAGACCGACGACGAGCGGCAGATGCACCAGGAGCAGGAGTTGCGCTGCGAAGAGGAGGCATTGCGCCTTTAGGAGGAGGAGAAGTAGCGCGCCCGCCTCACCGCAATGCCGCTGCCGCAACAGACGCCGGAGGAGGCTGTCCTGGCGGCTTATCAATCCGTGTTTGGGTGGGTTGGGCCGCCTCCTGTCTTCATGGACCTCACTGGCGGTGACAACGACGACAAGGGCAAGTCGGACGCTTAGGGCAGCATGCACCCGGAGTTTTTTTATTGTTTAATTAATGTTTAAGTGGGCTTTGACCCGCGATTGACCGGTCATTTATGCTTAATTATGTGTTATTAAGTTTATTTTCGGTCACATGTTTATCTTATACAATTTTTTAAATGCGAGTAAATATGGGTTTGCCTCTCGTTGGGCGCACCTCCTGACCCAAATTAAAAAGCGGACGCGCCCGTCTGTCTGACCGACTCAAACGGACAAAAGCGGACAAAGCACGCATCCGTTTGGGTCACCGTGTTGAAGTTGCTCTTATGCCATGGATGCAATAAGTCATCTAGACGAAAAAGGGTTTCCCCGCTATATATATATATATATATATATATATATATATATATATATATATATATATATATATAGCAACCAACCAAAACCTACCGAGACAAACACACACACGCACCGAAGGCTGGATACAAAGACGCTGAAAACAGCAACACCACCCCAACAAAATCCTAGCAAACATCAGATGAAAACGCTAAGCACTAATACGAAGTCGTCGGGGCCCTCAACCGTAGGCGCGCCACCGCAAAGAGGAGAAGCCGTGTAAGACAAGCAATGCGCTCCAAGGCAGCGCCTTTAGCAAGAGAATGACACCACCGCGTCGCCACCGCCCAATCCAAGGATTAGGGTTTCCCCGGGAGAACCCCGCCGACAAATGAGATGTCGCGATGACGCCTTTAAGAAGGGGATGACATCAGACCGCCGCTGCCATCGGCCTGGCAAAGCAGAACGAGTTTTCACCCCGGCCAACAACCAACATCACCAGATTGGGATACAGACAACCACAACACCAGCATTGAACGACCCACCCCGGTCAACATGCCGCCCACACGGCCATGGTGGCCGGATAGCGCCCGAGCCGCGTGCTTCGTCCATGAGCACCCCAGCTACCACCAACCGGGCAGCCGCCACGGCATCCGAGCCCCACCCTCATACAGGACACACCAAACCGATGCGGCCAACCGAAACGGAGCAGAAGAACCTTCCACCCCAAAGCCGACACCTTGGCACGGTCGACGACCTTTGCGGCCGGATACGGGCCAGGGGAACTCCGGCAGCCACCTGAAACAGCTGCCAGATGCAACAGAGGGGCACCCTGCCCCCTTCTTGAAGTCCCCTGCCACCTCCACCAGGCCTCGCGCGCACCCACTCCACACCATGGAGCCACGACGAGCTCATCGCTGAATCCATCAAAGAGGGAGGGAGCTCACCCAAGCCTGACACAGACGAACCGCCACGGGAGAGACCCGTCGTCGCCGCATGTAGACCGGGCGACCACCATGGCCGCAACAACGCCGTTGCAGACCACCCCACATAGAGGCCAGGACGGACCTCTGCCAACGTCCCGCGCCGCCCGTCGCCATCCAGGAGCCCGATTTGTGTGGATCTGGCTGGACCCGTGCCAGCACGCCACCGCCCAAATCAAGATCCCCGCGGCCGCCACACTGCAGACGTGCCCTCCACTCGCCAGCGCGTCCCCACCAGGCATCCCCGCCGCCGACCCCGCCATAGCCCAGCGCCCCTGCTCGATCGGCCGTCTCGCGCCAGCCACGATGCGCGAGGAGGGGGAGGAGGAGAGACACCGCCGCCACCGCCGGCCGGGCTTCGCCCGACAGTGTTGCTGGGCGGCAGCAAGGGGGGAGGGCAGAGGAGAGGGGGTCGGGGTTGCGGCGGCTAGTGTTCCCCCGGTCGCTCGCGAGAGCGACGCGGGATGGGAGGGGCGGGAGCTTTCCTGGTCTACTTCAACAAGTCATCTAGTACTCCCTCAGAATTGTATGAAGTCAAACTTCATAAAATTTTATCATATTTATATAAAAAAATATCAACATCTATAATGTTAAAGTTATACAATATGAAAATTTAAGTCATGACACATCTACTTATATTGATTTCATATTGCGAATGTTAATATTTTTTTCTATAAAGTTGATTAAACTTTACGAGGCTTGACTTTAGACAAATACTCCCTCCGGTCCTTTTTACTCTGCATATTACAATTCTCTAAAGTCAAACTTTACAAAGTTTGACCATATTTATATGAAAAAATATCAACATCTACCATGCTAAAGTTATATAATATGAAACTTTAAGTCATGACACATCTAATGGTATTGATTTTAAATTGTGAATGTTGACACTTTTTTCTAAAAAGCTGGTCAAACTTTACGAGGCTTGACTTCGGTCAAATCTTATATGCGAACTAAAAAGGACCGGAGGGAGTATTATATGCTAACTAAAAGGAACAGGAGGGAGTAAAAGCAACCGCTGAAGAGATGGAGGAACCTCTGAATAAAATGGTAGGGCATGTATCTCTCGTGACCTTAGTAAACCAAACAAACTCAACCCAGATAAGGAACACTGAATGCACGACTTAGGAATATTCGGATCCTGTAACATGGGGACCCAAAAAACATGATTAAGTTACTCCGTATCTGTCCAACCGTCGTGGAATTGTATACGTACATGTTTCAGTGATTTGGTCTCACTCTCATCCACCGTGTCCGAGATCGGTCCAAACCTCGGCTTCAGGGCTACCTCTTGCTTTGTGCATGCACTGTAGGTACATGCCCAGACGATGCATGGCACTTATTGTGTTCTCCAACCAGCTTCTGCTGTCTTTACTCTCGCGCCTTCAAAGCCTCGAACGATAAGCACATGCCCCCCACCACACAAAACCAAAAGGAGACTAGCGGGTGAAGATTAGAAGAACACAAAAATGTGATCATGTATAAACAGCAAAGCACACAAGCCTGTAAGTAATGACATCTTCCACTTTCTAGAAATACACAAGCCTGTATAATGCTAGTAAGATCATTTGTTCCGCCACTGGTCGAATTTAGCAAGCCTCCCGTGCTAACATTCAAAAATACTTCCCCGCAAAAAGTTCAAAAATACTACCTCCGTGGCATGGCCCATGGGGGACCAAGCTGGTCGTGCAGGAGCGCAGCACAGACACATGTACACATGCAAGCATGGTTACCATGAATCCACATGCGAGTCCACATGCCGAGGCGCAACATCTGTCCCCGGCGCGCGCTTCCGATCAGCTCAGGCTCAGCTCCGGGCACATGGACCTCCCTTGCATGCATGCTTGCCGACCTGTGCCGCCATTAGAGAAAGAAGATTGCAGTGCAACGGTACAACATGATGAGTCGCTCACGAGGACAGTATTCCAACTTTCCAAGAATAATTGCCTCCCGCAGTCGATGTGCTTACAGATTAACAGATGTTTGGAGCAGTGATGCTCCAACAAGTTGCCAGATTAACCAAGAGCTAGCATGTGGTGAAGATCAGATCAAGGTGGATGGATTAGTTACTGGCATGTGTTGATCAGTGTCGGTGGATTGCGTTCAGAGCTATAGGGCAGCAATAACATGCCTAAGCAGACCCTCGGGACGGGACAAAGGTCCTGGCATCATGGTCACATGGCGTGCTCAGAACTGGGCATGCAAGGGTTCCCTCTGATACTTTCTCTTAAGTTTTCGCCGTTAGATTGGTCCCATGACAGAACATCAAGCTTCTTCCAGCGATGGCAGGAGCACCAATAACAGAGCACTTCTGGCATGTTAATGGTACGCAAACTGCAGGTCATGCACATTAATGACGGAATAACTATGCTCAACACAGTCAGCTCTGAATTACAGAATGGAAAGGCTTCAAGGTTTCTACCGAGTGGTTCTAGATCTTGAATCATGAGATAGTAGAATGGTTGTCGTGAATGTGAAACATGCGTAGGCTTTTCCTGGATCAAGTAGCCTTACTTTAGTGTAACCGTGTCCAAATGCTAGCAGATCTTTGCATAGTAACAGCCCGACAGTTGAAGGTGGTAGGCCATGGCCATAAATGGGGACGAGCTGTCCAAACACGAGCCAAATGGGTATGCAGATCACGTAACTTTTAGGCCAACTCCAGGGGGCAGTGGCATCCTAGCACATGTATGTATCCTGTTGGATCTCGCGAGGCATGGACCGATGACTACTCGATTTGCCAATGACATTTAAGTTCAACTCAGATCTGCCTAAAACATAACAGTTTCTGTGATGACAGTTTTTTTTCCTTCTGAAAAAGAGGTTAAAACCAAACATATGACCACTTTTTTACATACAAAATAAATTATTGGTTCCTCAAGTTACAAGAACTCAAAATATATCTAGTACCCCAACTTTTTCTTAGACGCCATTTTAACCATTGTGTTTTAGAACCAGACATATTCTTCAAAATAAAAAAATGAGGGGAAAGCTGCCGATGTCACTGATTTTCGCCATCCTCTTGCCATGGCGTGGTTTTCTCCTTGTTTCTTGTTTTGACGAAATGTGTCTGGCTTTGACACACGAGGGGTTAGAATAGCGCCTAAACAATAAGGCACTAGATGTCGATCACTTGCAAAGATGAGGAACATTTAAGGAGTGTTCGGTTCCTCTTCGCTCCTTTAACTCCGCTCGCGGGGCGGACCAGACTCCAACTCACTTTGACGGAGCTGCCAAAACCAAGCTCCACCAACTCCATGGAGTGGAGAGATTCTGAACAGCCTTACTTCTCTCTATATATAAGACGACTTCTTTTTTATTTGACATAGGTAACCACGCTTGTGGCATTATCCATCCTTGCATTGCATTGATGATTAGTTCTTGCATTCTGAAGGTATATTTGTAAAACCAAAAAGGTGTTATTACACAATTGCTACACTAGCGGAAGAACATGGACTTTTTTTTTTGAAAGAAGAACATGGACTCATGTTGTTGACCCTGCACTGTACCATGAAGACCGCACGTCCGTTACAGGACCAAACCATCCTAGCTAGCCGGTTAACCGTGCGCACATCCGGGGGCAGTTTGGGAAGGCGCAACCCATTCCTATGTGTATCTCTGCGTTTAAAAGGGCTAGAGCTAGGCCACACTGGTCATCAGAAGCTCAGAACCACCACGACTCGGGGACGAACGTGGTCCGGTGCTCTTCGTCTCCAAGTTTCTTGCACATTGGAGCCAAAGATGGCAAGGTCCGCCATGTCCGGGCTAGTGCTCCTGCTGCTCTGTGCAACCTGCAGGTTGGCGCTAGGAATCACCGATGGTAACGTCCTCATTTATCGTTTCTACCGCTACTCTTGCGTTGATGGATGTTTCTTGAGCTGCGCTGATGAGCTCGATGGTGTGGGTGGTCGCAGGGCTGCTGGCCAACGGCAACTTCGAGCGCGGGCCGCAGCCGTCGCAGCTGCGCGGGACGCAGGTGGTGGGCGCGTCGTCGATCCCGTCGTGGCGGACGTCGGGGTTCGTGGAGTACATCCCGTCGGGGCGGAAGCAGGGGGACATGGTGCTGGTCGTCCCCGAGGGCGCCTACGCCGTGCGCCTGGGCAACGAGGCGTCCATCGCGCAGCGCCTCCGCGGGGCCGTCCCCGGCGCGCGCTACAGCCTCACCTTCAGCGCGGCGAGGACGTGCGCGCAGGCGGAGCGCCTCAACGTGTCCGCGTCCGGCCAGTCCGGCGTGCTGGTCATGCAGACCATGTACAGCAGCAACGGCTGGGACTCCTACTCCTGGGCCTGGGACGCCACCGCCGACGAGGTCGAGGTCGTCGTCCACAACCCCGGTGTCACCGAGGACCCCGCCTGCGGCCCCCTCATCGACTCTGTCGCCATCAAGACCCTCACCCCGCCCCGCCGCACCAACAGTGAGCGCTCGTGCATTCTGTCCGTGTCATGGTTTAATTCCTTCCCTGCGCCGTGTAAGTAACATCGGTCGTGCTGATCTGTAGAGAACCTGGTGAAGAATGGTGATTTCGAGGAGGGGCCGTACATCATCCCCGGGACCAAGTGGGGGGTGCTGATCCCGTCGCGGATGGTGGACGAGCACTCGCCGCTGCCGGGTTGGATGGTGGAGTCGCTCAAGGCCGTCAAGTACATCGACAGCGACCACTTCGCGGTGCCGCGGGGGCGCCGGGCCGTGGAGCTGCTGGCGGGGAGGGAGAGCGCGATCGCACAGGTGATCCGCACCGTGCCGGGGAAGCAGTACGCGCTGTCCTTCAGCGTGGGCGACGCCAGCAACACGTGCCGCGGGTCGCTCATGGTGGAGGCCTACGCCGGCAGGGAGTCCACCAAGGTGCCGTACGAGTCGGCGGGGCAGGGCGGCGCCGCCAAGCGGGCCGTGCTCCCGTTCCGCGCCACGTCGTCTCGCACGCGCGTCGTCTTCTTCAGCTCCTTCTACAATACCATGACTGACGACATGAGCTCGCTCTGCGGGCCGGTGATCGACGACGTCGCCGTCGTCAGCGTGCGCGCCCGGCCGCCAAAGCGCCCCTAGAACGATAAGCTGGCTGGCCCTAGTGCGTTGTTGTTGCATCCGTGTTAATTAGACTGCTTAGGCGCTCAAATTGCTTATTGGGCTTGAATGTGCACTAAGGAATTCGTCGGAGAGGTGCCACACTCGGTATGTCACTAGCTGTTGGAAGACTAGCTGTTGAAAGACGTTAACTCTACCTCTGCCTTCTCTTGACTAAGAGCATCTTCATTTTGCATCTCGAGCGCCAAAAACCATTCTTCAACTGATAATGTAGACACAAAAAAAATAATTACATCTTGGTATTCAGAAGATGTAAAAGACAACACCTAAAAATGTAAATTTGCATCTTCACCTATCGAAGATGTAAAACCGGCGGCCGCGCATCAACTGCCCAACCGCTTTCATTTCCTTCCTTCCGCCCGCCACTAGCCGACCACCACTCTGGCCATGGACGACACCGACGACCCCGCCTTCTCCTCTACTGGTCTGACCCACCCCGCCGCGCCGCCATAGCTGCTGAGGAGCCGCCCATTTGAGTTCGTCCCGCCGCACTTCCACTGCCGCGCCACTCGCTCACAGCACCACGCCACCGCCGCCCTGTTGCTAGATCTGGCCGCTCCACCGCCGCCCGCCTCCAAATCGGCCTAATTGGCCGCTTCTCCGTCGCCGAATCGCCGCCGCATGATTTAAGCTCCCCCTGCCGCCACCGGATTCGAGCCGCATAGTCGCCTTCACGCCGCCGTCGTTTTTCCACCGCCAGACTCGACCTTCTTGTGCCGCACGGTCGTCGCCCCGCTGTGACCAATCCTCCGCTCGATTCACAACCGCGCCACCGACTATTCGAGCCCCCCTCCAGCCGCATTCGACCTCCCGGCTCTCGCCGCCGCCGCCGCTCCTCCCATCTCTTGGCACTCGGCCACCGACGCTTATGCCGACTAGTTGTACACAGCCACGCGGCCGACGATCGGTTTTACATATCCACTTTACATCATCTATCGAAATTGCTCTTTTACATCTTCAATATACAACATCTGTTGAAGTTGCCACTTTTTGAAGATGTGAAATGGCCTTTCTGGAGATGTATTTTTTACATCTCCAAATTTGCATCATCTATTGGAGATGCTCTAAGAGATGATCTTCTCTGAGCAATAATATGTCTCACCACATGTCTGAGGATATCTAGTTATGAGAAATAACACTAAGAGATAACTATTGTACACCATTTTTACTGTCTTACCTAGATTGCATGCACTACTGCAAAACTGGCTACTAGCGGCAGGTGCAAAATGCCTACTAGCGGTGGGCAAGGCGCCCGTTGCACCATGTCTTCCATTGATAAGTTGTTACTAGTGGTGGGCGTCGGTTCCTGCCCATCATTAGTAACTAAAATATAACAGTGACGAGCCCAAAACCTTTCACACCACTAGTATATTTTGATGTAGGGTGGAACCCTATATGACCGATCTTTCACGAAAGGAGCGGATCCCACGAAGAACATGAAGAACACGAAGGGAAATCACAAAGGGGAACACAAGAGAAACACTCAAACCAACAAGTATGATCACACATGTGCTAGATCCATGAACACAAAGGGAGATACATGATCCATGATCAACAAGGGACGATAGAAGGGGTAACCGGTTCTTCTCCGTGAGGAGGTCTTGATGGTCTTCTCCGCGAGGAGGTCTTCAATCCAATGTGGATCTTCTCCGTAGAGGGGCCGCGGTCTCTCTCGTGGAGTAGATCTAATGTGGATGAGCGAGGCTCTATCTCTCAAATGAGCTATCACAACGCTAACCCTAAAACGTAGGTAGGAGGAGACTATATATAGTCTAGGGGGCGAAAGGGTACATGGGCCTCAGCCTTTTACTGTGCGCAGACAGACGGGGCCGGACGTCCGGGCGTCGGGCCGGATGTCCGGGCCTTCGGGAGGACCCGGATGTCCGGGCCTTCGGGAGGACCCGGATGTCCGGGGCTGGGGCCGGATGTCCGGGCTGACGGGGCGTCTCTTCTGTCCTATGGATCGGTGGTGTCCGGATATTCGGGCGGGAGGCCGGATTTCTGGGTTGGGGCCGGATGTCTGGGCCGGTCGCCGGATGTCCGGGCCCTGTACACTTGGTCGATGGTCCGTTGCTGCAGGTGACACCTCCAGGGGCCGGATGTCCGGGGCCTGGGAGTTGTTCTTGACTCCTTCCGTCGGTTCTCTTCATCCATGAACTTGGCGGCTTGTCCGTCTTCACGTGCATCTTCGGGAGGGTCCTCTTGGTACCTAATCATGCACAACATCTCGGACTTAAGTAGTAGCCATGTCTTGAGAGGATCATATGTAATATCACTAAGGAGAGAAGTCACCTCGGTCTCGAGAGCTCTAGCTCTAGCTCGAGTCATAGGTCCTCTTGGCACTTCGTGAGACGATGGTAGGTCCATGGGGATGACCGTAGGATGCTCCGCATCATCTCCCCTCCCTTGGGGAAGATCCGACCTCGGATCGAAATCCTCATCACCATGGTAGGGCGAGAGATCTTTGTCGTTGAAGATGTCGCTCATGGAGTACTTGTCGCGTGGAATGTCGATCTTGTAGGCGCTGTTGTTGTAGCGTTCAAGCACCTTGAAGGGTCCATCCGATCGTGGTGGAAGTTTGGACTTGCGTTCATTGGGGAAGCGGTCCTTGCGAAGGTGTAGCCACATAAGGTCTCCAATGTTGAACACCATGGGGTGCTTGTTGATGTTGAGCTTGGTCGCAAGTCGTTGTACTTGGCACTCGATGGAGTGCCTTGTATCTTCATGCACCTTCTTGAGATGGTTCACACGTGCGCTTGCATCCATATTGATGCGCTCTTGTAGTGGTAGAGGGAGAATGTCCAAAGGGGACAATGGGTTGAAACCGTAGACGACCTCGAAGGGGGACTTGCCGGTAGTTGAGTGTCTTGCGCGGTTGTAGGCGAACTCGGCGATAGGTAGACACTCCTCCCACTCTTTGATGTTCTTCTTGATTAGCACTCGAAGTAGAGCGGAGAGTGTTCGGTTGGTCACCTTCGTTTGGCCGTCGGTTTGTGGATGGTACGCCATGGAGAAGAGTAGCTTAATTCCGAGCTTGGCGCATAGGGTCTTCCAAAAGTAACTCAAGAACTTGACATCATGGTCCGAGATAATCGTCTTTGGCACTCCATGTAGTCGTAAGATTTTCCTACAAAAGAGATTGGCAACATGTGAAGCATCGTCTATCTTGTTGCAAGGAATGAAATGTGCCATCTTAGAGAATCGGTCCACAACAACAAATACCGAATCCTTTCCATTTCTAGTTCTAGGTAATCGAAGTACAGAATCCATGCTAATATCTTCCCATGGTTGATATGGAATTGGGAGAGGCATGTAAAGGCCATGGGATTGAGCTTTAGACTTAGCTTTGCGACATGTAGAGCGTCGGTTGGTGAAGCGGTTGACGTCGCGAAACATCTTGGGCCAATAATAGTTCTTGGAGAGCGTAGCAAAAGTCTTATCGCGTCCGAAATGTCCCATTAGTCCTCCTCCATGAGATTCCTGCAAAAGCAACAAACGAAGAGAAGACCCAGGGATGTAAAGTTTGTTAGCTCTCATAAGATATCCATCTTTGATGTAATAGCGTTCCCAAGATGTATGTGTCAAACATTTGGCATAAGGAATAGCAAAAGTGGGATCATGCTCATAGAAGTCTTTTATGTGCTCAAACCAATGACATCCAATTCAAGTTGAGTAACAAGCATGCATATGCGGGAAAGAGCGTCCGCCACAACATTTTCCTTACCTTTGATGTACTTGATGACATATGGAAAAGACTCAATGAATTCACTCCATTTAGCATGACGCTTGTTCAACTTGGTTTGACCCTTAAGGTATTTAAGCGTTTCATGATCGGTATGAATGATAAATTCATGAGGGCGAAGATAATGTTCCCATTCATGCAAAACTCGCACTAAAGCATATAACTCTTTGTCATAGATGGGGTAATTGAGTTGCGCTCCGGAAAGTTTCTCACTAAAATAAGCTATGGGGCGCTTCTCTTGCGTTAACACACCTCCTATGCCATTACCACTAGCATCGCAATGAATCTCAAAGGGTTTGTCAAAGTTGGGTAATGCAAGCACGGGAGCATGAGTAAGCAAATTCTTAAGCTCATTGAAAGCGGTGTATTGGGATGGTCCCCAAACAAAAGGCGCATTTTTCTTGCTCAAGGCATGCAAAGGTGAAGCAATGGTGCTAAAGTCCTTCACAAATCTACGGTAAAAACCGGCTAAACCAAGGAAGCTACGCACTTGATGCAAGTTGGTTGGTTGTGGCCAAGTTTTAATACATTTATCTTAGAGTCATCAACATGAACACCCTTAGAGGAAACAACAAAACCCAAGAAAACAAGCTTATCAACGCCAAAAATGCACTTTTCCACGTTAGCATAGAGGTGCTCTTTTCGAAGAGTTTGCAAAATGGTTCGAACATGGGTGACATGATCTTTAAGAGATTTGCTATAAACAAGGATATCATCAAAGTAGACCACAACAAACTCACTAATGTAAGGGCGAAAGACATGATTCATAAGACGCGTAAAAGTACCCGGTGCTTCCGATAAACCCATATGCATGACTAACCACTCATACAAACCAAACATTGTTTTGAAGACGGTTTTCCATTCATCACCGTCTTATATGCAGATTTGATAGTAACCACTTTTAAGGTCAATTTTGGAAAATATAGTGGCACCACTAAGTTCATCAAGCATATCATGAAGGCGTGGAATGGGATACCTATAGCGAATGGTGATAGCATTGATAGGTCTACAATCGGAGCACATGTGAATGCTACCACCTCTTTTTGGCACAAGAATGACCGGAATGGCGCAAGGACTCAAACTTTCGCGCACATGTCGATGGTCTATGAGATGCTTTACTTTCCTTTGTATTTCTTTGGTTTCTTCGGGGTTGACGCGGTATGGAGCTTTGTTCGAAAGAGGTGCTCCGGGATGAGGTCGATGCGGTGCTCGATGCCTCGTAGTGGAGGTAGTCCCAGAGGTAGCTTGTTGGGGAAAACATCTTGGAATTCCTGTAAAAGAGAAGACAACACTAAAGGTAGAGTGTGAGAGGTGTTAGATTTTGGTGCGTCGTCCTTGCACAAAAGGATGTAGTGTATCACACTAGATGGGTTCTCACACACTTCTCTTATCTCACGTTTGGTGGCAAATAGAACTAGGTTCTTCTTTTCGCTCATCGTGGAGGCACTCAATTTGGGCTTGTGGCTCTCACTCTCTTTTTGGTGGTTTGCTCTCTCATTATTCTCTCCATGATGGGTGGCTTTCTTGTCGGTGATCACTTGGCTTGGAGACATAGGGCGAAGTACGTACTCCTTTCCTTTCATCTTGAAGATGTAGTGGTTCGTTCGGCCATTGTGGATGACACCTCTATCAAATTTCCATGGTCGACCAAGGAGAAGGTGTCAAACGGTCATTGGAACAACATCACACTCCAAAGTGTCTTCGTAAGATCCGATTTTGAAGGAGACTTGCACTCTATGCTCGACTTGAATAGTGTCAGAGTCGCTTAGCCATTGAACTTTGTAGGAATGTGGGTGCTTCGTCCTGGGCAATTGGAGCTTGGAGCAAAGTTCTTTACTTGCTAAGTTATGGCAACTCCCTCCATCGATGATGACCTTGACGGACCTTCCATTGATGCCGGCCTTGGTATGAAAGATATGGCATCTTTGGTCTTCTTCTTGGTGATGTTGAAGGGTCAAGACCTTGGAGACAACGAGAGTGGGACTTGAATCTTCATCACAAAAGACTTGTTCCTCTTCATCGTTCACTTGCCGGTGCATGGCGACTTGCTCAAGTGCTTCCGTTTCTCCTTCGCTCATGGAGTCGTATGTACCATCGTCGTTGAGAATCATGGTTCGCTTGTTGGTACACTCAAAGGATTTGTGGCCTCAGCCTCAGCATGTGAAGCATTTGAAGGAACTTGTCTTGACGGTCTCATCGGTTGGGGTAGATGATGATGAAGCTCTCGGCTTGAAGTTTCTTGTAGTAGGAGGATGACTTGGAGTTGTCAAAGTTTTCTTGTAACTCGACTTGTCGACGTTGCTTGTAGAAGGCTTGCTTGAGGTAGACGGTGTTGGAGTCGTTGAAGCTTGGGTGTTGGAGAAGCTGTATGACTTGGATGGGAACTTGGCATACTTGAAGTCTTCTTGCACTTGATGTTCCGCTTTGGTAGCTTGATGCACTAGCTCGATGAGGTTCGAGTATGGTTGGAAGTCAGCGATCTTCTTGATGGGATGATTGAGTCCATTCAAGAAACGTGCCATAGTTTGCTCATCATCTTCCATGACATTGGCTCGTATCATTGCAATCTCCATTTCCATGTAGTACTCTTCAACGCTCTTGGTTCCTTGCTTGAGTAGTTGGAGTTTCTTGAAGAGGTCGCGGTTGTAGTAGGTCGGCACGAAGCGTGTTCTCACGACATCCTTCATTTTCGCCCAAGTAGTGATGGGTGGTTCACCTTTTGCCTCTCGGCGTTAAATGACTTGTTCCCACCAAATGAGGACATAGTCTTGGAACTCAAGGGATACCATCGCAATCTTCTTCTCTTCTTCATAGTTGTGCAAGCGGAAGATTTTTTCGACCTTCAATGCCCATGAAAGGTACTCTTCGGGATCATTGCTTCCATTGAACTTGGGCATGGTGAACTTTAGCTTGCCATAGCATTGCTCTTCATTGTGTTCGGGTCGGGGATGATGACGTCCTTGACGAGGAGGATCGTCTCTCACAACTTGCTCTTGCCGTGGAGGATTTCCATTGTTTTCTTGCTATTGTTGAACTTGATGTTCTTGGTGAGCTTGTGGAGGAACTTGTAGAGCTTGACGTTGCACGCAAGCTTGATATATGCGTTCGTGAACTTCTTCGTGAAGTGCTTCTTCATGTTCACGAGCTTGCCGGCCTCGGTTGGCTACGACTCGACTTGATTCTCAGAGGGCACGTTGCGCCTCAAGTGCTTGAGCTTCTCGTAATTGTTGCTCTTGATGTTGTGCCTCGGCATCTTGTGCTTCTTGGTGTAGACGCGCTCACTCTTCCTCTTTGTGTTGGCGTTGTCGTTGTCGTTCTTGTGCTTGCACAAAGATAGCTTGGTTTTGACAATGTCATTGTTCTTGAGAGTTGTTGTCGTGTAGAGGGTTGCGGTTGGCTTGACGATCTTGGCGCGTGGCATGACAAAGAGTATTTGATGTCAATGTACTTGAGCCGGAGATGGTGTAGTCGAAGTGTTGACTTGAGCGGCTCCATCTTGATGAGGACGAAGTGGAAGAAGAGCAGTTGAGCAACAAAGCACGGATCTCGTCCATTCTTGCATCATTCTCTTGCTTGTGGTCGAAGTAGTCTCTTGTACGTTGCTCGGAAAGTCGCAAGTCGGTGACGAGGTTGTCGATGAGTTCACTCATTGCTTGTTGCTCTTGATGCAAAACACGTTGTGCACCAAAGAGGTGGCTCTTTGTGACATAGGAGTTCATGTCGTCGTCTTGCCCGATGAAGAGTGAGTTGGTAGAAGTACTTGGCATATCCATCATTCCAAACAAATATGTGAGTGGGAGAAGGATAAGAACTTATACCAAATGTACCTTGACCGATGTTGAGGATGGATCAAAGATCACTCCAATGTGGAACAAGGAAATATCACAATTAGTACCAATTCTTGTCGGTTTCTCACACCTACACAAGTAAAAGCTTATGGTGGAGCTCGGTTAGGATGGTGGCATAAAATTTGATGCAATTGTTAGTGAGCTTCAATAATGTTGGAAAAGATTCGCAAGTTTGCAATGCAACATGTAGACCAAGCAAAATATGGTACACGGAAACACACACGCAAAGAGATAAGTGGGGTCGTGCAACCAAGGCTGAGCCAAAATATGGAATCCACGAAAATGCTCTTGATGCACAACACTAGAGAGATGCTAGCACGATTGCACAATAGGCGGATACAAGACTTGTGCACAACCTACTAAGCAAAAATACAACGACTTCTATCCCAAGTATGCTATATGTATGGTGTTCCGATGATATGATCCAAGATGATCTAGTACGACAATCTTAATGTTGTATGATGCTATGGTTCTTGCTTAAAAGCTCTTTGCTTATCTTTCCCTTTTGCTTAAAATCTTGTTTGGCTCTTTGTGTTTGAGCTCTTTTCTCATGCAATGCTTCACGAACCAAGATAGCAATTGTGTATGCGATGACAACTTTGTGACATAAGAGATGATACCAAGATATGCACCAATGACATATGTATGCTATGGGAAGTATGATCACTACTGTGCACAAGTCACGTTGCGGCAATACTCAAAGGCTAGTCTCGATGGGTAAGCGACGCAAAAGAGTAAGGCTATGATGGCTATCAATGTAATTGCAAGAATGATGTATCACTATACCAAGATGAGGTTACCGCTTCTTGCTTACGGTATGGTTTCAAAATGGTGTAGTGGCTGTTGTTGATGACGCGTCCGTGGCGAAGATGAGTGGCGGTGATGTTGATGTCGAACCAAAATAGCCGAAACACAATAGGACATGGAATCACAACTCAAATTCTCAGAGCAAAATGTGACAAAATTGTCGGAGTTAGTAGTGGTAAGCGATGGTTGTGTATGTGGTATATGGTGGTGCTATACGGAAGTGGTGGTGGTATGCGGAAGTGTATGTGGGCACCGGAACAAAATTTGGCGAAATTTGGACGGGAAACGGTGCAGTGGATGGAAGTGATGCTGCCAGGTGCCGGATGTCCGGGCTTGGTGGCTGGATGTCCGGGTGGCCGGATGTCCGGGTTGTCGGGCAGGATGTCCGGGCTCTGGATCCATGGACGAACTCAAAGATCTTCGTGTGGAGAGGTCAAATCCGGGCAAAATTCGAGGAAATTTGTGGATGGAAATTGGGGAATAGATGATGGAAAGCTAGATCTACCTGCAACACATGAAATATGTGGATCAAATCCAACAAAACTTCATCACACCAACAAATCACAAAAACAATTGTGGCTTTTTTGTGGGGAATTTTCGAATTAGGAACAGAATCAACAAAACAAGGCTAGAAACACAACGGGGAGGCTCTGAAATCGTGATGAACGTGGCTCTAGATACCAAGATGATGTAGGGTGGAACCCTATATGGCCGATCTTTCACGAAAGGAGCGGATCCCGCGAAGAACACGAGGGGAAACACGAGGGGAAAGCACAAAGGGGAACACAAGAGAAACACTCAAACCAACAAGTATGATCACACATGTGCTAGATCCATGAACACAAACGGAGATATATGATCCATGATCAACAAGGGACGATACAAGGGGTAACCGGTTCTTCTCCATGAGGAGGTCTTGATGGTCTTCTCCGCGAGGAGGTCTTGAATCCAACATGGATCTTCTCCGTAGAGGGGCCGCGGTCTCTCTTGTGGAGTAGATCCGATATGGATGAGCGAGGCTCTATCTCTCAAATGAGCTATCACAACGCTAACCCTAAAACGTAGGTAGGAGGAGAGTATATATAGTCTAGGGGGAGAAAGGGTACATGGGCCTCGACCCTTTACTATGCGCAGATAGACGGGGTCAGACGTACGGGCGTCGGGCCGGATGTCCGGGCCTTCGGGAGGACCCGGATGTCCAGGGATGGGGCCGGATGTCCGGGCTGACGGGGCATCTCTTTTGTCCTCTGGATCGGTGGTGTCCGGATATCCGGGCAGGAGGCCGGATTTCCGGGTTGGGGCCGGATGTCCGGGCCGGTCGCCGGATGTCTGGGCCCTGTAGACTTGGTCGTTGGTCTGTTGCTGCAGGTGACACCTCCAGGGGCCGGATGTCCGGGGTCATGGCCGGATGTCCGGGGCCCGGGAGTTGTTCTTGACTCCTTCCGTCGGTTCTCTTCATCCATGAACTTGGCGGCTTGTCCGTCTTCACGTTCATCTTCGGGAGGGTCCTCTTGGTACCTAATCATGCACAACATCTCGGACTTAGGTAGTAGCCATGTCTCGAGAGGATCATATGTAATATCACTAAGGAGAGAAGTCACCTCGATCTCAAGAGCTCTAGCTCTAGCTCGAGTCATAGGTCCTCTTCGCACTTCATGAGACGATGGTAGGTCCATGGGGATGACCGTAGGATGCTCCGCATCATATTTTTTTATCATTTTTGAAAAAATGTGGCTCCTCTAGTTTCCTCCTTGACGGAGAAAAGGTGAGGGATGCGGCAACCAACTCGCGACAGTTTTCAATAATTCAAAAAGAAGAGAGGAAGGAGAGGGTGGCGGTGATGATGTCATTGCCGTTCTCGATCCGATGGAGATGGACGACATTGGCCACCACAGGCACAACATCCCCGCGCTCCCCCCATGCAGCCCATCTGCAAGGATAGTTGGCAAGGGACAGCGGCATATAGTCCCCTCGAGCTCGTGGATGGGGAGAACCTCCATGGAGTACGTGTCGTCGGACCCTGCCGTCGGTCTCCCTCTAGCTCGGGCAGGCGTCCGCGGGAGTATAGTTGTAGGGCATGCATAGATCGTTTGGAGCTCAAGCTGATTGACTGGATGAGAGGGGGAAGAGCTCATTCGTGACAATGGTGTGTGCGTGTTATACTGTTATTGGGAGAGAGAGAGAGAGAGAGGAGAAGAGATGATTTGTGGGTGCACGTTGGGTGTGCACAGTGGATGAGAGACACCTCATCAATTCAAGGTAAGGTCGCATCGTCCAATCACAAGGCAGCATTTTAGCTCGTCAGATTGCCCAAGTACTAGTGTCAAGTAACTTGTACTATACGACTTTTCCATTCTTATCATATTCTCACTATTGCCCAAGCTGCTGTTGCTACTGGTATTGGTGTCTACCTCTCCTTGCCGCAGGATCAGATGGAAGTTAATGTACAGATTCAAGCCTCTGCTATTATCACAAATTCTCCTTTGCAAGCTGAAGCTTTGGCCCTTCTTTTAGCTGGTCAAGTGGCCAAAAGGCTATGCATTTCTCATCCCACTTTTCTTACTAACAATCTGTCTTTGGCGTCATGGGCGGCTAGCCGAAAGATTAAGGAATCTACTACTCCTTGGACTATTAGAAAAGTTTTGGCTGATTTCTTCTGCTACTCCTCAGATCTTCAGTGCCATGTGTTTCACATCTCTAGGGAGATCAATGATATTGCTCACAATGTAGCTCACCAGGTTCTAAGATCAGTGGTTGAACCTGACATATGTTGTTTCGCTTTAGCTCATCGGAATATGACTTGCCCTGTAGTTTCTCTTCTCTCTAATTTCCAATTTCAGGGCTTTGTAATTCATGTTGTACGTTGTTACTAAGCTGAAATGAAAAGGTTCGGTCTGATTTTAGAAGCTTCCATAATTTTTTCTTTTGTGATTTTTGTTGATTTTCATCAGTTTTCTTTGTTTCATTCTTTTGTTTTCTTTGTTTTTCTTCATTTTTATTGATCTTTTTGTCTTTTTTGAGTACATATCGATTTTTTCAATACACGTTTTACATTTGTTTATAGATGTGTAACATTTTTTTATACACGTTGAACATTCTCAAATACACCTTGAATGTTTTTTCAAATAAATGTTAAACATTTTGAAGTATGCATTGAACATTCTTTGGATCTGCACAATCATTTTTTTACATTGTATAAAGTATTTTAAAATGGTACGATCATTTTCTTGGAACGGCCGAACATTTTCTCTAAATGTTAGAAACGTTTTTTAATGGTACGCAACATTTGTTTAAATTACGAAAACATTTTTTTACTTTGCACAATTTTTAGTAGAAATGTTCTGAATATATTTTTGAAACACGTACAATTGTTTTGCAATGGCACGAACCAATTCTTTTGAATTACATGGACATTTATATGCTATCAACATTTTTAAAAGTTGCACGACATTTTTCTAACATAACATTGACATTTTTTGAATGACAGGTGAATATATTTCGAAATGTATACGAAAAAATGAACAAAAATTGCGCGTGCCTACATGCGTAGCTTGACAAGCGTAGTGTGTGGTTGATGTCTTGAATATGGGCCCATCCCATTTAATTAGCGTAAGTGGCGGCGCCAAGTACCGTCTCGCATGCCCACCCTACTTTGCGCATAGGTTGGGGCATAGCAAAGTGTCGCGTAACCCCAGTGCTCCCGCTACGTACACTTGCTCCGGCTCGACTAGCTCTCCTTTCCTGTTGTGGGAAGGTTCTAGGTCTTCCCACACTCGTTTTTTTGAGTGGTTTTATTTTAGTCTTTCTGCCTTTCGTTTTTCCTTCTTTATTTCATTTTCCATTTGCGTTCTTTCTGTCTCTTTTCTTTTTTCGTGTCTTATTTTTATTTTTAAATTCAAGAATAATTTCATAAATCCAGGATTACTTTCAAATTTGATGATTTTTTTGATTTCTTAATATTGCAAACAAAATTCGAATTCGAAAATATTTGTAAAAAATGGAAATATTTGGCAAATTCATGATTATTTTTTGGAATCCTAAGAATTTTCTGAAATTCAGGAACAATTTTCAAATTTGTGAACTTTTTTGGAAATCCAGTAATATTTTTGTGAAATACATTATCATTTTATGAAATTCAGAATTTTTTTTCTCAAATTTGTGATCATTTTTAAAATTCTGATTTTTTTAAAAAAATGGGAACAATGTTTGAAATTTTATAATTTTCAAATTCTTCAACATTTTTTAAAATTCAAGAACTTATTTAATTCCTAGAATATTTTTTAAATTCATTAACCATTTTAAGAATATTGTGAACAAAGACTTAATCATTTTTTCAAAATTCACAATATTTTTTAAATTCATGATCATTTCTTGAATTCTACTCCCTCTGTCCCATAATATAAGAGCGTTTTTACACTAAACTAGTGACAAAACGCGTCAAAAACACTCTTATATTATGGGACGGAGGGAGTATTTTTCTATTCCAGCCTTTTTTTTATTTTGGAATGCATGGAAATTTTTGTAGTTAAACATAGAACATCCAGAAGCAAAAGGAAAGTTGCGTGAAAGAACCGCACTTGGGCCGGCCCAAGTGACGCGCAAACTTAGTTCTTCGTTCCTCCGGTAATTGGATTGATATATAAGGATTGGGGTTGTCACCCGTATGCTTCTTATCTTTGGCTTTGAACAAGAGGAGTCCTTTCAAGCTTCATCAAATCCATGGCACAAGGTCTGTTTTACATTATAGAATCGAGCAAGAATCGGATTGTGAATTAGGATTGTATGCAAGAAGGGATTCGGAAACAGGAAAGCGAGTCAAGTAATCTGAATACGTAGTCACTCTCATTCTAATGCTTATATCCAGAACTAGTTCACCGAACAAAGGGGCAGAACTACTGACTAAACTGTAGCGAGCTAATACCTAATCGGCGCCTGCAGCAGGTACTGTGACGCCCCGAGACCGGCGTGCCAGGTGTCTTCCAGTTATTCCCTCTCTTTGCCATGTCATTTGCTTGCGTGTTGCATCTTGCCATGTCATCATGTGCATTGCATCATCATGTTTTCAAAACTTGCATCCGTCCCGGTCTCCCCGTTCCTTCCGTTGTCCGTTCTGAGCCCAGACACACTTGCACGTGCCCGCGGCATGTCCGAAATATTATTTTATAAGTGGCCGAAAAATGTTCTCGGAATGGGTTGAAAGTTGGCATGCGGTGTTGTTATGTTGTCAGTAGGCCGCTTGCCAAGTTTCATCGCATTCGGAGTTCGTTTGACGCCCCAACGGATAACTATAGCGGCAGTATAGACGGTCTATCGTCGGACGTTTCGGTCTCCGAAACAGTCGCCGGGTCTCTCTCTCTTTTCTCTCCTCTCAGCACGAGGCCTTATGCACAGCCCACAAGTTCCAACCGACCCCTCACGTGCGCGTCCGAAACTTCCCCGGACCCGACCTGGGCAGTTGTCTCCGTTGGACTCAGATCATACCCAAACATCTATAAAGTATCACCGTTTTCTCGTAGGAGTCTCCTAACCTATTTTTTCTCGGACCGTCCGATTACGATCGGAGGGACCTAACCGCCCTAAAATGATCTGTTTTGCTATATATAGACCTCCTTGTATATTTATAGTTCAAACCCTAAAATCTAGGAGATGTGTCCCGTCGCCCGCCGCCGCTTTCCAAATCCCCCTCGGGATCTACCCCTGCCCGATCCACCGAACCAGCGCCCGAGCCTCCACCTCTCGATCCCCTCCCGATCCAACCACCAACCACAGTCGCCACCGCAGCCTCGCTCCCCAGCCTCCCACAAGCAGAGGCCCCGCGAATCTCTCGTGCTCGCCGCTCCTCCCGATCCAACGCGCCTTCCGGCGAGCTCTCGCTGGACGACGACCAGGCCAAGCCTCGCCATCCCTGGCCTCCCCCTCACTGTCCCTCCCTCTCTCCCGTTGCTAAACTCTCCCCTTTCCCTGTGTTCTTCACGCAGGAGCAGCAGTAGACCGTGGCGCCACCACCGGAGCTCGCCGTTGTCGGGAATTCACTGTATTTCGTCGGAGATCCCGTCCTCGTCCTGGATCCGGTCAGTTCTGCCATGCCACAGCGTGCCCTTCTCCTTCCTTTGGTCTCCTCCTCCACTCAGTTCTCTTTCCCTCTCTCTGTTCTCCTTGTAGCGATGTCGCCTCCTACCTGTGCGTCGTGTGCGAGAACCGACAAGGCTCCAGTGCCAAGGCTTGCGTGCCCTACCAGGCCGCCTCCTCCACAGATCTGGGCCGAAGCCCATGGTGAGGCCCCAGCGGAGCCTCCGTTTTTTTAGTAGACCCAGCCTGCTTCAGATTCGGCCCGATAGGGTTTTTTTCCCCTGTTCTGCGACTTTGCTAATTATCCAGAGACTACAGTTTTTCAAAAAACCCCTTAATGTTCATGCATCAATAATTCACTAACCATGCATCAGAATTAAATAAACTATATATGTAAAATGCTTAGTTTTTCATCTAGTTTCATAATATGTCATTTTCATCCATGTTAAAAATGTTTAAACTGTTGTTTGCATTAATTTTCTTAAATGCCATGTTAAAATGCTTTATTTCATAACTAAATAACCGTAGCTCCAAACTTAATAAACTTTATATGTAAATGGGGTAGAAAAATGCCTAGTTTAACATGGTGGCATTACTTTGTATGTTTAACAACTCTAAAATTGTGTTTAGGGCAGAACAGTACCAAACCTAAAAATATGCACATGAGGTTTTTCCAGAATTGTTGTTTGTTGTTCCGGCCTCATTTAAACTTGCCTAGATAGGTAGTTTTCATATGCTTCACCTCTTGCCATGCTAACCAACATTTAATATTGTTGAGTACATAAACGGGAGAGAACTAAATAATTGATGTGGTGTTTCGTCAATATGCAACCCGTTGCATGTTGAGCTCCACTTAACTTGTAGTTTTGCTTGTGCACTTTGCCATGCCATGCCTCATTAAACCGGACATGCATCATACTTGGTTGTGCATCATGCCATGTTTATGTGATGGTTGTTTACTATGTTGTTTGCTTTTTTCCGGTGTTGCTTCTTCAGGTTAGTTCCGATAACGTCGCGTTTGTGAGGATCCGTTCGACTACGTCCGTTCATCTACTTCTTGGATTCTTTCTTCTTCCTTGCGGGATCTCAGGCAAGATGACCATACCCTCGAAATCACTTCTATCTTTGCTTGCTATTTGCTCGATCTATTGCTATGCCGTGATACCTACCACTTGCCTTATCATGCCTCACATATTGCCATGTAAAACCTCTAACCCACCTTTCCTAGCAAACCATTGTTTGGCTATATTACCTCTTTTGCTCAGCCCCTCTTATAGCGTTGCTAGTTGCAGGTGAAGATGAAGTTTGTTCCATGTTTGGAACATGGATATGTTGGGATATCACAATATCTCTTATTTATTTAATGCATCTATATACTTGGTAAAGGGTGGAAGGCTCGGCCTTATGCCTGGTATTTTGTTTCACTCCTGCCGCCCTAGTTTCCGTCATACCGGTGTTATGTTCCTTGATTTTGCGTTCCTTACACGGTTGGGTGTTATGGGGACAGTTTGCTTTGAATAAAACTCCTCCAGCAAGGCCCAACCTTGGTTTTACCATTTGCCTCACCACCACCTACTTTTCCCTTGGGAGTCGCGCTCCCGAGGGTCATCTTTATTTTAAGCCCCCCCGGGCCAGTGCTTGTCTAAGTGTTGGTCCAAACCGAGCTACCTGCGGGGCCACCTTGGGGAAACTTGAGGTTTGGTTTTACTCGTAGCTAGTCTCATCCGGTGTTGCCCTGAGAACGAGATACGTGCGACTCCTATCGGGATTATTGGCACATCGGGTGGCTTTGCTGGTCTTGTTTTACCATTGTTGAAATGTCTTGTAACCGGGATTCTGAGTCTGATCGGGTCTTCCTGGGAGAAGGAATATCCTTCGTTGACCGTGAGAGCTTGTGATGGGCTAAGTTGGGACACCCCTATAGGGTTTTGAACTTTCAAAAGCCGTGCCCGCGGTTATGAGCAGATGGGAATTTTTTAATGTCCGGTTGTAGAGAACTTGACACTTAACTTAATTAAAATGAATCAACCACGTGTGTAGCTGTGATGGTCTCTTCTCGGCGGAGTCCGGGAAGTGAACACGGTTCTTGTGTTATTCTTGAACGTAAGTAGTTTCAGGATCACTTCTTGATCATTTCTAACTTCTCGACCGTGTGCTGCTTCTCTTCTCGCTCTCTTTTGCGTATGTTAGCCACCATATATGCTAGTGCTTGCTGCAGCTCCACCTTACTACCCCTTTCCTACCCATATGCTTAAATAGTCTTGATCTCGCGGGTGTGAGATTGCTGAGTCCTCGTGGCTCACAGATACTTCCAAACAGTTGCAGGTGCCGATGATACCAGTGCAGGTGACGCAACCGACCTCAAATGGGAGCTAGATGAAGATTGTGTTCGTTGTGTTGTTTCGTTTCCAGTTGAACAGTAGTGGAGCCCAGTTGGGACGATCTGGGATCTAGCATTTGGGTTTTTCTTCTTTTATTTGGTTCCGTAGTCGGACCTTGATTGTATTCTGGATGATGTATCTTTACCTTGTATTTGTGTGAAGTGGCGATTGTAAGCCAACTCTTTATCCCTTTCTTATTCAGTACATGGGATTGTGTGAATATTACGCCTCTTGCGACAAACCTACCATGCGGCTATACCTCTAAGTCGTGCCCCGACACGTGGGAGATATAGCCGCATTGTGGGTGTTACAAGTTGGTAATCAGAGCCATCCTCGACTTAGTTGCCCCCTGCTTGATCGAATCGCTGACATTGTTGAGTCTAGAACAAAATGTTTTGAGTCTTAGGATTATATATATCGGAGAGTAGGATTCTTACTCCCTAGTCCCTTCGTCGCTCCCGTGAAGCCTCTTGGCGTAGAGTTTTGACTCTTCTCTCCTCAAATTTCACGATTTTTTAGGATCACGCGGGTATCTTGGAATCGTTTCGACGGTGTTGTGACGAGAACATTGTTCTTGGTGCCACCTGACATTTAGGGGTTGTGGCAGGTCCCGGGGAGTTGAGCTCCGAGGTGTTCTCGTCACAATTTTATCGTTGCAGTTCTGGAATACCTGAGTTCGCCGACATCGAAAATCTCTTTTATGCAGTTGTTGGTGAGATAACCTCGACGTCACCCAGTACTGGGGTGGGAGTTCGGGAGTATTGCCATAACTCGTATAACGGATGCTTTTCAAAGGTTGAGGTAAATGATTTCCGAAGGTTTCTTGGTTATGTGTTGAAGGATGGATACAGCTGGATGTAGGTATTGTTAGTTTGGGTGAGATATTATGCTTCCCCTGTATCCCCAACACCTGATTGCATAACCAGAAAGTTTTGGGAGTTTATAAGTGGGAATTCAAGTAGCTCCTAGAATATCTTCCAACTAACACATGATACGATATGGGATATATCATATGTTTGTTCCGGCTTATTTTGCAAGACAATCCTTTGTTTTTGTTTTGAGTTGTGGTATTCGAGTTGCTTCAATGTTAAGTGTTGATTCCATACCTTTCCTAAGTGGTGTTCTCACACTTCTATGTGAATACCAATCCTTATTGATCATCGAGATTTTCATGTCAATTCTTTCCAACCGGTGCGATTCTCTTCACGATGATCCTATCATTTTTCCTATTCGCAAGATCCAATCTCAGTTTTCGTCAACGGTGTTTGCTTCATCCATCTCCAAGTTGTCTTTGTTTTTCCCTCCCTCCCACCCTTTTTCTTCAAGGACTAAGATTTCTTAATCAAGTATCCATTTTATTCATGTGAACTTTATTCATTCTTTTCCTTCAGTGTTCTTAACCGGTGATTCTCGGGAAGATACTAGCGGAGCTTCAAGTTCATCATTCGTCATTCTTTTCTTCTCCGGTGGATTCAATTCAAACTTTGTCGATCATATCCTTTTCCTCGTTTCAAATGTTTTCTCATGCCGGTGCACCTCTTAATTGTTCACCTCTCTCTATTCATTTGTTCCGGAGAGCTGAAGTTTTCTCAGAAGATTCGTTTCCATTCTCAATCCGTTCAAGCTATTTTGAGGTTGTTATCTCTTTTAAGCCATTTAATTCAACCGGCGCATTATCTCTTTTAAACCATTTCAACGGTGTTTCTTTTGAGTGGGCCCTAAACCACAGGTCTTTCCCAGGATCTTACCCGACTCTTCTAATTTCCCGGAGTTACTCTCAAATTCTTCTCCAAGTTTGACGTAAGAATGAATTATCATCAGTCATATGTTTTTCTCTAAGATCTGTCAAATTCTTTTCAACGTTGGCTCAACCTTTCTATTCGTCATTCTGGAGTGCCTCAATAATTCATGGTGGTGTTTGTCGTCATCATTCTCGAATTTTGAAGACCAAAGAAGAGTTTTCCTCCAAATCTTATCCGTTCTCTCAAAGATTCGTGATTCTAGTTTGATGCCATCCTCTCATAATTACTTTCGATTGTGAGAATTCTTTTCAACCATTCGGAGCAATTCAGGAGTCTTTTCAGTTTGATTCTCTGGAGCCCATCATCTTAGAATTATTCTTTCCAGCTTTCAGCTCTCGTTCTCCAAATCTTACTGGTGCATCATTCAAATATTCTCTAATTAGTTCGTGATCTATTCGTTCTCATGTATCAAATTCTCTCAAGTATCTTCATTCGTTTTCTAATTCTTCCCGGTGTTTCCTTATCTTTTCTTCGTTCATTTTAAATTCTTACGGTGGTTTGTTCAAGATTCTTCTTCCTTCGTTTTCATATCAATTCATTCATTGTTTCCAAATCCTACCGATGGTTCGCTGAAGACCTTCCCAAGTTTGCGCCATATCTATCTTAATTCATTCTACGAGAATAAGTAGTATGCCAAATCCGTTGCTTGTCATCAATTTAAATTGGTGAAGGATAAGCATAATGTAATTCTTATTCTTGTTTCATCGAGTAAATTCAATTCCTTATTCCGGAGGCTCATCAAGTTCTCGGTTTCAATTGTTTCATCTTTTTTCCCAGAGTCCCAAGCTCTATCAATTATATCATCGCGAAGATCCATCTAAATCATTACAAGGTTTCACCTTGTGTTTTCAACTTCTCTTTCTTTCTATCATTCTTTGTTACCAGAGTTCTTCATGGAGGCTCTACATGGTGGTTCATCAAGGATTTAATTCCTTCTCGAAGTGTTCATCAAGATTCTTTTCAAAGGAGCTCACGTATTCTTCATCTTGCATTCCGCAATGCAATTCTTTCTATCTTATCTTTTGAGGTGGTGTTATGTCATTTTGACAATTTCCTTCATGTTTCATGATTCAAAAGTTGTCAGGAATGAGATAATTAAACCCATCATTTTCTTCCTTGGAGTTATCTTGGGTTATATTTGACCTAAAGCTTTTCCCTAAGGATTGTTGCTAATTATGGTGCTTATAAATGACCCAAGTTCTTCATTTATCCTCCCGGTGAAATAAGCTTCTCGTCTCCTTGTTGATATCAATCCAATCTATTATTTCCGTTAGTGGCAGAATTTCACCTCATAGTTTTGAGATGTTCTCCATAAGCCCACTACAACCTTGCTCTTTTCGTTGTTGGTTTTCCAACAACTCCGTTCGACCCTTCTCCTAAGGATGCCTTTTCAAGCTCATTTGTGGCAGAAGTTGGCCTTTTCATCTACATTCTTTTATTCCAAGGAGCTATCTTCTATTCTTTCTTCCGGAGGCTTTGTAATGTTGTTCTATTCAACCCATCATCCCATTTTTGTCAAAGATCATGTTCTTTTCGTGCTTATCCTTTCAACAGGAGTGTCGTGTCCTCTTTTCAAGTATCCTCTCATCTTGTCAACATCATGTTCAATTCCTTCCATTTACAGCCAGAGTGTTGTCCAAATTATATCATTCTTTTTCCTACTCTATCTTGTGTTAACTGGAGTGTTTGGTCTATCATTCCTCTTCTAACCGGAGTCTCACCCAAGTGCTTTCATTTTGCCAACTTCATATTCTTTGCCTTCCATTTCCAACCGGAGTGTTGTCGTAATTGATCTTTATCGTTCCTTGTACATCTCGTTTCAACCGGAGTGCTTGCATGTACTTCTTGTCCATTGCAACCATTTTCTTATGTCTTTCAACCTACAAGGTTCCCGTAATGTTCCTTGTTCCTCTTTTCTAACGGAGTGTTTTCAACGTCGTTCATATCCGTTGTATTCTTTTCTAAAAATTGTTTAACATCTCAAGGTTTATTGGTTTCACTCGTTTGTCAAAGAAGCAACTTAGTTTTACCTCTTCTCTTCCTCTTCCGTTTCCCTCCGGTGCCATCCTAGATCTCGAGACGAGATCCTCTTGTAGTGGTGGAGTGTTGTGACGCCCCGAGACCGACGCGCCAGGTGTCTTCCAGTTATTCGCTATCTTTGTCATGTCATTTGCTTGCGTGTTGCATCTTGCCATGTCATCATGTGCATTTCATCATCATGTTTTCAAAACTTGCATCCGTCCCGGTCTCCCCGTTCCTTCCGTTGTCCGTTCTGAGCCCAGACACACTTGCACGCGCCCGCAGCATGTCCGAAATATTATTTTATAAGTGGCCGAAAAATGTTCTTGGAATGGGTTTAAAGTTGGCATGCGGTGTTGTTATGTTGTCAATAGGCCGCCTACCAAGTTTCATCGCATTCGGAGTTCGTTTCATGCCACAACGGATAACTATAGCGGCAGTATAGCCGGTCTATCGCCGGACGTTTCGGTCTCCAAAACAGTCGTCGGGTCTCTCTCTCTTTTCGCTCCTCTCAGCCCGAGGCCTTCTGCACAGCCCACAAGTTCCAACCGACCTCTCACATGCGCGTCCGAAACTTCCCCGACCCAACCTGGGCAGTTGTCTTCGTTGGACTCAGATCATCCCCAAACATCTATAAAGTATCACCATTTTCTCGTTGGAGTCTCCTAACCTATTTTTTCTCGGACCGCCCGATTACGATCGAAAGGGACCTAACTGCCCTAAAATGATCTGTTTTTCTATATATAGACCTCCTTGTCCATTTATAGTTCAAACCCTAAAATCTAGGAGATGTGTCCCGTCGCCCGCCGCCGCTTTCCAAATCCCCCTCGGGATCTTCCCCTGCCCGATCCACCCAACCAGCGCCCGAGCCTCCACCTCTCGATCCCCTCCCATCCAACCACCAACCACAGTCACCACCGCAGCCTCGCTCCCAGCCTCCCGCAAGCAGAGGCCCCGCGAATATCTCGTGCTCGCCGCTCCTCCCGATCCAACGCGCCTTCCGGCAAGCTCTCGCTGGACGACGACCAGGCCAAGCCTCGCCGTCCCTGGCCTCCCCCTTGCTGTCCCTCTCTCTCTCCCGTTGCTAAACTCTCCCCTTTCCCTGTGTTCTTCACGCAGGAGCAGCAGTAGACCGTGCCGCCACCACCGGAGCTCGCTGTTGTCGGGAATTCACCGTATTTCGTCGGATATCGCGTCCTCGTCCTAGATCCGGTCAGTTTTGCCGTGCCACAGCGTGCCATTGTCCTTCCTTCGGTCTCTTCCTCCACTCACTTCTCTTTCCCTCTCTTTGTTCTCCTTGTAGCGATGCCGCCTCCTACCTGTGCGTCGTGTGCAACAACCGACAAGGCTCCAGCGCTAAGGCCCGCGTGCCCTGCCAGGCCGCCTCCTCCATAGATCTGGTCCGAAGCCCATGGTGAGGCCCCAGCGGAGCCTCCGTTTTTTTCTTCAGTAGACCCAGCCTGCTTCAGATTCGGCCCGATAGGGTTTTTTCCCTGTTCTGCGATTTTGCTAATTATCCAGAGACTGCATTTTTTCAAAAAAATCCTTAATGTTCATGCATCAATAATTCACTAATCATGCATCAGAATTAAATAAACTATATATGTAAAATGCTTAGTTTTTCATCTAGTTTCATAATATGTCATTTTCATCCATGTTAAAAATGTTTAAACTGTTGTTTGCATTAATTTTCTTAAATGCCATGTTAAAATGCTTTATTTCATAACTAAATAACCGTAGCTCCAAACTTAATAAACTTTATAGGTAAATGGGGTAGAAAAATGCCTAGTTTAACATGGTGGCATTACTTTGCATGTTTAACAACTCTAAAATTGTGTTTAGGGCAGGAAAGCACCAAACCTAAAAATATGCACATGAGGTTTTTCCAGAATTGTTATTTGTTGTTCCGGCCTCATTTAAACTTGCCTAGATAGGTAGTTTTCATATGCTTCACCTCTTTCCATGCTAACCAACATTTAATATTGTTGAGTACATAAACAGGAGAGAACTAAATAATTGATGTGGTGTTTCGTCAATATGCAACCCGTTGCATATTGATCTCTACTTAACTTGTAGTTTTGCTTGTGCACTTTGCCATGCCATGCCTCATTAAACCGGACATGCATCATACTTGGTTGTGCATCATGCCATGTTTATGTGATGGTTGTTTACTATGTTGTTTGCTTCTTTCCGGTGTTGCTTCTTCGGGTTAGTTCCGATAATGTCGCGTTTGTGAGGATCCGTCTGACTACGTCCGTTCATCTACTTCTTAGATTCGTTCTTCTTCCTTGCGAGATCTTAGGCAAGATGACCATACCCTCGAAATCACTTCTATCTTTGCTTGCTAGTTGCTCGATCTATTGCTATGCTGCGATACCTACCACTTGCCTTATCATGCCTCCCATATTGCCATGTCAAGCCTCTAACCCACCTTTCCTAGCAAACTGTTGTTTGTCTATGTTACCGCTTTTGCTCAGCCCCTCTTATAGCGTTGCTAGTTGCAGGTGAAGATGAATTTTGTTCCATGTTTGGAACATGGATATGTTGGGATATCACAATATCTCTTATTTATTTAATGCATCTATATACTTGGTAAAGGGTGGAAGGCTCGGCCTTATGCCTGGTGTTTTGTTTCACTCTTGCCGCCCTAGTTTCCGTCATACCGGTGTTATGTTCCTTGATTTTGCGTTCCTTACACGGTTGGGTGTTATGGGGACCCCTTGACAGCTCACTTTGAATAAAACTCCTCCAGCAAGGCTCAACCTTGGTTTTACCATTTGCCTCACCACCACCTACTTTTCCCTTGGGAGTCGCGCTCCCAAGGGTCATCTTTATTTTAAGCCCCCTGGGCCAGTGCTTGTCTAAGTGTTGGTCCAAACCGAGCTTCCTGCGGGGCCACCTCGGGGAAACTTGAGGTTTGGTTTTACTCGTAGCTAGTCTCATCCGGTGTTTCCCTGAGAACGAGATACATGCGACTGCTATCGAGATTGTCGGCACGTCGGGTGGCTTTGTTGGTCTTGTTTCACCATTGTCGAAATGTCTTGTAACCAGGATTCCGAGTCTGATCGGGTCTTCCTGGGAGAAGGAATATCCTTCGTTGACCGTGAGAGCTTGTGATGGGCTAAGGCTGGTCATAGTGGGGAGTAACTTAGACTAGTGTCATGCATAAGACACTAGTCTAAGTTACTATCTTTATAATGCAAAGTAACATAATAGTAGTATCATAGATGGCTTCATTTATTAGCTCGTAGACTTATCTTGTCTTGGAAAGCGCTATGTTACAGTAACATATTATGTTACCATCTCTCATTAATTACTTGCCACATAAGTAGAATTTTCTCGAAGTGCGCTATGTTACTAGCTAAGTTACTCCCACTATGACTAGCCTAAGTTGGGACACCCCTGCAGGGTTTTGAACTTTCGAAAGCCGTGCCCGCGGTTATGGGAATATGGGAATTTGTTAATGCCCGGTTGTAGAGAACTTGACACTTAACTTAATTAAAATGAATCAACCACGTGTGTAGCCGTGATGGTCTCTTCTCGGCGGAGTCCAGGAAGTGAACACGGTTCTTGTGTTATGCTTGAATGTAAGTAGTTTCAGGATCACTTCTTGATCATTTCTAGCTTCTCGATCGTGCGCTACTTCTCTTCTCGCTCTCTTTTGCGTATGTTAGCCACCATATATGCTAGTGCTTGCTGCAGCTCCACCTTACTACCCCTTTCCTACCCATATGCTTAAATAGTCTTGATCTCGCGGGTGTGAGATTGCTGAGTCCTCGTGGCTCACAGATACTTCCAAACAGTTGCAGGTGCCGATGATACCAGTGCAGGTGACGCAACCGAGCTCAAATGGGAGCTAGATGAAGATCGTGTTCGTTGTGTTGTTTCGTTTCTAGTTGAACAGTAGTGGAGCCCAGTTGGGACGATCGGAGATCTAGCATTTGGGGTTTTCTTCTTTTATTTGGTTCCGTAGTCGGACCTTGATTGTATTTTGGATGACGTATGTTTACCTTGTATTTGTGTGAAGTGGCGATTGTAAGCCAACTCGTTATCCCTTTCTTATTCAGTACATGGGATTGTGTGAAGATTACCCCTCTTGCGACAAACCTACCATGCGGCTATACCTCTAAGTCGTGCCCCGACACGTGGGAGATATAGCCGCATTGTGGTTGTTGCAGGTACTCACGGGCCGGCCCATCTCATTCCTGTTTTTCTGTTTTCTCTTTTGAAACGCAAAAACTATGGGCGTAAGAACCACGACTTGGACCCGCGCCTCTTAATTGCAGGATCGCTCTGCTAACCACTACACCACAGGAAAATTATTGATTTATTGCGAACACGAAAGCTTTAAGAACCATAAGAGCCCCACTATTTATGACGCATTTTTGAACTGTTTGTTTTTTAGAAAAGTTATTTTTAATGAAAATAGGTTCATAATTTTTTAAGAAAAGTTCATCAAATTTGAAACAAATGTCCATCGATTAGAAGAAAAAGTTCATCAAATTTGAAAGTAGTTCATTGATTTCAAAAAAAGTTCATCAAATTTGAAAAAAGTTAATCGATTTTGAGAAATAATTCACAAACATAAAAAATTTCACCGATTTTGGAAAAAAAAGTTTAAAAATTTCATCATTTTCGAAATAAAGTTAAAAAATTCATCGTTTTCGAAACAAGTTCATCATTTTCAAAAAGAAGTTCATCGGTCTTCAAAAAAGTTCATCGATTTTGACAAAAAGTTCATCGAGTTTGAACAAATAGTTCATCAATTTTGAAAAAAGTTCACAAATTTGAAGGAACAATTCATCATTCCTGAAAATAGTTCATCGGATTTGGAAAAAAAGTTTATCAAAAAGTTCATCAGTTTTTAAAAATGTGGATGGATTTGAAAAAACATCGAACGAGGAAGAAGGAAAACTAAAACAAAAAAACAAAAAATAGAAGAAACAAAAAGAAAAAAAGGAGAGAAAAGTTGATAAGTAGAAATAGTGATGAAACTAAGCGCATCAAGGTCCTCTGGCAGTGTGGCTACTATTGTGTGCCTTGAACCTGTTGGGAAACATAGCATGCAATTTAAAAAAATTCCTACGCTCATGCAAGATCTATCTAGGAGATGCATAGCAACGAGAGGGGGAGAGTGTGTCCACGTACCCTTGTAGGCCGAAAGAGGAAGCGTTTGACAATGTGGTTGATGTAGTCAAACTTCTTCTCGTTCTAGACGATCAAGCACCAAACGTACGGCACCTCCGAGTTCTGCACACGTTCAGCTCGATGACGTCCCTCGAACTCTTGATCCAGCAAAGTTTCGAGGGAGAGTTACGTCAGCACGACGGCGTGGTGACAGTGATGGTGAAGTGATCTGCGCAGGGCTTTGCCTAAGCACTATGTGAATATGACCGGAGGTGTAAACTATGGAGGGGGGGGGCACCGCACACGGCTAACAACTATTGATGTGTGTTCTAGCGATGCCCCCCACATATATATAGGTTGGTGGGGAGGAGAGGCAGCCAAGGGGGCACCCCAAGTTGGAGGAATCCCACTTGGGTGCCTCCCAATTCGGCCTCCCCCCTTCCTTATTCATCCGGAGGGGGAAGGAAGGAGGAGGGAGGAGGGAAGGATGGGGGAGGTCAAATCCCTCCCCTTACTTATCTCTTCCCCCTCTTTCCTTCTCCTCCTATTCGGCCTATATGGGGTGCACCAGCCCCTTAGGGGCTGGTCTGTCCCCCTCTTGGCCCATTAGGCCCATATAGTTGCCGGGGGGTGCCCGGAACCCCTTCCGGTGACCCGATATGTACCCGGTACCCCCTGAACACTTCCGGTGTTCGAATATCATCGTCCTATATATATGAATCTTTACCTCTTGACCATTTCGAGACTCCTCGTCATGTCCGTGATCTCATCCAGAACTCCGAACAACATTCGGTCACCAAATCACATAACTCATATAATACAAAATCGTCATTGAACGTTAAACGTGCGAACCCTAAGAGTTTGAGAACTATGTAGACATGACCGAGACACCTCTCCGGTCAATAACCAACAACGAAACCTGGATGATCATATTGGTTCCCACATATTCTACGAAGATCTTTATCGGTCGTACCGTAATGACAACATAGTTATTCCCTTTATCATCGGTATGTTACTTGCCCGAGATTCGATCGTCAGTATCTTCATACCTAGTTCAATCTCGTTACCGGCATGTCACTTTACTCGTTTTGTAATACATCATCCCGTAACTAACTCATTAGTCACATTGCTTGCAAGGCTTATTATGGTGTGCATTACCGAGAGGGCCCAGAGATACCTATAGAGCATCTTTATAAACACCCAGTAACGTTGTGACGATTGATAGCACACAAGGCATTCCTCCGGTATTCGGGAGTTGCATATGAAGGAAATATGCCCTAGAGGTAATAATAAAGTTGTTATTTATATTTACTTATACCATGATAAATGTTTATTATTCATGCTAGAATTGTATTAACCGGAAACTCGATACATGTGTGGATACATAGACAAAACACAGTGTCCCTAGTATGCCTCTACTTGACTAGCTCGTTAATAAAAAATGGTTAAGTTTCCTAACCATAGACATGTGTTCTCATTTGATGAACGGGATCACATCATTAGGGGGATGATGTGATGGACAAGATCCATCTGTTAGCTTGGCATAATGATCATTAAGTTTTATTGCTATTGCTTTCTTCATGACTTATACATATTCCTTTGACTATGAGATTATGCTACTCCCGGATACCGGGGGAATACCTTGTGTGCTATCCAACGTCACAACGTAACTGGGTGATTATAAATGTGCTCTACAGGTATCTCCGAAGGTGTTTGTTGGTTTGGCATAGATCGAGATTAGGATTTGTCACTCCGAGTATCGAAGAGGTATCTCTGGGCCCTCTCAGTAATGCACATCATGATAAGCCTTGCAAGCAATGTAACTAATGAGTTAGTTGCGGGATGATGCATTATGGAATGAGTAAAGAGACTTGCCGGTAACAAGATTGAACTAGGTATGAAGATACCGACGATCGAATCTCGGGCAAGTAACATACCGATAACAAAGGGAATGACGTATGTTGTCATTACGGTGTGACCGGTAAAGATCTTTGTAGAATATGTAGGAACCAATATGAGCATCCAGGTTCCACCGTTGGTTACTAACCGGAGATATGTCTCGGTCATGTCTACATAGTTCTCGAACTCGTAGTGTCCGCATGCTTAACTTTCAATGACGATTTGTATTATGAGTTATGTGATTTGGTGACTGAATGTTGTTTGGAGTCCCGGATGAGATCACGGACGTGACGAGGATTCTCAAAATGGTCTAGAGGTTAAGATTAATATATTGGATGATAGTATTCAGATATCGTAAGCGTTTCGGAATGTATCGGGTACATATTGGAGTACTGGGGGGGGATTACCGGAACCCCCGGGGGAAGATATGGGCCATGGGCCATAGGAGGGAGGCAAGCTAGCCCACAAGGGGTGCCCCCCCCAAGGGAGGAGTCCGAATTGGACAAGGGGAGGGGGCGGCGCCCCCCTTTCCTTCTCCTCCTCTCTCTCCTTCCCCCTACCCCCCTTTGATAAAAGGAAGGGGGGCGAATCCTACTAGGAGCCCAAGTGGGACTCCTCCCACTTGTGGCATGCCTAGGGCTGGCCTCCTCCCCTCTCCCTTCTTTATATACGGGGTGGGGGCACCTCTAACACACATCAATTGTTCCCAACCGTATGTGGCGCCCCCCTCCACAGTTTACTCCTCCGGTCATATTGTCATAGTGCTTAGGCGAAGCCCTGTGCGGATCACTTCACCATCACCATGCCGTCGTGCTGACGAAACACTCCCTCAACACTATGCTGGATCAAGAGTTCAAGGGACGTCATCGAGATGAATGTGTGCAGAACTCGGAGGTGTTGTTCGTTTGGTGCTTGATCGGTTGAATCGAGAAGACGTTCGTCTACATCAACCGCATTAAGCTATCGCTTCCGCTTTCGGTCTACGAGGGTACGTGGACACACTCTCCCCCTCTCGTTGCTATGCATCTCGTAGATAGATCTTGCGTGAGCATAGGAATTTTTTTTAAATTGCATGCTACGTTTCCCAGCAGTGGCATCCGAGCCAAGTCTATGCATAGATGATATGCACGAGTAGAACACAAAGAGTTGTGGGCGATCATATTCATACTGCTTACCGCTGCTACCTCTTGAGCTTGTGTTGGTTTTTCCCTTGAAGAGGAAAGGGTTATGCAACAAAGTAGAGTAAGCATTTCCCTCAATTTTGAGGACCAAGGTATCAATCCAGTAGGAGACAACGTGACAAGCCATCGAATACCTGCACAAACAAACACCAACTTGCACACAACACGATAAAGGGGTTGTCAATCCCTTCATGGTTATTTGCAAAGTGAGATCTGATATAGATGGATAAATGGTAAAGTAATGTTTTTGGTACTTTTGGTTTATGGAACGGAAAGTAAAATATTGCAAAGAAAGTAAATTAGAAACTAAAATTATAGATCAGAAACTTATATGATGGAAAATAGACCCGGGGGCATAGGTTCACTAGAGGCTTCTCTCAAGATAGAAATTATTATGGTGGGTGAACAAATTACTGCCGAGCAATTGATAGAAAAGCGCAAAGTTATGACGATATCTAAGGCAATGATCATGAATATAGGCATCACGTCCGTGTCAAGTAGACCGAAATGATCTACTACTATTACTCCACACGTCGACCGACTCCTGCCTGCATCTACAATATTAAGTTCATAAGAATAGAGTAACACATTAAGTAAGATGACATGATATAGCAGAATTAACTCAAGCAATATGATGAAAGCCCCATCTTTTTATCCTCGATGGAAACTATACAATACATGTCGGTTCCCCTTCTGTCACTAGGATCGAGTACCGCAAGATTGAACCCAAAGCTAAGCACTTCTCCCATTGCAAGAAAAAACAATCTAGTTGGCCAAACCAAATCGATAGTTCGAAGAGACTTGCAAAGATATCAAATCATGCATATAAGAATCCAAAGGAGATTCAAATAATATCGATAGATAAGCTAGTCATAAATCCACAACTCATCGGATCTCGGCAAACACATCGCAAAAGAGTATTACATCGAATAGATCTCCAAGAACATCAAGGAGAACATGGTATTGAGAATCAAAGAGAGAGAAGAAGCCATCTAGCTACTAGCTATGGACCCGTAGGTCTGTGGTAAACTACTCATGCTTCATCGGAGAGGCAATGGTGTTGATGTAGAAGCCCTCCGTGATCGAATCCCCCTCTGGCAGGATGCTGGAAAAGGTCCCTAGATGGGATCTCACGGGTACAGAAGGTTGTAGCGGTGGAAAAGTGGTTTCGTGGCTCCCTTGGAAGTTTTCGGGGCATATGAGAATGTATAGGAGGAAGATCTAGGTCAGGGGGTCACCGAGGTCCCCACAAGGTTGGGGTGCGCACCCTACCCGCCTAGGCGCGCCCTCCACCCTTGTGGCTGCCTCGTGGCTCTTTTGACTTGCACTCCAAGTCTCCCGGGTGTAGGGCGCCATGAAACTCATAGGGTCCGCATGCTTAACATTCAATGACGATTTGTATTATGAGTTATGTGATTTGGTGACTGAATGTTGTTTGGAGTCCCGGATGAGATCACGGACATGACGAGGATTCTCGAAATGGTCTACAGGTTAAGATTGATATATTGGATGATAGTATTCGGACATTGGAAGTGTTTCGGAATGTATCGGGTACATATCGGAGTACTGGGGGGTTACCAGAACCCCCCGGGGGAAGATATGGGCCATGGGCCATAGGAGGGAGGCAAGCCAACCCACAAGGGGTGGCACCCCCCCCCAAGGGAGGATAGATCTCCAAGATCATCGCAAAAGTTTTATTCCGTTTGGACTCCGTTGGTATTCCTTTTCTGTGAAACTCTAAAATAAGGAAAAACAGAAACTGGCACTGGGTTCTAGGTTAATAGGTTAGTCCCAAAAACATATAAAATAGCATATTAATGCATATAAAACATCCAAAACAGATAATATAATAGCATGGAACAATAAAAATTATAGGTACGTTGGAGACGTATCAACCACCAACGTCTTATTTTGATTCGGCGGTATTGCTGGATGAAGCGGCCCGGACCAACCTAACATGACCACATTCATGAGAACGGTTCCACCGACAGACATGCAACTTGTTTTGCATAAAGGTGGCTAGCGGGTGTCTGTTTCTCCAACTTTAGTTGAATCGAATTTGACTACGGCTGGTCCTTGTTGAAGGTTAAAACAACAAACTTGATGAAACATCGTCGTGGTTTTGATGCGTAGGTGAGAACGTTTCTTACTAGAAGCCCGTAGCAGTCATGTAAAACTTGCAATAACAAAGTAGAGGACGTCTAACTTGTTTTTGCAGGGCATGTTGTGATGTGATATGGCCAAGACATGATGAGATACACGTTGTTGTATGAGATGATCATGTTTTGTAAAAGTTATCGGCAACTGGCATGAGCCTTATCATTGTCGCTTTATTGTATGAAATACAATCACCATGTAATTTCTTTAATTATCACTATGCGTTAGTGATAGTTGTAGAAGCAATAGTTGGCGAGACGACAATGACGCTAAGATGGAGATCAAGGTGTCAAGCCGGTGACGATGTAAATCATGACGGTGCTTTGGAGATGGAGATCAAAGGCACAAGATGATGATGGCCATATCATGTCATATATTTTGATTGCATGTGATGTTTATCTTTTATGCATCTTATTTTGCTTAGTATGGGAGTAGCATTATAAGAGTATCCCTCACTAAAAATTTCAAGGTATAAGTGTTCTCCCTGAGTATGCACCATTGCGACAGTTCGTCGTGCCGAGACACCACGTGATGACCGGGTGTGATAAGCTCTACGTTCACATACAACGGGTGCAAGACAGTTTTGCACGTGCGGAATACTCGGGTTAAACTTGACAAGCCTAGCATGTACAAACATGGCCTCGGAACACTAGAGACCGAAAGGTCGAACGTGAATCATATAGTAGATATGATCAACATAGAGATGTTCACCATTGAAAACTACTCCATCTCACGTGATGATAGGACATGGTTTAGTTGATATGGATCATGTAATCATTTAGATGACTCGAGGGATGTCTATCTAAGTGGGAGTTCTTAAGTAATATGATTAATTGAACTTAAATTTATCATGAACTTAGTCCTGATAGTTTGTGCATATCTATGTTGTAGATCAATGGCCCGTGCTACTATTCCCTTGAATTTTAATGCGTTCCTAGAGAAAGCTAAGTTGAAAGATGATGGTAGCAACTACAGGGACTGGGTCCGTAACTTGAGGATTATCCTCATTGCTGCACAAAAGAATTATGTCCTTGATGCACCGCTAGGTGAAAAGCCCCATCCCGCTAATGTAGACGCTTTGAACGTTTGGCAGACGCGGTCTGATGACTACTCTATAGTTCAGTGTGCCATGCTCTACGGCTTAGAATCGGGACTTCAAAGACGTTTTGAACGTCATGGACCATATGAGATGTTCCAGGAGTTGAAGTTAATATTTCAAGAAAAATGCCCGAGTTGAGAGATATGAAGTCTCCAACAAGTTCTATAGCGGCTAGATGGAGGAGAACAATTCTGTCAGTGAACACATACTCAGAATATCTGGGTACCATAACCACTTGACTCTGCTAGGAGTTAATCTTCCGGATGATAGTGTTATTGACAGAGTTCTTCAATCACTGCCACGAAGCTACAAAGGCTTCGTGATGAACTATAATATGCAAGGGATGGATAAGACAATTCCTGAGCTCTTCGCTATGCTCAAAGCTGCGGAGGTAGAAATCAAGAAAGAGCATCAAGTGTTGATAGTTAACAAGACCACTAGTTTCAAGAAAAAGGGCAAGGGAAAGAAGGGGAACTTCAAGAAGAATGGCAAGCAAGTTGTCACTCTCGGGAAGAAGCCCAAGTCTGGACGCCAAGCCTAGAACTGAGTGCTTCTACTGCAAAGGGACTAGTCACTGGAAGCAGAACTGTCCCAAGTATCTGGCTGATAAGAAGGATGGCAAAGTGAACAAAGGTATATTTTCTATACATGTTATTGATGTGTACCTTACTAATGCTCGTAGTAGCGCCTGGGTATTTGATACTGGTTCTGTTGCTCATATTTGCAACTCGAAACAGGGGCTACGGATTAAACGAAGATTGGCTAAGGACGAGGTGACGATGCGCGTCGGAAATGGTTCCTGTTGGGGAACGTAGTAATTTCAAAAAAATTCCTACGCACACACAAGATCATGGTGATGCATAGCAACGAGAGGGGAGAGTGTTGTCTACGTACCCACGCAGACCGACTGCGGAAGCGTTGACGCAATGTAGAGGAAGTAGTCGTACGTCTTCCCGATCCGACCGATCCAAGCACCGTTACTTCGGCACCTCCGAGTTCTTAGCACACGTACAGCTCGATGACGATCCCCGGGCTCCGATCCAGCAAAGCGTCGGGGAGAAGTTCCGTCAGCACGACGGTGTGGTGACGATCTTGATGTTCTACCGTCGCAGGGCTTTGCCTAAGCACCGCTACAATATGATCGAGGTGGAATATGGTGGCAGGGGGCACCGCACACGACTAAGGAACAATCTCAAGGATCAACTTGTCTCTCTCTGGGGTGCCCCTGCCTCCGTATATAAAGGACCAAGAGGGGGAGGCCGGCCGGCCACATATGGCGCGCCAGGAGGAGTCCTACTCCCTCCGGGAGTAGGACTTCTCCCCCAATCCTTGTTGGAATAGGATTCATAAGGTGGAAAAGAGAGGGAGAGAAGGAAGAGGGCGCTGGCCCCCTCTCTCCTTGTCCTATTCGGACTAGGGGGGAGGGGCGCGCGGCCCAAGCCCTGGCAGCCTCTCCTCTTTTCCCACTATGGCCCATTAAGGCCCATATAGCTCCCGGGGGGTTCCGGTAACCTCCCGGTACTCCGGTAAAATCCCGATTTCACCCGGAACACTTCCGATATCCAAACATAGGCTTCCAATATATCAATCTTTATGTCTCGACTATTTCGAGACTCCTCGTCATGTCCATGATCACATCCGGGACTCCGAACATTCTTCGGTACATCAAAATGCATAAACTCATAATAACTGTCATCGTAACGTTAAGCGTGCGGACCCTACGGTTCGAGAACAATGTAGACATGACCGAGACATGTCTCCGGTCAATAACCAATAGCGGGACCTGGATGCCCATATTGGCTCCTACATATTCTACGAAGATCTTTATCGGTCAGACCGCATAACAACATACGTTCTTCCCTTTGTCATCGGTATGTTACTTGCCCGAGATTCGATCGTCGGTATCCAATACCTAGTTCAATCTCGTTACTGGCAAGTCTCTTTACTCGTTCCGTAATACATCATCCTGCAACTAACTCATTAGTTGCGATGCTTGCAAGGCTTATGTGATGTGCATTACCGAGAGGGCCCAGAGATACCTCTCCGACAATCGGAGTGACAAATCCTATTCTCGAAATACGCCAACCCAACATCTACCATTGGAGACACCTGTAGAGCTCCTTTATAATCACCCAGTTACGTTGTGACGTTTGGTAGCACACAAAGTGTTCCTCCGGCAAACGGGAGTTGCATAATCTCATAGTCATAGGAACATGTATAAGTCATGAAGAAAGCAATAGCAACATACTAAACGATCGGGTGCTAAGCTAATGGAATGGGTCATGTCAATCAGATCATTCAACTAATGACGTGACCTCGTTAATCAAATAACAACACTTTGTTCATGGTTAGGAAACATAACCATCTTTGATTAACGAGCTAGTCAAGTAGAGGCATACTAGTGACACTAAGTTTGTCTATGTATTCACACATGTATTATGTTTCCGGTTAATACAATTCTAGCATGAATAATAAACATTTATCATGATATAAGGAAATAAATAATAACTTTATTATTGCCTCTAGGGCATATTTCCTTCAGTCTCCCACTTGCACTAGAGTCAATAATCTAGATTATACATCACCATGTGATTAACATCGATAGTTCACATCATCATGTGATTAAGACCCATAGTTCACATCGCCATGTGACCAACACCCAAAGGGTTTACTAGATTCAGTAATCTAGTTCAAAGAGTTCTAAGGTGTGATCATGTTTTGCTTGTGAGAGAATCTTAGTCAACGGGTCTGCCATATTCAGATCCACATGTATTTTACAAATTTCTATGTCAACAATGCTCTGCATGGAGCTACTCTAGCTAATTGCTCCCACTTTCAATATGTATCTAGACCGAGACTTAGAGTCATCTAGATTAGTGTCAAAACTTGCATCGGCGTAACCCTTTACGACGAACCTTTTTTGTCACGTCCATAATCCTGAAACATATCCTTATTTCACCAAGGATAATTTTGACCGTTGTCCAGTGATCTACTCCTAGATCACTATTGTACTCCCTTGCCAAATCAGTGCAGGGTATACAATAGATCTGGTATACAGCATGACATACTTTATAGAACCTATGGCCAAGGCATAGGGAATGACTTTCATTCTCTTTCTATCTTCTGCCGTGGTCGGGCTTTGAGTCTTACTCAACTTCACACCTTGTAATACAGGCAAGAACTCTTTCTTTGACTGCTCCATTTTGAACTACTTCAAAATCTTGTCAAGGTATGTACTCATTGAAAAAAAACTTATCAAGCGTCTTGATCTATCTCTATAGATTTTGGAGCTCAATATGTAAGCAGCTTCACCGAAGTCTTTCTTTGAAAAACTCCTTTCAAACACTCCTTTATGCTTTACAGAATAATTCTACATTATTTCCGATCAACAATATGTCATTCACATATACTTATCAGAAATGCTGTAGTGCTCCCACTCACTTTCTTGTAAATACAGGCTTCACCGCAAGTCTGTATAAAACTATATGCTTTGATCAACTCATCAAAGCGTATATTCCAACTCCGAGATGCTTGCACCAGTCCACAGATGGATCGCTGGAGCTTGCACATTTTGTTAGCACCTTTCGGATTGACAAAACCTTCTGGTTGCATCATATACAACTCTTCTTTAATAAATCCATTAAGGAATGCAGTTTTGTTTATCCATTTGCCAGATTTCATAAAATGCGGCAATTACCAACATGATTCGGACAGACTCAAGCATAGATACGAGTGAGAAGCTCTCATCGTAGTCAACACCTTGAACTTGTCGAAAACCTTTTGCAACAATTCTAGCTTTATAGATAGTAACACTACTATCAGTGTCCATCTTCCTCTTGAAGATCCATTTATTCTCAATTGCTTGCCGATCATCGGGCAAGTCAACCAAAGTCCAAACTTTGTTCTCATACATGGATCATATCTCATATTTCATGGCCTCTAACCATTTCGCGGAATCTGGGCTCATCATCGCTTCCTCATAGTTCGTAGGTTCGTCATCGTCAAGTAACATGACCTCCAGAACAGGATTACCGTACCACTCTGGTGCGGATCTCACTCTGGTTTACCTACGAGATTCGGTAGTAACTTGATCTGAAGTTACATGATCATCATCATTAGCTTCCTCACTAATTGGTGTAGTAGTCACAAGAACAGATTTTTGTGATGAACGACTTTCCAATAAGGGAGAAGGTACAATTACCTTATCAAGTTTTCTACTTTCTTCCCACTCACTTCTTTCGAGAGAAACTCCTTCTCTAGAAAGTTTCCGAATTTAGCAACAAAAGTCTTGCCTTTGGATCTGTGATAGAAGGTGTATCCAATAGTTTCCTTTGGATATCCTATGAAGATACATTTCTCCGATTTGGGTTTGAGCTTATCAGGTTGAAACTTTTCCACATAAGCATTGCAACCTCAAACTTTAAGAAATGACAGCTTAGGTTTCTTGCCAAACCATAGTTCATACGGTGTCGTCTCAATGGATTTAGATGGTGCCCTATTTAACGTGAATGCAGCTGTCTCTAATGCATAACCCCAAAATGATAGTGGTAGATCTGTAAGATACATCATAGATCGCACCATATCTAATAAAGTATGGTTATGACGTTCGGACACACCATTACATTGTGGTGTTCCAGGTGGCGTGAGTAGTGAAACTATTTCACATTGTTTTTAACTGAAGGCCAAACTCGTAACTCAAATACTCTTCTCTATGATCAGATCGTAGAAACTTTATTTTCTTGTTACGATGATTTTTCACTTCACTCTGAAATTCTTTGAACTTTTCAAATGTTTCGGACTTATGTTTCATCAAGTAGATATACTCATATCTGCTCAAATCATATGTGAAGATCAGAAAATAATGATACCTGTCGCGAGCCTCAATATTCATCGGACCACATACATCAGTATGTATGATTTCCAACAAATCTGTTGCTCGCTCCATTGTTCCAAAGAACAGAGTCTTAGTCATCTTGCCCATGAGGCATGGTTCGCAAGCATCAACTGATTCATAATCAAGTGATTCCAAAAGTCCATCAGCGTGGAGTTTCTTCATGCGCTTTACACCAATATGACCTAAACGGCAGTGCCACAAATAAGTTGCACTATCATTATTAACTTTGCATCTTTTGGTTTCAATATTATGATTATGTGTATCACTACGATCGAGATCCAACGAACTATTTTAATTGGGTATGTAACCATATAAGGTTTTATTCATGTAAACAGAACAACAATTTATTCTCTTACTTAAATGAATAACCGTATTACAATAAACATGATCAAATCATATTCTTGCTGAACGCAAACACCAAATAACACTTATTTAGGTTCAACACTAATCCCGAAATTATAGGGAGTGTGCGATGATGATCATATCAATCTTGGAACCACTTCCAACACACATCGTCACTTCACCCTTAACTAGTCTCTGTTTATTCTGCAACTCCCTTTTCGAGTTACTAATCTTAGCAACTGAACTAGTATCAAATACTGAGGGGTTGCTATAAACACTAGTAAAGTACACATCAATAAGATGTGTATCAAATATACTTATGTTCACTTTGCCATCCTTCTCATCCGCCAATCACTTGGGGTAGTTCCGCTTCTAGTGACCAGTCCCTTTGCAGTAGAAGCACTTAGTCTCAGGCTTAGGACCAGACTTGGGCTTCTTCACTTGAGCAGCAACTTGCTTGCCGTTCTTCTTGAAGTTCCCCTTGTTCCCTTTGCCCTTTTCTTGAAACTAGTGGTCTTGTTAACCATCAACACTTGATGTTTTTCTTGATTTCTACCTTCATCGATTTCAGCATCACGAAGAGCTTGGGAATTACTTTTGTCATCCCTTGCATATTATAGTTCATCACGAAGTTCTACTAACTTGGTGATGGTGACTAGAGAATTCTGTCAATCACTATTTTATCTGGAAGATTAACTCCCACTTGATTCAAGCGATTGTAGTACCCAGACAATCTGAGCACATGCTCACTAGTTGAGCGATTCTCCTCCATCTTTTAGCTATAGAACTTGTTGGAGACTTCATATCTCTCAACTCGGGTATTTGCTTGAAATATTAACTTCAACTCCTGGAACATCTCATATGGTCCATGACGTTCAAAACGTCTTTGAAGTCCCGATTCTAAGCTGTTAAGCATGGTGCACTAAACTATCAAGTAGTCATCATATTGAGCTAGCCAAACGTTCATAACGTCTGCATCTGCTCCTGCAATAGGCCCGTCACCTAGCGGTGCATCAAGGACATAATTCTTCTGTGCAGCAATGAGGATAAACCTCAGATCACGGATCCAATCCGCATCATTGCTACTAACATCTTTCAACACAATTTTCTCTAGGAACATATCAAAGTAAACATACGAAAGCAACAATGTGATCTATTGATCCACAACATAGATATGCTAATACTACCAGGACTAAGTTCATGATAAATTAAAGTTCAATTAATCATATTACTTAAGAACTCCCACTTAGATAGACATCCCTCTAATCTTCTAAGTGATCACGTGATCCAAATCAACTAAACCATAACCGATCATCACGTGAAATGGATTAGTCTTCAATGGTGAACATCATTATGTTGATCATATCTACTATATGATTCACGCTCGACCTTTCGGTCTCCGCGTTCCGAGGCCATATCTGCATATGCAAGGCTCGTCAAGTTTAACCTGAGTATTCTGCGTGTGCAAAAAACTGGCTTGGACCCGTTGTAGATGGACGTAGAGCTTATCACACCCGATCATCACGTGGTGTCTGGGCACGACGAACTTTGGCAACGGTGCATACTCAGGGAGAACACTTCTTGATAATTTAGTGAGAGATCATCTTATAATGCTACTGTCAATCAAAGAAAGATAAGATGCATAAAAGATAAACATCACATGCAATCAATATAAGTGATATGATATGGCCATCATCATCTTGTGCCTGTGATCTCCATCTCCGAAGCACCGTCATGATCACCATCGTCACCGGCGCGACACCTTGATCTCCATCGTAGCATCGTTGTCGTCTCGCCAATCTTATGCTTCCACGACTATCGCTACCGCTTAGTGATAAAGTAAAGCATTACATCGCGATTGCATTGCATACAATAAAGCGACAACCATATGGCTCCTGCCAGTTGCCGATAACTCGGTTACAAAACATGATCATCTCATACAATAAAATTCAACATCATGCCTTGACCATATCACATCACAACATGCCCAGCAAAAACAAGTTAGACGTCCTCTACTTTGTTGTTGCAAGTTTTACGTGGCTGCTACGGGCTTAAGTAAGAACCAATCTCACCTACGCATCAAAACCACAACGATAGTTTGTCAATTTGACTCCGTTTTAACCTTCGCAAGGACCGGGCGTAGCCATACTCGGTTCAACTAAAGTTGGAGAGACAGTCGCCCGCAAGCCACCTATGTGCAAAGCACGTCGGGGGAACCGGTCTCGCGTAAGCGTACACGTAATGTTGGTCCGGGTCGTCTCGTCCAACAATACCGCTGAACCAAAGTATGACATGCTGGTAGGCAGTATGACTTATATCTCCCACAACTCACTTGTGTTCTACTCGTGCATATAACATCAACATATAAAACCTAGGCTCGAATGCCACTGTTGGGGAACATAGTAATTTCAAAAAAATTCCTACGCACACGCAAGATCATGGTGATGCATAGCAATGAGAGGGGAGAGTGTTGTCTACGTACCCACGCAGACCGACTGCGGAAGCGTTGACGCAACGTAGAGGAAGTAGTTGTACGTCTTCCCGATCCGACCGATCCAAGCATCGTTACTCCGGTACCTCAGAGTTCTTAGCACACGTACAGCTCGATGATGATCCCCGGGCTCCGATCCAGTAAAGCGTCGGGGAGAAGTTCTGTCAGCACGACGGCGTGGTGACGATCTTGATGTTCTACCATCGCAGGGCTTCGCCTAAGCACCGCTACAATATGATCGAGGTGGAATATGGTGGCAGGGGGCACCGCACACGGCTAAGGAACGATCTCAAGGATCAACTTGTCTCTCTCTGGGGTGCCCCTGCCTCCGTATATAAAGGACCAAGAGGGGGAGGCCGGCCGGCCACATATGGCGCGCCAGGAGGAGTCCTACTCCCTCCGAGAGTAGGACTTCTCCCCAATCCTTGTTGGAATAGGATTCATAAGGTGGAAAAGAGAGGGAGAGAAGGAAGAGGGCGCCGGCCCCCTCTCTCCTTGTCCTATTCGGACTAGGGGGGAGGGGCGCACGGCCCAAGCCCTGGCAGCCTCTCCTCTTTTCCCACTATGGCCCATTAAGGCCCATATAGCTCCCGGGGGGTTCCGGTAACCTCCCGGTACTCCGGTAAAATCCTGATTTCACCCGGAACACTTCCGATATCCAAACATAGGCTTCCAATATATCAATCTTTATGTCTCGACTATTTCGAGAGTCCTCGTCATGTCCATGATCACATCCGGGACTCCGAACAACCTTCGGTACATCAAAATGCATAGACTCATAATAACTGTCATCGTAACGTTAAGCGTGCGGACCCTACGGTTCGAGAACAATGTAGACATGACCGAGACACGTCTCCGGTCAATAACCAATAGCGGGACCTGGATGCCCATATTGGCTCCTACATATTCTACGAAGATCTTTATCGGTCAGACCGCATAACAACATACGTTCTTCCCTTTGTCATCGGTATGTTACTTGCCCGAGATTCGATCGTCGGTATCCAATACCTAGTTCAATCTCGTTACTGGCAAGTCTCTTTACTCGTTCCGTAATACATCATCCCGCAACTAACTCATTAGTTGCGATGCTTGCAAGGCTTATGTGATGTGCATTACCGAGAGGGCCCAGAGATACCTCTCCGACAATCGGAGTGACAAATCCTATTCTCGAAATACGCCAACCAAACATCTACCATTGGAGACACCTGTAGAGCTCCTTTATAATCACCCAGTTACGTTGTGACGTTTGGTAGCACACAAAGTGTTCCTCCGGCAAACGGGAGTTGCATAATCTCATAGTCATAGGAACATGTATAAGTCATGAAGAAAGCAATAGCAACATACTAAACGATCGGGTGCTAAGCTAATGGAATGGGTCATGTCAATCAGATCATTCAACTAATGATGTGACCTCGTTAATAAAATAACAACACTTTGTTCATGGTTAGGAAACATAACCATCTTTGATTAACGAGCTAGTCAAGTAGAGGCATACTAGTGACACTAAGTTTGTCTATGTATTCACACATGTATTATGTTTCTGGTTAATACAATTCTAGCATGAATAATAAACATTTATCATGATATAAGGAAATAAATAATAACTTTATCATTGCCTCTAGGGCATATTTCCTTCAGTTCTAAGGTCGATGTGATTGCCATCAGCATGCTACCTCTACATCTAACTTCAGGATTAGTTTTAGACCTGAATAATTGTTATTTGGTGCCAGCGTTGAGCATGCACATTATATCTGGATCTTGTTTAATGCGAGACGGTTATTCATTTAAATCAGAGGATAATGGTTGTTCTATTTATATGAGCAATATCTTTTATGGTCATGCACCCTTGATGAGTGGTCTATTTTTATTGAATCTCGATCGTGGTGATACACATATTCATAATATTGATGCCAAAATATGCAAAGATGGTAATGATAGTGCAACATATTTGTGGCACTGCTATTTAGGTCATATTGGTGTAAAGCGCATGAAGAAACTCCATTCGGATGGACTTTTTGAATCACTTGATTATGAATCATTTGATGCTTGCGAACCATGCCTCATGGGCAAGATGACTAAGACTCTGTTCCCCGGAACAATGGAGCGAGCCACGAACTTATTGGAAATAATACATACCGATGTATGCGGTCCGATGAGTGTTGAGGCTCACGGCGGGTATGATTATTTTCTGACCTTCACAGATGATTTGAGCAGATATGGGTATATCTACTTAATGAAACACAAGTCTAATACATTTGAAAAGTTCAAAGAATTTCAGAGTGAAGTGGAAAATCATCATAACAAGAAAATAAAGTTTCTATGATCTGATCGTGGATGTGAATATTTGAGTTACGAGTTTGGCCTTCATTTAAAACAATGTGGAATAGTTTCACAACTCACACCAACTGGAGCACCACAACGTAATGGTGTGTCCGAATGTCGTAACCACACTTTATTAGATATGGTGCAATCTATGATGTATCTTACCAATTTACCACCATCGTTTTGGGGTTATGCATTAGAGATAGCTGCATTCACGTTAAATAAGGCACCATCTAAATCCGTTGAGATGACACCCTATGAAGTATGGTTTGGCAAGAAACCTAAGTTGTTGTTTCTTAAAGTTTGGGGTTGCGATGCTTATGTGGAAAAGCTTCAGCCTGATAAGCTCGAACCCAAATCAGAGAAGTGTGTCTTCATAGGATACCCAAAAGAAACTATTGGGTACACCTTCTATCACAGATTCGAAGGCAAGATCTTTGTTGCTAAGAATGGATTCTTTCTAGAGAAGGAGTTTCTCTCGAAAGAAGTGAGTGGGAGGAAAGTAGAACTTGATGAGGTAATTGTACCTCCTCTCAAATTGGAAAGTAGCTCATCGCGGAAAACAGTTCTCGTGATGCCTACACCAATTAGTGAGGAAGCTAATGATGATGATCTTGAAACTTCAGATCAAGTTACTACCGAACCTCGTAGGTCAACCAGAGTACGTTCCGCACCAGAGTGGTTCGGTAATCCTGTTCTAGAAGTCATGTTACTAGACCATGACGAACCTATGAACTATGAGGAAGCGATGATGAGACCAGATTCCGCGAAATGGCTTGAGGCCATGAAATCTGAGATGGGATCCATGTATAAGAACAAAGTATGGACTTTGGTTGACTTGCCTGATGATCGGCAAGCCATAAAGAATAAATGGATCTTTAAGAAGAAGACTGACGCTGATGGTAATGTTACTATCTACAAAGCTCGACTTGTTGCGAAAGGTTTTCGACAAGTTCAAGGAGTTGACTACGATGAGACCTTCTTACCCGTAGCGATTCTTAAGTCTGTCTGAATCATGTAGCAATTGCCGCATTTTATGATTATGAAATCTGGCAAATGGACGTCAAAACTTCATTCCTTAATGGATTTCTTAAATAAGAGTTGTATATGATGCAACCAGAAGGTTTTGTCGATCCTAAAGGTGCTAACAAAGTGTGTAAGATCCAGCGATCAATTTATGGACTGGTGCAAGCATCTCGGAGTTGGAATATACGCTTTGATGAAGTGATCAAAGCATATGGTTTTATACAGACTTTTGGAGAAGCATGTATTTACAAGAAAGTGAGTGGGAGCTCTGTAGCATCTCTAATATTATATGTGGATGACATATTGTTGATTGGAAATGATATAAAATTTCTGGATAGCCTAAAAGGATACTTGAATAAGAGTTTTTCAATGAAAGACCTCGGCGAAGCTGCTTACATATTGGGCATCAAGATCTATAGAGATAGATCAAGACGCTTAATTAGACTTTCACAAAGCACATACCTTGATAAATTTTTGAAGAAGTTCAAAATGGATCAGTCAAAGAAAGGGTTCTTTCTTGTGTTATAAGGTGTGAAGTTGAGTCAGACTCAATGCCCAACCACTGTAGAAGATAGAGAGAAAATGGAAGTCATTCCCTATGCCTCAGCCATAGGTTCTATCATGTATGCAATGCTGTGTACCAGACCTGATGTGTGCCTTGCTATAAGTATAGTAGGGAGGTACCAAAGTAACCCAGGAGTGGATCACTGGACATCAGTCAAGAACATCCTGAAGTACCTAAGAAGGACTAAGGATATGTTTCTCGTTTATGGAGGTGACAAAGAGCTCGTCGTAAATGGTTACGTCGATGCTAGCTTTGACACTGATTTGGATGACTCTAAGTCACAAACCGGATATGTATTTATATTGAATGGTGGAGCTGTCAGTTGGTGCAGTTCCAAGCAAAGCGTTGTGGCAGGATCTACGTGTGAAACGAAGTACATAGCTATTACGGAAGCAGCGAATGAAGGAGTCTGGATGAAGGAGTTCATATCCGATCTAGGTGTTATACCTAGTGCATCGGGTCTAATGAAAATCTTTTGTGACAATACTAGAGCAATTGCCTTAGCGAAGGAATCCAGATTTCACAAGAGAACCAAACACATCAAGAGACACTTCAACTCCATCCGTGATCAAGTCAAGGAAGGAGACATAGAGATTTGCAAAATACATACGGATCTGAATGTGCCCGTTGACTAAGCCTCTTCCACGAGGAAAACATGATCAGTACCAAGACTCCATGGGTGTTAGAATCATTACAATGTAATCTAGATTATTGACTCTAGTGCAAGTGGGAGACTGAAAGAAATATGCCCTAGAGGCAATAATAAAGTTGTTACTTATATTTCCTTATATCATGATAAATGTTTATTATTCATGCTAGAATTGTATTAACCGAAAACTTGATACTTACATAGACAAAACACAGTGTCCGTAGTATGCCTCTACTAGACTAGCTCGTTAGTCAAAGATGGTTAAGTTTCCTAACCATATACATGTGTTGTCATTTGATGAACGGGATCACATCATTAGGGGAATGATGTGATGGACAAGACCCATCCGTTATATTAGCATATTGATCGTTAAGTTTTATTGCTATTGCTTTCTTCATGACTTATACATATTCCTTTGACTATGAGATTATGCAACTCCCAGATACCGGAGGAATACCTTGTGTGCTCTCAATCATCATGATGTAACTGGGTGATTATAAATATTATAAATATGCTCTACAGGTATCTCCGAAGGTGTTTGTTGGGTTGGCATAGATCGAGATTAGGATTTGTCACTCCGAGTATCGGAGAGGTATCTCTGGGCCCTCTTGGTAATGCACATCATGATAAGCCTTGCAAGCAATGTAACTAATGAGTTAGTTGTGGGATTATGCCTCACGGAATGAGTAAAGAGACTTGCCGGTAACGAGATTCAACTTGGTATGAAGATACCGACGATCGAATCTCGGGCAAGTAACATACGATGACAAAAGGGAATGACGTATGTTGTCATTACGGTTTGACCAATAAAGATCTTCGTAGAATATGTAGGAACCAATATGAGCATCTAGGTTCCGTTGTTGGTTATTGACCGGAGATATGTCTCGGTCATGTCTACATAGTTCTCGAACCCGTAGGGTCCACACGCTTAATGTTCAATGATTATTTTTATTATGAGTTATGTGATTTGGTAACCGAATGTTGTTCGAAGTCCAGGATGAGATCACGAACATGACAAAGAGTCTCGAAATGGTATATAGGTAAAGATTGATACATTGGATGATAGTATTCGGACACCAGAAGTGTTTCGGAATGTATCGGGTACATATCGGAGTATCGGGGGTTACCGGAACGCCCAGGGAGAAGATATGGGCCATATGGGCCATAGGAGGGAGGCAAGCCATCCCACAAGGGGTGCCCCCCTGGGAGGAGTCCGAATTGGACAAGGGGAGGGGGCGCCCCTGATAAAAACATAATTTTTGATGTGGAATGCTACCTAACATAATTATCAATGTAATTTTCTTTATTGTGGCATGAATGTTAAGATCCAAAAGATTCAATACAAAAGTTTAATATTGACATAAAAACAATAATACTTCAAGCATACTAACAAAGCAATCATGTCTTCTTAAAATAACATGGCCAAAGAAAGCTATCCCTACGAAATCATATAGTGTGGCTATGCTCTATCTCCATCACACAAAATATTTAATCATGCACAACCCCGAGACAAGCCAAGCAATTGTTTCATACTTTTGATGTTCTCAAATTTTTTCAATCTTCACACAATACATGAGTGTGAGCCATGGATGTAACACTATAGGTGGAATAGAGGGTCGATTGTGGAGAAGACAAAATGGAGAAGATAGTCTCACATCAACTAGGCGTATCAACGGGCTATGGAGATGCCCATCAATAGATATCAATGTGAGTGAGTAGGGATTGCCATGCAACGAATGCACTAGAGCTATAAGTGTATGAAAGCTCAACAAAAGAAACTAAGTGGGTGTGCATCCAACTTGCTTGTTCACGAAGACCTAGGGAATTTTGAGGAAGCCCATCATTGGAATATACAAGACAAGTTCTATAATGAAAAATTCCCACTAGTATATGAAAGTGACAAAATAAGAGACTCTCTATCATGAAGATCATGGTGCTACTTTGAAGCACAAGTGTGGAAAAAGGATAGTAGCATTGTCCCTTCTCTCTTTTTCTCTCATTTTTTTTGTTTTTTTTGGGCCCTCTTTTTTTGCCTCTTATTATTATTATTTTTATCTTTTTCATCCGGAGTCTCATCCCGACTTGTGGGGGAACCATAGTCTCCATCATGCTTTCCTCACTGGGACAATGCTCTAATAATGATGATCATCACACTTTTATTTACTTACAACTCAAGAATTACAACTCGATACGTAGAACAAAATATGACTCTATGTGAATGCCTCCAGCGGTGTACCGGGATGTGCAATGAATCAAGAATAACATGTATTAAAGAATTATGAATGGTGGCTTTGCCACAAATACGATGTCAACTACATGATCATGCAAGGCAATATGACAATGATGGAGCTTGTCATAATAAACGGAACTGTGGAAAGTTGCATGGCAATATATCTCGGAATGGCTATGGAAATGCCATAATAGGTAGGTATGGTGGCTGTTTTGAGGAAGGTAAATGGTGGGTTTATGGTACCGGCGAAAGTTGCGCGGTACTAGAGAGGCTAGCAATGGTGGACGGGTGAGAGTGCCTATAATCCATGGACTCAACATGAGTCATAAAGAACTCACATACTTATTGCAAAAGACTACTAGTTATCGAAACGAAGTACTACGTGCATGCTCCTAGGAGGATAGATTGGTAGGAAAAGACCATCGCTCTTCCCCGACCGCCACTCAGAAGGAAGACAATCAATAAATAGATCATGCTCCAACTTCATCACATAACGGTTCACCATACGTGCATGCTACGGGAATCACAAACTTTAACACAAGTATCTCTCAAATTCACAACTACTCTACTAGCATGACTCTAATATCACCATCTTCATATCTCAAAACAATCATAATGAATCAAACTTCTCATAGTATTCAACACACTTTATATGAAAGTTATTATTATACCCATCTTGGATGCCCATCATATTAGGACTAGTTTTATAGCAAAAGCAAATTACCATGCTGTTCTAAAATACTCTCAAAATAATATAAGTGAAGCATGAGAGATCAATAATTTCTATAAAATAAAACCACCACCATGCTCTAAAAAGATATAAGTGAAGCACTAGAGCAAAATTATCTAGCTCAAAATATATAAGTGAAGCACATAGAGTATTCTAATAAATTCCGATTCATGCGTGTCTCTCCCAAAAGGTGTGTATAACAAGCATGATTGTGGTAAACTAAAAAGAAAAGACTCAAATAATACAAGACGCTCCAAGCAAAAGACATATCATGTGGTGAATAAAAATATAGCCTCAAGTAAAGTTACCGATAGACGAAGACGAAAGAGGGTATGCCTTCCGGGGCATCCCCAAGCTTAGGCTTTTGGTTGTCCTTGAATTTTACCTTGCGGTGCCTTGGGCATCCCCAAGCTTAGGCTCTTGCCACTCCTTATTCCAAAATCCATCAAATCTTTACCCAAAAACTTGAAAACTTCACAACACAAAACTTCAGCAGAAAATCTCATGAGCTCCGTTAGTATAAGAAAATAAACCACCACTTTAAGGTACTGTAATGAACTCATTCTTTATTTATATTGGTGTTAAACCTACTGTATTCTAACTTCTCTATGGTTCATACCCCCTGATACTACTCATATCTTCATCAAAATAAGCAAACAACACACGAAAAACAGAATCTGTCAAAAACAGAACAATCTGTAGCAATCTGCAACTTTCGAATACTTCTGTAACTCCAAAAATTCTGAAAAATTAGGACGGCCTGAGCAATTTGTATATTGATCTATTGCAAGTGGAGTAGGTATTTTATCGCTCTGGTAAAAAATGAAAATTAATTTCATGAGCGTAAAAGTTTTTGTTTTTTATAGCAAGATCAAACAACTATCACCCAAGAAGATCCTAAAGACTTTACTTGGCACAAACACTAATTAAAACATAAAAACACAATCATAACAGAAGATAGATGAATTATTTATTACTAAACAGGAGCAAAAAAGCAAGAAACAAAAATAAAATTGGGTTCCCTCCCAACAAGCGCTATCGTTTAACGCCCCTAGCTAGGCATAAAAACAAGAATATATATATATATAGGTATTGCCATCTTTGGTATGCAATCCATAAGTGGCTCTCATAATAGATTCATAAGGCAATTTAATTTTCTTAGTAGAAAAGTATTCCATGCCTTTCCTTAACGGAAATTCGAATCTAATATTTCCTTCTTTCATGTCAATAATTGCACCAATCGTTCTAAGGAAAGGTCTACCAAGAATAATAGGACATGTAGGATTGCAATCTATATCAAGAACAATGAAATCTACAGGCACATAATTCCTATTTGCAACAATAAGAACATCATTAATCCTTCCCATAGGTTTCTTAATGGTGGAATCCGCAAGATGCAAATTTAAAGAACAATCATCAAATTCACGGAAACCTAGCACATCACTCAAGGTTTTTGGAATCGTGGAAACACTAGCACCCAAATCACACAAAGCATAGCATTCATAATCTTTAATCTTAATTTTAATAGTAGGTTCCACTCATCATAAAGTTTTCTAGGGATAGGAACTTCTAGTTCAAGCTTTTCTTCATAGGATTGCATTAAAGCATCAACGATATGTCTAGTAAAAGCTTTATTTTGATTATAAGCATGAGGAGAATTTAACACGAATTGCAACAAGGAAATACAATCTATCGAAGAGCAATTATCATAATTAAATTCATTGAAATCCAAAATAGTGGGTTCATTGATATGTAAAGTTTTGACCTATTCAATCCCACTTTTATTAATTTTTGCATCAAGATCTAAAAACTCTGAATCATTGGAACGCCTTTTAACTAAAGTTGACTAATCTCCAGTCCCATCTTTATCAAGATTCATATTGGAAAACAAAGATTTAATAGGAGTCACATCAATCACTTTTAGATCTTCATCATTATTATCATGAAAACTAGAAGAACACGCTTTCACAAAGCAATTTTTTTTTGCATGCATCCTAGCGGTTCTTTCTTTGCACTCATCAATGGAAATTCTCATGACTTTGAGAGACTCATTGATGTCATGCTTAGGTAGAATAGATCTAACTTTCAAAGAATCAACATCAAGAAAAATTCTATCCACATTCCTAGCCAACTCATCAATCTTAAGCAATTTTTCTTCAACCAAAGCATTGAAATTCTTTTGCAAACTCATAAATTCTTTAACACTAGTCTCAAAATCAGAGGGCATATTATTAAAATTTCCATAAGAGTTGTTTTAGGAATTATCATAATTATTAGAGGAATTACTAGGAAACGGCCTAGAATTAAAGTTTCCTCTATACGCGTTGTTACCAAAATTGTTCCTACCAACAAAATTCACATCCATAGATTCATTACTATTCTCAATTAAAGTGGACAAAGGCACATCATTAGGATCAGAAGAAACACTTTTATTAGCAAACAATTTCATAAGTTCATCCATCTTCCCACTCAAAACATTAATCTCTTCAATCGCATGAACTTTTTTACTAGTGGATCTTTCAGTGTGCCATTGAAAATAATTAACCATAATATTGTCTAGGAGTTTAGTAGCTTCTCATAAAGTGATTTCCATAAAAGTGCCTCCTGCGGCTGAATCCAAAAGATTTCTAGAAGCGAAATTCAGTCCAGCATAAAAGTTTTGTATAATCATCCACAAATTCAAACCATGTGTAGGGCAATTACGTATCATTAATTTCATCCTATCCCAAGCTTGTGCAACATGCTCATGATCAAGTTGCTTAAAATTCATAATATCGTTCCTAAGAGAGATGATCTTAGCGGGAGTAAAATACTTAGAGATAAAAGCATCTTTGCACTTATTCCATGAATCAGTACTATTTTTAGGCAAAGAAGAGAACCAAGTTAGCACGATCTCTAAGCGAAAACGGAAATAACTTCAATTTAACAATATCATTATCCACATCTTTCTTATTTTGCATATTACACAATCAACAAAGTTGTTTAGATGGGTAGCGGCATCTTCTCTAGGAAGGCCAGAAAATTGATATTTCATAACAAGATTCAACAAAGCGGTATTAATTTCACAAGATTCAACATCGGTAGTAGGAGCAATCGGAGTGCTAATAAAAGCATTGTTGTTGGTATTGGAAAAGTGACAAAATTTAGTATTATCTTGAGACATCATGACAAATAGTCAATCCAACACACAAGCACACAAGAAGCAAGCGAAAAGAGACGAACGGAAGAGGGGCGAAGAAAAGGCAAAGGTTTTCAAAAATCATTTTAGAAGTGGGGGAGAGGAAAACGAGAGGCGAATGGCAAATAATGTAATGCGAGGGAGAAGAGTTTATGGGGGTACTTGGTATGTCTGACTTGGCGTAGATCTCCCCAGCAACGGCGCCAGAAATCCTTCTTGCTACCTCTAGAGCATGCGTTGGTTTTCCCTTGAAGAGGAAAGGGTGATGCAACAAAGTAGCGTAAGTATTTCCCTCAGTTTTGAGAACCAAGGTATCAATCCAGTAGGAGACAACGCACAAGTCACCTAGTACCTGCACAAACAATCAAGAAGCTTGCAACCAACGCGATAAAGGGGTTGTCAATCCATTCACGGTCACTCGCAAAAGTGAGATCTAATAGAGATAGTAAAGTGAATATTTTTGGTATTTTTGTTGCATAGATTGGAAAGTAAAGATTGCAAAATAGTAAATGAGATGCGATGTAAATAAAAGAGATGTAATATAATATGAAAGAGACCCGGGGGCCATAGGTTTCACTAGTGGCTTCTCTCAAGATAGCATGTATTACAGTGGATGAACAAATTACTGTCGAGCAATTGATAGAAAAGCGCATAGTTATGAAGATATCTAAGGCAATGATCATGAATATAGGCATCACGTCCGTGTCAAGTAGACCGAAAGGATTCTGCATCTACTACTATTACTCCACGCATCGACCGCTATCCAGCATGCATCTAGAGTATTAAGTTCATAAGCACGGAGTAACGCACTAAGCAAGATGGCATGATGTAGAGGGATAAACTCAAACAATATGATATAAGCCCCATCTTTTTATCCTCGATGGCAACAATACAATACGTGCCTTTCTACCCCTACCGCCACTACGAAAGGACACCGCAAGATTGATCCCAAAGCTAAGCACTTCTCCCATTGCAAGAAAGATCAATCTAGTAGGCCAAACTAAACCGATAATTCAAAGAGACTTGCAAAGATATCAAATCATGCATATAAGAATTCAGAGAAGAACCAAATAATGTTCATAGATAATCTTGTTCATAAATCCACAATTCATCGGATCTCGACAAACACACCACAAAAGAGTATTACATCGAATAGATCTCCAAGAACATCGAGGATAACTTTGTATTGAGAATCAAAGAGAGAGAATAAGCCATCTAGCTAATAACTATGGACCCGAAGGTCTGTGGTAAACTACTCACGCTTCATCGGAGAGGCAATGGTGTTGGTGTAGAAGCCCTTCGTGATCGATTTCCCCTCCGGCAGATCGCCGGAAAAGGCCCCAAGATGGGATCTCACGGGTACAGAAGGTCGCGGCGGTGGAAAAATGGTTCCTGGATCTCCTTGATGTTTCTAGGGTATACGAGTATATATAGGCGAAAGAAGTACGTCGGTGGAGCTACGAGGGGCCCACGAGGGTGGGGGCGCGCCCTCCTGCCTCGTGGCTTCCTCGTGGAGTTCCAGACTTCGACTCCAAGTCTTCTGGATTGCTTTCAGTCCAAGAAAGATCATCGCGAAGGTTTCATTCCATTTGGACTCCGTTTGGTATTCCTTTTCTGCAAAACTCTAAAATAGGCAAAAAAACAGAAACTGGCACTAGGCCTCCGGTTAATAGGTTAGTCCCAAAAATAATATAAAAGAGCATATTAAAGCCCATTAAACATACAAAATAGATAATATAATAGCATGGAACAATAAAAATTTATAGATACGTTGGTGATGTATCAGCCCCCCTTTCCTTCTCCTCCTCTATCTCCTTCCCCCTTTCCCCCTCCGATAAAAGGAAGCGGGGGGCGAATCCTACTAGGAGCCCAAGTGGGACTCCTCCCACTTGGGGCGCGCCTAGGGCCAGCCTCCTCCCCTATCCCTCCTTTATTTATGGGGGTGGGGGCGCCTCTAACACACATCAATTGTTCCAGCCGTGTGCGGCGCCCCCCTCCACAGTTTACTCCTCCGGTCATATTATCATAGTGCTTAGGCGAAACCCTGCGCAGATCACTTCACCATCACCGTCACCACGCCGTCGTGCTGATGAAACTCTCCCTCGACACTTTGCTGGATCAAGAGTTCGAGGGACGTCATCGAGTTGAACGTGTGCAAAACTCGGAGGTGTCATACGTTCGGTGCTTCATCGGTCGAAACAAGAAGAAGTTTGACTACATCAACCGCATTGTCAAATGTGATCAATACCCAAATAGTTTACTAGAGTCAATAATCTAGTTCACATCGATATGTGATTAACACACAAAGAATACTAAGGTGTGATCATGTTTTGCTTGTGAGAGAGGTTTAGTCAACGAGTCTGCCACATTCAGATCCGTATGTATTTTGCAAATTTCTATGTCTACAATGCTCTGCACGGAGCTACTCTAGCTAATTGCTCCCACTTTCAATATGTATCCAGATTGAGACTCAGAGTCATCTGAATCGGTGTTAAAGCTTGCATCAATGTAACCCTTTATGACAAACTCTTTATCACCTCCATAACCGAGAAACATTTCCTTAGTCCTCTTTCAGTGATCTACTCCTGGATCACTATTGTACCCCCTTGCCAAACTTATGGCAAGGCACACAACATGTCTGGTACACAGCATGGCATACTTTATAGAACCTATGACTGAGGCATAGGGAATGACTTTCATTCTCTCTATATATTCTGCTATGGTCAGGTGATACGTCCATTTTGCATCATGCTTTTATATCGATATTTTTTGCATTATGGGTTGTTATTACACATTATGTCACAATACTTATGCCTATTATCTCTTATTTTACAAGGTTTACATAAAGAGGGAGAATGCCGACAGCTGGGATTCTGGGCTGGAAAAGGAGCAAATATTAGAGACCTATTCTGCACAGCTCCAAAAGTCCTGAAACTTCACGGAAGTCATTTCCAGAATATAAAAAAATTACCGAGCGCAAGAAGTTTCAGAGGGGGGCCACACCCTGGCCACGAGGGTGGGGGCGCGCCCTACCCCCTGGGCGCGCCCCCTGCCTCGTGGGCCCCCTGGTGGACCTCCAATGCCCATCTTTTTCTATATGGAGTCTTTCATTGAGGAAAAAATCATAAGCAAGCTTTTGAGACGAGACTCCACCGCCACGAGGCGGAACCTTGGCGGAACCAATCTAGGTCTCCGGCGGAGCTGTTCTGCCGAGGAAACTTCCCTCCGGGAGGGGGAAATCATCGCCATCGTCATCACCAACAATCCTCTCATCGGGAGGGGGTCAATCTCCATCAACATCTTCACCAGCACCATCTCCTCTCAAACCCTAGTTCATCTCTTGTATCCAATTCTTGTCTCCAAGTCTGGGATTGGTACCTGTGGGTTGCTAGTAGTGTTAATTACTCCTTGTAGTTGATGCTAGTTGGTTTATTTGGTGGAAGATCATATGTTCAGATCCTATATGCATATTAATACCCTCTGATTATGAACATGAATATGCTTTGTGAGTAGTTACATTTGTTCCTGAGGACATGGGAGAAGTCTTGCTATTAGTAGTCATGTGAATTTGGTATTCGTTCGATATTTTGATGAGATGTATGTTGTCTCTCCTCTAGTGGTGTCATGTGAACGTCGACTACATGACACTTCACAATTATTTGGGCCTAGAGGAAGGCATTGGGAAGTAATAAGTAGATGATGGGTTGATAGAGTGACAGAAGCTTAAACCCTAGTTTATGTGTTGCTTCGTAAGGGGCTGATTTGGATCCATATGTTTCATGCTATGGTTAGGTTTACCTTAATACTTTTGTTGTAGTTGCAGATGCTTGCAATAGAGGTTAATCATAAGTGGGATGCTTGTCCAAGTAAGGACAACACCCAAGCACCTGTCCACCCACATATCAGATTATCAAAGTACCGAACACGAATCATATGATCGTAATGAAACCTAGCTTGACGATAAATCCCATGTGTCCTCGGGAGCGCTTTTCTCTATATAAGAATTTGTCCATGCTTGTCCTTTGCTACAAATAGGATTGGGCCACCTTGCTGCACTTTATTTACTTTTGTTACTTGTTGCTCGTTACAAATTATCTTATCACAAAATTACCTGTTACCTATAATTTCAGTGCTTACAGAGAATACCTTGCTGAAAACCGCTTATCATTTCCTTCTGCTCCTCGTTGGGTTCGACACTATTACTTATCGAAAGGACTACAATAGACCCCCTATACTTGTGGGTCATCAAGGCTCTTTTTTGGCGTCGTTGCCCGGGAGTGAAGCACCTTTGGTAAGGAAAAATTTATATAGTGTGCTAAAATTTACTGTCACTTGTTACTATGGAAAGTAATCCTTTGAGGGGCTTGTTCGGGGGTATCTTCACCCCGACCAGTAGAGCATAGAGTTGCTCCTCAACCTACTAAACCTACTGAAAATGAAAATGTCTGCTTTGAAATTCCTTCGGGTATGATAGAAAAACTACTAGCTAATCCTTTTGCAGGAGATGGAACATTACATCCTGATGAGCACCTAATATATGTGGATGAAGTTTGTGGATTATTTAAGCTTGCAGGTATGCCCGATGATGTTATCAAGAAGAAGGTCTTCCCTTTATCTTTGGAGGGAGACGCATTGACATGGTATAGGCTATGTGATGATATGGGATCATGTAACTACAAACGATTGAAATTGGAATTTCATCAGAAGTTTTATCCTATGCATCTTGTTCATCGTGATCGTAATTATATATATATAATTTTTGGCCTCACAAAGGAGAAAGCATCACTCAAGCTTGGGGGAGGCTTAAGTCAATGTTATATTCATGCCCCAATCATGATCTCTCAAGAGAAATGATTATTCAAAAATTTTATGCTCGGCTTTCTAATAACAACCACACCATGCTCGATACTTCTTGTGCTGACTCTTTTATGATGAAGACTATTGAATTCAAATGGGATTTATTGGAAAGAATTAAACGCAACTCTGAAGATTGGGATCTCGACGAAGGTAAGGAGTCGGGTATGACACCTAAGTTTGATTGTGTTAAATCTTTTATGGATACCGATGTTTTCCGTTAATTTAGCACTAAATATGAACTTGACTCTGAGATAGTAGCTTCTTTTTGTGAATCTTTTGCTACTCATGTTGATCTCCCTAAGGAGAAGTGGTTTAAATATCATCCCCCCCATTGAAGTAAAAGTAGCTGCACCTATTAAAGTTGAAGAAAAGACTGTCACTTATAATGATCCTATTATTCCTACTACTTATGTTGAGAAACCACCTTTTCCTGTTAGGATAAAAGATCATGCTAAAGCTTCAACTGTGGTTCGTAAAAGCAATATTAGAACCTATACACCTCCTGAGCAAGTTAAAGTTGAACCTAATATTGCTATTATTAAGGATCTCTTGGCCGATAATATTGATGGGCATGTTATTTATTTCTGTGATGAAACTGCTAGAATTGCTAAACCTTGTGCTAAAGATAAACACAGACCTGTGGTAGGCATGCCTGTTATTTCTGTTAAAATAGGAGATCATTGTTATCATGGCTTGTGTGATATGGGTGCTAGTGCTAGTGCAATACCTATTGACTTATACAAAGAAATTATGCATGATATTGCACCTGCTGAGTTAGAAGAAAATGATGTCACCATTAAACTTGCCAATAGAGATACTATTTCACCAATGGGAATTGTTATAGATGTTGAAGTCTTGTGTGGGAAAACTAAATATCCTGCTGATTTTCTTGTTCTTGGTTCCCCACAAGATAGCTTTTGTCCCATTATATTTGGTAGACCCTTCTTAAACGCTGTTAATGCTAGGATAGACTGCAAAAAGGATGTTATTACTATTGGTTTAGGTTATATGTCTCATGAGTTCAACTTTTCTAAATTTCGTAGACAACACCGTGAAGAAGAATTGCCTAGTAAAGATGAAATTATTGGTCTTTCTTCTATTGTCGTACCACCTAGTGATCCTTTAGAACAATATTTGCTAGACCATGAAAATGATATGTATATGAATGAAAGAAGGGAAATAGATGAAGTGTTCTTTAAACAGGGACCTATTCTGAAACACAACTTGCCTATTGAAATCTTAGGGGATCCTCCTCCACCCAAGGGCGATCCCGTGTTTGAGCTTAAACCATTGCCTGATACTCTTAAATATGCTTATCTTGACGAAAAGAAGATATATCTTGTTATTATTAGTGCTAACCTTTCAGGGAAGGAGAAAGAAAGATTATTGAAAACTCTGAAGAAGCACCGTGCTGCTATTGGATATACTCTTGATGATCTTAAGGGCATTAGTCCCACTCTATGCCAACACAAAATAAATTTGGAAAAAGATGTCAAACCAGCTATTGATCACCAACGATGACTGAATCCTAAGATGAAAGAAGTGGTAAGAAAAGAAATACTAAAGCTCCTTGAGGTAGGTATAATTTATCCCGTTGCTGATAGTCAGTGGGTAAGTCATGTCCATTGTGTTCCTAAGAAGGGAGGTATTACTGTCGTTCCTAATGATAAAGATGAATTGATTCCTCAAAGAATTATTACAGGTTATAGGATGGTAATTGATTTCCGCAAATTAAATAAGGCTACTAAAAAAGATCATTACCCCTTACCTTTTATTGATCAAATGCTAGAAAGATTATCCAAACATACACATTTTTGCTTTCTAGATGGTTATTCTGGTTTCTCCCAGATACCTGTGTCAGCTGATGATCAATCTAAGACCACTTTTACTTGCCCTTTCGGTACTTTTGCTTATAGACATATGCCTTTTGGTTTATGTAATGCACCTGCTACCTTTCAAAGATGCGTGATGGCTATATTTTCTGATTTTTGTGAAAAGATATGTGAGGTATTCATGGATGATTTCTCCGTCTATGGATCCTCTTTGATGATTGCTTAAGCAACCTTGATCGAGTTTTGCTGAGATGTGAAGAAACTAACCTTGTCTTGAATTGGGAGAAATGCCACTTTATGGTTAATGAAGGTATTGTCTTGGGGCACAAAATTTCTGAAAGATGCATTGAAGTTGATAAAGCTAAATTTGATGCTATTAAAAAGATGCCGTGTCCCAAGGACATCAAAGGTATAAGAAGTTTCCTTGGTCATGCCGGTTTTTATAGGAGGTTCATTAAGGACTTCTCAAAAATTTCTTGGCCTCTGACTAATTTATTACAAAAATATATACCATTTGTCTTTGATGTTGATTGTGTACAAGCCTTTGAAATACTTAAGAAAGCATTGATCTCTACACCTATTGTTCAGCCACCTAATTGGAATTTACCTTTTCAACTTATGTGTGATGCTAGTGATTATGTTGTAGGTGTTGTCCTAGGGCAAAGAGTTGATAAGAAATTAAATGTTATTAAATATGCTAGTAAAACTCTAGACAATGCCCAGAGAAATTATGCTACAACCAAAAAAGAATTCTTAGCAGTTGTATTTGCTTGTGATAAGTTCAGACCTTATATTGCTGATTCTAAAGTAACTATTTACACGGATCATGCTGCTATTCAATATCTTATGTTAAAGAAAGATGCTAAACCTAGACTTATTAGATGGGTTCTCTTGCTACAAGAATTTGATTTGCATATTATTGATAGAAAGGGAGCCGAGAACCCCGTTGCAGATAACTTGTCTAGGTTGGAAAATGTTCTTGATGACCCACTACCTATTGATGATAGCTTTCCTGATGAACAATTAAATGTCATAAATGCTTCTCATACTGCTCCATGGTATGCTGATTATTCTAATTATATTGTTGCTAAATTTATACCACCTAGTTTCACATACCAGCTGTCGTGGTTTTGTCACGGCAGATGTCCTTGTGAAAGGACTTAGTCGTGGAGCCATCGCTACGGGTTAGCTTAAAGGGGTTCAAGCGGATAAGGGACGTGAGAGTTTTATATTGGTTCAACCCCTTACGATGAAGGTAAAAGCCTACTCCAGTTGTGATGGAATTGCTAGGGTTTCGATGACCAGGGAGCGAATCCGCTTTGCCTGGCTCTCGAGTTGTTGTGTTGTCCCTAAACCGCCGTCAGGTCGTCCCTTTATATACATAGGTCGACGCCCGTCGGTTTACAGAGTCCCGAGGCCGGATCATCAACGTGTCCAACTCGGTCTCTATCCCTCCTATCTTACAATACAAGTTACATGATAATGTCGGTTTACATCTACAGGCCTTAACCCGCGTTTGGGCCTTGGGCCTTCATAAAGCGCCACCATCCTTTGTCTCCCTGGCTTCTAATCCTCATAGAGTTAACCCGGCTACTCCTGGCCAGTTTATGTCCAGTAGTAATATCCCCAACATTAGGCCCCAGATTGATTTGAACTTGTTCATGTCAATCTTCAACACTTTGAAAAATTCCTGCCCTTGCACTTTCGCATAGATCTTGTAAACCGTCCTGACATTATCCTCCGGATTTGTAGTAAACCTCCGTGACATCACCTATTTATTTAAAACTGAATATACCCTCCTTTTATTAATGAGGCAACAATCTCTTTATCTATCCATTTTTTGGGCTCCTAGATTCCCGCGCCTGTCACTTATCTCTTTGTCCTTATAAATAGGGCAGAGGACCCCTTACTTTTCCTTCTGTTGCCCTCTCCTCTCTTCTTCCTCCTTGCGAGACCTCTGCACCTGAGCGTCGCCGCCGTCGTCAAGCTTCGTCTCTGCCTCATCCCTGGCCGCTGCATCGACCTGACTGGACCAGAAAAATGCGGCGCACCTCTTCTGCTTCAACAGCTTCGGTAAGTCTTCCCCCTTTCCTTTGTAGATCCACTTAGGGTTTCAGTGTTCATCGGAGTTCATCGTAGCTCCGGTGCTATTCTTCTCTTTCCTTCCTAGTAGCATCAAAGACTAGTTAGATCTGTTAGCTCTTTGTGCGACCGTAGCCATACTCTCCCTTTTCCTTATCATACCATCCTATTCATATAGGAAAAACTCATCTAAACCTGATAAACTCGTATCTGAAATTTAGGTCTGAATATATTCTAGTTTTCTGTCATACCACAGATCTGAAATCATTGTATAACTCTTGTGAAACTTGTTTTCCTTCACTTAGGCATTTGTAGATCTGTACTCGTCATACCAATATAGGCGGTTTAACTCTTTGGAAGCATGATAATCCGGCATATACCATTAGTCCCCTCCTAAACCGCCGATCCATTTATTCTATCATTTCTTCCATCGCTAAAACTCCGGTTAACAATGTGCATATACCTCTGCTGCTGCTTATTGCTTTACCATTTATAACTGCATCAGCCTCTAATTTAACCATATTATTTGCTTAAATTCCTTTCTCCTCAACCTATTGTGCCATACACTTTGTCATCAATGAATCATAAACCAGCATTATTTTATTTCCAGCTCTTCACTTGCAATGGCCAAACAGTTCTATTCCTGTAACTGGGTCCCTTCCCGGGTTACAGAGGAGCAACTGAACGGAATGGTCAAGATTGGTACCTTACCGAAGAAAAATGAAATCCGGTGGCGAGTTCCTGGGCTGGAAAATCCTCCTACCCCCAGACAAGGTGAACTAGTGGTGTTTGTTGATCATATAGGTCGTGGCTTTAAACCGCCCGGATCTAAGTTTTTCCGAGATGTACTTGCCAGCTTCAGATCCACCCTCAAGATATTGGACCCAACTTGGTATCCAATATTTGCAACTTTCAAGTTTTTTGTGAAGCGTATCTACAAGAAGAACCAACTGTCGAGTTGTTCCGGGATTCCATTTAAACCGTCGCACTGAACTCGTAGACGGGCCCAATACTGAACTTGGTGGTGTCTCCATTCAGAAAAGGAAGGATGTTAGTTTTCCTCATGCCAAACTTCACAGTCACCCAAAAGAGTGGAATCAAACTTGGTTCTACTGCAAGGACACCTCTCTTGAAGATGAGAACCCTCTGTCGGGTTACCGTGCTCACTGGCTCACCAATACTCATCTGCTTCCGCAACGACTAAGTGCCTAGGAACGGGCCTCATACACACCATAACTCGCCAAGCTTAGAGCCTTTATGGTCAATGGTTTAACAGGTGTGGACTTCGTTCGTTGCTGGATATCCTGGAGTATCCTGCCATTAAGTCACCACGCCGGTTTAATGTGTGAGTACACTGGTGACGTAAAAGACTCCCAACGTCATATTGACATTCAGCTAACAGATGAGGAAGTTACCGAGTCTGTCAAGAAAATGTTGAATGAACCGGAAGCTATTTGCGGCAAGACCGGGTTAAGCCCCTTTTACACGCAGAACAAACCGCATGTTGTAAGTATTGTTTTTTGCTTCCGCTTTACACCTGATATTTTTGAACCGTGCAACTTTGAATACCCTCTGTCCATTTTTAAATAGGGTGATGATCCGTTCTGGAAAAAGAAACCTCATGAGAAAGCAGTGAAGCCTTCTTGACCTAAAACAAAAGCTATCAATAAAACCACGAAGAGAAAGGCACCTGAACCCATCGGTTTAGAGCTTGATGATGACCCTGATGAACCGGAAGCAGAGGTAGAACTTGATTCACTTGGTTCACTTTTCATGCACCTCATTGACAATGATATTTATCATGAGGACGCTGAGGGCAGCCAAGCTGACGATGCAGAGGTAATTATCCTTTCCTCCAGTTCAGACCCTCTGCCGACACAAAAAAATCCGTCAAGCAGTCCGGAAAGTAAGATTTTCTCACCCTCTTGATCACTTGTATCCAAAATTTCTTTTGAAGAAGCAGCAACACGAGGCTCGTTGCACAACCCGGCACAACGGCCAAACGATCACTTCGACCGGTTTACCAAACACCCCAGTTCGAAAACGCCGAGCTGAGGTCTCCCCCATTTATGAAACTTCTTATCCCAAGGCCGGCTATTTCCGACAACCTCTTAATACGTCCGATTCGAATTATCAGGTGACACCTCCTTCATCATCCGGCGAATCAACGGCCACACAACTCCATCCTCTTAATACCATTGCTGGGTAAGTATTTCAACTCAATCTTTTTGATGTTTCACACTTTATATGCTATGCTAAACTTTGCATCTGTTCTTTTCAGAGCCAAAGCCAGACCCAGTAAGAAGGCTCAGGTGAATAACCCGTCTGAAGACCATGTGGTGACTAAACCGGAGCTGACTACTGAACCGGAAGGTCCAAATACTAAGGCCACATTAGATGAACCGCCCTTCAAGATCATAACATTGATGAACAAGCAGAAGTTGATAGCGCTATGCAAGATGATAAACCAGCAAGTCCAGTCCGGACTGATGACGAACCTTCTAGTCCAGTGAAGGCTACTGATATTCCATCAACTCCAGAAAAAGCTGCTGGTGACAAGGAAGATGAGGTTATCATTACTGGTATTGTCCACACCTCTCCTGGCCATCATGTTGTTTTGGCAAAACATAGTGCCAAGGAAGAGCGTGCTGCCATGGAAAAAGGCAAATGGAGCACTGATTTATCATGCTATGCCCACCTCAGCGCTCAAGAACTCCACTCTGGCTTTATAAACCGTCTGCACTCAAACCGTGACTATGAAGCCGGTTTAGTGAATCTGATGAAGGAGCGCTATGAGGTATTTTCATCACCTTCCCTTTCTTAAATCCATTTTGTAAGTACCAACGCTAGTAGCCCCCAAGGGCCAGTTTATGATGGCAATCATAAATCGGGACTTTGTAATATCTTAGCCCTTGCATGCTTATCTTTCTCATGTCAAGTAGCCTTGAAAATAAAAATGGTACTTTATCATTGTGTTCCTGTACTTTTCGCCTGTGTAGTCCCCAAGGGCCGGTTTATCTTTCCAAGGTAAACCGGGTCTTTAACCAATGCTTCAATTTGAACATATGTACATTAGCCCCCAAGTGTCAAGGATAATGCTTGCATTGCACTTGGACTTGCAAAAATTTCTGATAATAGAGCAAACAGGCATTAGCCCCCAAGTACAAAGTGCACAACTTGTTATGTGCTTGGTACTTCAAATATACATAACCCATTGATGATATATCTTGTCTTTGTAGGCCGAGCTGAGTAAGAAGGATGCTCAAACCGCTGACCTTCAGGAGAACATTAAATCTCAGCAAGCGGAGGCGTCCAAAGCCAAGGAAGAACTGACTAATGCTTTAGCAGCCATGGAGAAGCTGAAGGAAAGCTTTAAGAAGGAGCGTGCAGATTGGGACATAGAGAAGGCCGCTTTAGCAAAGAAGGCCGAAGACGCAGAAGCAGCCCTGAAACCGGTGGTTGAGGAACTCACCAGTTTAAAGCAGCAAATAAACGCTATGACTTCTGTTGTGTTTGGTAAGCGTCCTCATCTTGCGTTTTCCAGGTCACATTTTCCTTATCAACTGCCGGTTTATTGATGCTTGCAATGTCACAGGGACCCGCATTACCCATCTGGGCTATGATATGCGGATGAAGCTGAAGGCTGCCTATACGTTGATAGAGCAGCTATATTCCGGATCCCAATGGGCTATCTGCATTGCTGCTTACAACAGGCCTCCTCCAAATTTGATAAAAGAAACCATCGAGAAGTTGTCAATGCTGCCTGCCCAGTTGGATGAATTGAAGAAATCAGCTGCAAGGTCAGGCGCTGTTATTGCGCTAATCCGGGCCAAGGCATGGATTCCAGATCTTGAACCGACAAAAATTGGCCAAGGCTATCCCAGCGTAAAGGAAGATGGTTCAGAATTCACCAATGATGATCTGCGAAGACTCGCAAGGGAAATGCGACCCATAGCGAGCAAATTGGTGGATGAAACGGATCTGTCTCATTATCAGCCGGTTTATGATGTTGATCAGAAAAGATATCCCGCGCCGATACATGATGCAGATGATCTTGTTCCACCAATTCATAAGCACACTTATGCCCCTGACATTGATACTTCCCCCCTTATAAGTGAAGAAGCCGTGTTCCAAGCTTTAACCGGAATCGATTGGACAACAATTGATTTCCCGCCACTGGATAGAGAGGAGGAGGATGCACCTACTCAAGATGATCCGCAATCGTCAAGCCGTCCTGATGATGAATCCTGAACCGGAGAGCCGCTTTAGCCCATCATAACCTACCCTTTCTTGCTGAAACATTTATCCTGTGTGGGCTGAAAAAACGCCTCGTAATAGGCTAGTTCAAAACACTTTGTATGTTATGCCATCGAGCATACGTATGTTGTTGGATACTGATAACTCACCATGCTTGTGGGATTATTATTTATATTCATAATCCGCAGTGGTTGTATATTAACCTGCTCTTGCATATAAGAGATTGAAAAAGGGTCCTAGCGGTTTACCGCTGGACGGGTCATGATGCCCAAAAAATAGAAGTTGGATGTAGGACCAAGGCTGTTTACAAGATAGAAAAATACTTGTTACCTTGTTCTGTTCGCCCATGGCTGTGTAAAAGAGGTGATAACACCAAGCTGGAGTGTAGATGACTCCTTCCAGGTTTGCCGGTTTACGATAAAACCATACTGAGTTATAATAAACACCGGTTGAACCATATAACACTGGTGACTAGTAGTCAAAACCAGACCGGAACAGAAAAAACCGGATTATAGCTGATCATGTACTAACAATTTAGCATTGTAAGTCACGATGGGTTTTAATAAACGCCGGTTTATCAGAAAATACTTATGAATATAAAAAAAGAGCAACTTTGCAAAAAACACAAGAAGAATATGCAAGGCTTTTCATGGTTGCCAGGCCCTAAATCGAGGCTTTTCATGGGCTGCCAGGCCACTGAGTTAAACCATTTTTCAAAGCCTTTTAAGATGGACCTCAATCTTTAACCAATCATCGTTTTAACTTTGACAAGTTCAGGGTCTATGAGATTGACTTGTCAAACGTTCGATGGGTCATACCAGGTTTACCTGGACGGAGCGGCTTACTTAAAGAGGCAGGATAACCCGGGGTTTTAGGTGAATACACCTGGCTTCCAAGCCTGGCTTGATAGCCTATTGCAAAGGTGCAGACTCTTTGTTCTTTGAGAAGCAAAGAGCCCCTAAGCAACATTTGAGCTGTGCTCGGTGGGTGCCTATGTTTGAGTTGTGCAGGTGCAACACTCTCTTTGGCCCCACATAATTTCCTTTTTGGCTTTAAGCCTATCAAGAGGTGTAGCTATGGTGTAAATACAACCAAGCCCCCTAGCGATCTCCCTTTGGCTATAAGCCGATCAAGAGGTGTAGCTAAGGTTTAGATATGACCTAGGCCCCTAGTGATTTCCTTTTATATATGTGTCTTGACAAGCCGGATTAATAGAACTCCGCTTTGTAAACAGAAGCCCCCATGAAAACATATGATGTAAAACAAACAGAGACCCCACTTCAGCTGAGGCTCCGGTTTATTATATTGACTATAATATATACATTATCATAAGTATGTACATAAAAAGAGCCTATGGATCAAGTATAGTAAGGCCGAAGATGAGCTATATTCCATGGCCGCTGGGTCTCCTCCTCCGATTTACGTGAGTCTTTGTGCTCTCGAACATTAATGAGGTAATATGATCCATTGTGCAAATTTTTGCTGACCACAAAAGGCCCTTCCCAAGGTGGGGATAACTTGTGCATATCAGTCTGATCCTGGATGAGCCGGAGCACCAGATCGCCTTCTTGAAAAGTCCTGGTTTTAACCCGGTGGTTGTGATAACGTCGAAGATCTTGTTGGTAAATCGCCGAACGTGCTGCCGCAAGATCACGCTCCTCATCTAACAGGTACAGTGAATCCTAACGTGCTTTCTCGTTATCAGCTTCAACATAAGCCGCCACACAGGCCATTCATGACGTATGTCACTAGGAAGAACTGCCTCTGCTCCATAAATCATGAAGAAAGGCGTGTAACCCGTAGATCTGTTTGGCGTGGTGTTGATGCTCCATAACACGGAAGGTGACTCCTCCACCCAACAACCCGTCGTTTGCTTTAAAGGAACCATAAGCCGGGGTTTAATACCTCTCAAAATTTCTTGATTGGCCCTTTCTGCCTGGCCGTTAGATTGGGGGTGAGCCACTGATGACACGTCAAGCCGTATGTGCTCTCGTTGACAGAATTCCTCCATAGCACCTTTGGACAGATTAGTACCATTGTCAGTGATAATGTTGTGTGGAAAACCAAACCGGAATATCACCTTTTTGATGAATTGAACCACCGTGGCTGCATCACACTTACTGACTGGCTCTGCCTCTACCCACTTGGTAAACTTATCAACTGCTACCAATAGGTGCGTCTTCTTATCCTTGGACCTCTTAAAAGGTCCAACCATATCGAGCCCCCAAGTTGCAAACGGCCAAGTTATTGGGATCATTCTTAACTCTTGGGCTGGAACATGAGCACGGCGTGCAAACTTTTGACAACCATCACACCTCTGTACCAAAACGTCAGCATCAGCATGAGCCGTCAACCAATAGAAGCCGTGATGAAAAGCCTTAGACACCAAGGATTTTGAACCGGCGTGGTGACCACAATCTCCCTCGTGAATCTCACGCAAGATCAACCTTCTTGAGGAGAGACACAACGCTGAAATGCTCCTGTGACACTACAATGATGTAGCTCTCCATTGACAATGGTCATTGATTTGGATTGCCGGATTATCTGTCGGGCCAGAGTTTCATCGTCTAGTAACTCGCCCCGGTTCATGTACGCCAAGTACGGGACTGTCCAATCCGGAATAACATGAAGAGCCGCCACCAATTGAGCCTCCGGGTCGGGCACAGCCAAATCCTCTTCCGTAGGTATCTTCACTGACGGATTATGCAATACATCGAAGAAGGTATTGGGTGGCACTGGTTTACGTTGAGAGCCTAGGCGACTTAAAGCGTCTAGTGCTTCATTCTTCCACCATTCTATGTGGTCCACTTGATAACCTTTGAAGTGACCAGCCACTGCATCCACCTCTCGTCTATATGCTGCCATAAGTGGATCCTTGGAATCCCAAGTGCCAGATACCTGCTGAGCCACTAGGTCCGAGTCACCAAAGCACTTAACCCGGCTTAAGTTCATTTCCTTAGCCATCCGAAGACCATGGAGCAAAGCCTCATACTCAACTGCATTGTTAGTACAAGGGAACATTAAAGGGAGGACATAACAAAACTTATCACCTCGTGAGGAAGTTAATATGACTCCAGCCCCCGAGCCCTCCAATTGCCTGGACCCATCAAAGCGAATAGTCCAATAAGTGTTGTCTGGTTTTTCCTCCGGTGCCTGCGACTCTGTCCAATCATTGATGAAGTCCACAAGTGCTTGGGATTTGATTGTTGTGCGAGGTGTATATTTGAGCCCGTGAGGTCCAAGCTCAATAGCCCACTTAGCAATCCGGCCAGTTGCTTCTCTGTTTTGGATGATATCTCCTAGTGGAGCTGAACTGACCACTATGATAGGATGACCTTGAAAATAATGCTTGAGCTTCCGGCTTGCCATAAAAACTCCATACACCAGTTTCTGCCAATGTCGGTATCTCTGTTTGGACTCTATAAGCACCTCGCTGATATAATAAACTGGCCGTTGAATCGGATACTCTTTCCCAGCCTCCTTGCGCTCCACAACAATGGCCACACTAACAGCTCGGGCATTAGCAGCCACATATAGCAATAAAGGCTCCTTATCAACTGGAGCTGCAAGGCAGGTGGCTCGGCTAACTGTATTTTCAGATCTGCAAGTGCTTCATCGGTAGCATCACTCCAGACGAAGTGATCCGTTTTCTTTAACATCTGATACAAAGGGATAGCCTTCTTGCCAAGGCGACTGATAAACCGGCTTAAGGCTGCAATCCGGCCCGCCATACATTGAACGTCGTTAATGCACGCCGGTTTAGCCAGAGATGTGATAGCTGTGATTTTCTCCGGATTAGCTTCAATCCCCCTGTTAGACACCAGAAAACCCAAAAGCTTGCATGCCGGTACACCAAAGACACATTTGCCCGGATTAAGCATCATCTTATAAACCCGGAGGTTATCAAAAGTTTCCCTCAAGTCACCTATCAATGTCTCCTCCTTTCTGGATTTCACCATAATATCATCCACATATGCATGTACATTGCGTCTAATCTGTTTATGTAGACAATTCTGAACACAACACTGATAAGTTGCCTGGGCACTCTTGAGCCCGAAAGGCATATATACATAGCAGAAGGCTCCAAAGGGAGTTATGAAGGCTATCTTCTCCTGGTCCATAACTGCCATTTTGATCTGATGATAACCTGAGTAAGCATCCAAAAAACACAAACGGTCACAACCTGCCGTAGCATCAATAATCTGATCAATACGAGGGAGAGCAAAGGGATCAGCTGGACAGGCTTTGTTCAAGTCTGTGTAATCCACACACATACGCCAAGTGCCATTTTTCTTAAGTACCAGCACCGGATTAGCAAGCCACTCAGGGTGAAAGACTTCCATGATAAACTCTGCTGCCAAAAGTCGGGCTACCTCCTCACCAATAGCCTTATGCCTCTCTTTGTTGAAGCGACGAAGAAACTGCTTGACCGGTTTAAACTTAGGATCTATATTAAGGGTGTGCTCAGTGAGTTCCCTCGGTACACCTGGCATGTCAGAAGGCTTCCATGCAAAGATGTCCTGGTTCTCAAGGATGAACTCGATGAGCGCGCCTTCCTATTTCAAATCCAAGTTAGCACTGATACTGAACTACTTGGATGAACCACCAGGAACAAAGTCAACCAGTTTAGTCTCCTCAACGGATTTAAACTTCAGTGCCAGATCATGCTCAGTAGTTGGCTTTTTCAAAGAAGTCATATCTGCCGGATCAACATTGTCTTTGTAAAATTTCAGCTCCTCCGTGGCACAAACCGACTCAGCATAAGCTGCATCCCCTTCTTCACATTCCAAAGCGATCTTCCGGCTTCCATGCACCATGATGGTCCCCTTATGACTCGGCATCTTAAGCTGTAGATAAACATAACAAGGCCTGGCCATGAACTTAGCATAAGCCGGCCGTCTGAACAGGGCATGATATGGACTCGTGATTTTCACCACTTCAAAAGTCAACACCTCTGATCTTGTATCATGATCGTCTCCGAAAGCAACTTCCAGAGCTCTCTTACCAACTGGGTATGCTGATTTACCAGGCACTACCCCATGAAACACAGTGTTCGACGGTTTAAGATTCTTATCTGTTAACCCCATGCGACGAAAGGTTTCATAGTAAAGGATATTGATATTGCTTCCTCCATCCATAAGCACCTTGGTAAATTTGTACCCTCCCAACCTGGGGTGCCACCACTAAAGCTAGATGACCCGGATTGTCAACCCGGGGTGGATGATCCTCTCGGCTCCACAAGATGGGTTGTTCAGACCAGCGCAGATAATGAGGTGCCGCCGGTTCAACAGAGTTCACAGCCCTTTTATGAAGCTTCTGATCGCGCTTACATAGGCTAGTGGTGAAGACGTGATACTGCCCACTATTCAACTGTTTTGGATTGCTCTGATAACCGGATTGCTGCTGGTGTTGATTCCCCTAATGGTTGTAACCTCCCTGGTTGCCCTGGCTGTTCTGATTGCCATGTCCGGTTTGGTTGCCCTGAAACCCTGAACCAGAATTGCCACCACCATAACCCGGCCCATGGAAACCGCCTCCTGAACCGCCGGGTGGTCCATTGTCATATTGAAAAAGATTTGAATTTTTGAACTCCTGCATAATGAAGCAATCTTTCCAAAGATGTGTAGCGGGTCTCTCCTTTGAACCGGGCTTTGGGCAAGGCTGATTTAATAGGTGCTCTAGGTTGGGGCCTGATCCTCCATCCCGCTGGGGCGGTTTACCCTTACGTCGTTGACCGTTATCCTGGGCATTGGTGTTAGCCACAAAGTCCAAGCTTTTTGTCTGCCTTGCGCTTACCATTGTTCCCATGACCTACCGGATTATGTTGCTGCCCCTTGACGTTGCCGCTCTTCTTTCCCTTCCCTGTCTTGTCATCCTCAGACTCGGGGTCCTTGGTACTATCAGAGTCGGCATACTTCACCAGAACCGCCATGAGTGTTCCCATGTCATTACAATGACATTTAAGCCGTCCCAATTTCAGCTTCAAAGGTGCAAACCGGCAATTTCCCTCCAATGTTAAAACGGCTATGTCAGCGTTGATGCGGTCCGACGAATGCAAAATCTCCGAAACCCGGCATACCTAGTGGGTCGTTGATTCTCCTTCCTCCTGGACACGGGCAGCTAAATCCACGATGGACATGGGTTGTTTGCACGTATCTTTGAAGTTCTGGATAAACCGGGCCCTTAACTTGGCCCATGATCCAATAGAGTTGGCCGGCAATTTTTTTAGCCACGTGCGAGCTGTTCCCTCCAACATCATGGTAAAGTACTTGGCACACGCCGCTTCGTCCACATCCAGCATCTCCATTGCCATCTCATAACTCTCCACCCATGACTCAGGGGACAAATCGGCGATATAATTTGACACCTTACGCGGGCCCTTGAAGTCCTTGGGCAACTGTACGTTGCGCAGTACTGGAACAAGACATGGCACTCCCGAAGAACTGGAGGTAACCACTGGTTCCACCGATGTTGTTGGACGAACCGGAGTGAACTGGCGAACCGGCGTGAGCTGACGAACCGGAGCCTCGTGTTGCGCCGCTAACTCGGCTTCCTGACATGCCCTAGCGCGATCCACTACATCCTGGGCATTGCCACTGCCACCCGCCGGGTTATTGCCACGGGGCGAATTACGACTCCTCGCACTGCTTGATACGGCCGACTCATCGACGTGCCTGCTGTAGCTCCGGCTTGGGCGGGGAGTGGAATGAATCCTTTCGCGGCTATATGAATAGGCTTGCTGCTAAGTCGAAGCCGTCTGTAGGAGCTCCCTAGCCCGTCGTGTCTCAACTGCTACGGGGGACTGGCCATCAATCGGGGAGCTGCCAATTGTGAAGCGGCCACAACGATGTTGTCCAATGGGTTAGAGTAATGACCTGGAGGTGTTGAAACGCGATGTGGTGGAAGGTCGTTTTGACGAGGCGGAGGAGGCGGATCCGTCTCACGAGGCTGAACCGGCGCCCCAGTCTCAGGTGCCTCCACCCGGTTTACCACAGGTTGGTTGCTGGTGCCTGCTCTGGGTGTGTTAAAGAGATTCCTCGCCTCCAAGACCGATGGAAGGCGTGATCTGTACCTTCTCCTCATGACGTCCTCCGGCGCACTCTGATCCAGCATAAGCCGGTACGCCTGAGCCTCCAATCCGGCCCGCTCTGCAGCCATCCTGGTATTTTCTGCTGCCAGGCCCGCTTTAGCTTGAGTGATCTGATCCTTCACCTTTGCAATCTCTGCATTGTGCTGATCCCGATTTGCCGCGTCCACCTCCGCCGCCAGCAACATTGCTAAAGCATCGAATAGATCGGACAAAACCTGAGCCGGAGGTGGCGCAGAGCCCCCTGCTCCCGCTGTTGTTGCTATTGCTGAACTGGAGATCGTTGCCACAGCGGTAGAAGAGTGCTGCGCTGGTTGTGTACCGACCATGAAGACCGCGACCTGGCTTGGCAGATCAAGGGGGTCCGGAATACTGTTGCCCTCAGAACCTCCACTAATCTGGCCATCCTGCAACTGGTATAGCGACTCGGTCTCTCCGGTTGAAGACTCGGCATTGGAGTAGACAACAGTTTCGCCACTAGACGCCGATCCATCCTCATATTCCACTCCATGGATGACACCTACGAAGACATGCTTTATAACGGGCTGAACCGGGGCAGAGCTTGCACGCTGAGCCGTCTCGATGATGTCGGTGCAGATGTCCGGCTCAGGGCCCGGTTCGCCCATCTTGCCGATGAAGACGTGAATTCCACCAAAGGGGACCCGGTGCCCGTATTCAATTGAACCGGCCTCGGGACCCCTCCTGCGTCATCGATGTAGTGCTTGCCGCGACGACTTTTAGTCATCCGGCCCACAGCGTATCCCTTGAGTCCTTCGAAGCTACCCTTCAAGAACTTGAAACCATCGCGCGAGAGCCCCACGGTGGGTGCCAACTGTTGTGGTTTTGTCATGGCAGATGTCCTTGTGAAAGGACTTAGTCGTGGAGCCATCGCTACGGGTTAGCTTAAAGGGGTTAAAGCGAACAAGGGACGCGAGAGTTTTATACTGGTTCGGCCCCTTACAATGAAGGTAAAAGCCTACTCTAGTTGTGATGGAATTGCTAGGGTTTTGATGACCAGGGAGCAAATCCGCTTTGCCTGGCTCTCGAGTTGTTGTGTTGTCCCTAAACCGCCGTCGTGTCGTCCCTTTATATACATAGGTCGACGCCCGTCGCTTTACAGAGTCCCGAGGCCGGATCATCAACATGTCCAACTCGGTCTCTATCCCTCATATCTTACAATACAAGTTACATGATAATGTCGGTTTACATCTACATGCCTTAACCCGCCTTTGGGCCTTGGGCCTTCATAAAGCGCCACCATCATTTGTCTTCCTGGGCTTCTAATCCTCATAGAGTTAACCCGGCTACTCCTGGCCAGTTTACGTCCAGTAGTAATATCCCCAACACCAGCAAAAGAAAAAGGTTTTCTATGATTTAAGACATTACTTTTGGGATGACCCACATCTTTGTAAAGGAGTAGATGGTGTTATTAGACGTTGTGTACCTGAGCATGAACAGGAACAGATCCTACGCAAGCGTCACTCCGAAGCTTATGGAGGACACCATGCTGGAGATAGAACTGCACACAAGGTATTGCAATCCGGTTTTTATTGGCCTACTCTCTTCAAGGATGCCCGTAAGTTTGTCTTGTCTTGTGATGAATGTCAAAGAATTGGTAATATTAGTAGACGCCACGAAATGCCTATGAATTATTCACTTGTTATTGAACCGTTTGATGTTTGGGGCTTTGATTATATGGGACCTTTTCCTGCCTCTAACGGATATACACATATTTTAGTTGCTGTTGATTACGTTACTAAGTGGGTAGAAGCTATTCCAACTAGTAGTGCTGATCATAACACCTCTATTAAGATGCTTAAAGAAGTTATTTTTCCGAGGTTTGGGGTCCCTAGATATTTAATGACTGATGGTGGTTCACATTTTATTCATTGTGCTTTCCGTAAAATGCTTGCTAAGTATGATGTTAATCATAGAATTGCATCTCCTTATCACCCACAGTCTAGTGGTCAAGTAGAATTGAGTAATAGAGAACTCAAATTAATTTTGCAAAAGACTGTTAATAGATCTAGAAAGAATTGGTCCAAGAAACTTGATGATGCATATAAACATCCTATGGGTATGTCTCCGTATAAAATGGTTTATGGAAAAGCATGTCACTTACCTCTCGAACTAGAACATAAGGCTTATTGGGCTATTAAAGAGCTCAATTATGATTTCAAACTTGCCGGTGAGAAAAGGTTATTTGACATTAGCTCACTTGATGAATGGAGAGCCCAAGCCTATGAGAATGCCAAATTGTTTAAAGAAAATGTTAAAAGATGGCATGACAAAAGAATACAAAAGCGTGAGTTTAATGTAGGTGATTATGTATTGCTATACAACTCTCATTTAATATTTTTTGCAGGAAAGCTTCTCTTGAAATGGGAAGGTCCTTACATCATCGAGGAGGTCTATCGTTCCGGTGCCATAAAAATCAACAACTTCGAAGGCACAAATCCGAAGGTGGTGAACGGTCAAAGAATCAAACATTATATCTCAGGTAATCCTATAAATGTTGAAACCAATGTTATTGAAACCATAACCCCGGAGGAATACATAAGGGACACTTTCCGGAACGTTTCAAACTCCGAAAAGGAATTGGTACGGTAAGTAAACCGACTCCAAAACAGTTTTAATGGCAATTTTTCTCCATTTTGGAATATTTAGAAAAATAGAAAAATAAGAAGCAGTCCTGGAAGGACACGAGGGCTCCATGAGGGTGGAGGGCGCGCCCTACCTCCCTGGGTGCGCCCCCTGCCTCGTGGGCACCTCATGTGCTCTCCAGACTCCGTTTTCTTGCACGTTACGTATTTGGCCGGTAAAAAATCATTATATAATCTCCCGGAGGTTTTGACCACCGTATCACGCAAATATCCCTTGTCTTTGTTTCGAGCTGTTTTCTGTCAGGGTTGTCAAGGCCAGGCATTATGTCATCTCCCTCTTCCAACAATGGTGACAACGATGCTTGGCTAATGAAGATAGATCTGAAGAGAGAAGAACCCATGGAGATCAACAATGATGAAGGGATCAAGAAGGCCACGGAGGACCAAGTTCCGGCAACAGAAGACATCCTTGAACTTGATCACAATCTTCTTACCCCAACTGAGATCGAAGCTTTCAAGATGATTGAGTTAGCTCATATACAAAACAAGTATCTCACACATGAAAATATTTTGCTAAAGGAGCATATCATCGCACTCGAGGGCATTATCTGCAAGTTAGAAGACCTCCTACGCTCGATGTGTGACTATCCATCATCACCACCATCCTCTCCACCAACAAAGAAGAATTGAGTATCTGGTATGGGCACTCCCCTTGGCAACTGCCAAGCTTGGGGGAGGTGCCCCGGTATAGTATCACCATCACCTTCATCTTTATCGTTTTTCTTAGTTTGATCCTTTTGATAATATTTTGATCTAGTAGAATAAAAGTTTTTAGTATGATCTAGTGTGAGTTTTGCTTTATGATCCTTCTATGTAATCGAGTCCATGAGCTATATATAATAAAGATTAGTGTTGAGTCAAGGGTTTGATTATTTTGCCATGATCTTGAGTGAATAAAAAAAGAGAAAGAATAAAAAGAAAATAAAAGAGATCATATGGGTCTTATGAAGAGTAATGAGCTCACATAGAAAGAGTATGATGAATAAAAGTTGTTGAGAGTTGACAATCATAGTTTTGGTCATCGTTGCAATTAATAGGAAGTAATAAAGAAAGAGAGGTCTTCACATATAAACACACTATCTTGGACATCTTTTATGATTGTGAGCACTCATTAAAATATGACATGCTAAAGAGTTGACGTTGGACAAGGAAGACAACGTAATGGGTTATGTTTTCTTTCATCTGAGATAGATTATATTGTCATGGATCATCCAACATGTTGAGCTTGCCTTTCCCTCTCATGCTAGCCAAATTCTTTGCACCAAGTAGAGATACTACTTGTGCTTCCAAACACTCTTAAACCAGTTTTGCCATGAGAGTCCACCATACCTACCTATGGATTGAGTAAGATCCCTCAAGTAAGTTGTCATCGGTACAAGCAATAAAAATTGCCCTCTAAATATGTATGACTTATTAGTGTGGGAGAAAATAAGCTTTATACGATCGTGTGATACGGAAGAAATAAAAGTGACGGACTGCATAATAAAGGTCCATATCACAAGTGGCAATATAAAGTGACATTCTTTCGCATTAAGATTTTGTGCATCCAACCATAAAAGCGCATGACAACCTCTGCTTCCCTCTGCGAAGGGCCTATCTTTTACTTTTATCTCCCACCTTACATAAGAGTCATGGTGATCTTCACCCTTCCTTTTTACATTTTATCTTTTAGCAAGCACAACATGTTGGAAAGATCCTGGTATATATGGCTAATTGGATGTGAGTTTTCATGAACTATTATTGTTGACAATACCCTTGAGGTAAAACATTGGAAGGCAAAACTACAAGCCCCTATCTTTCTCTGTGTCCGATTAAAACTCCATACCCATAAGTATTGCGTGAGTGTTAGCAATTGTGAAAGACTATATGATAGTTCAGTATGTGAACTTGCTGAAAAGCTCTTATATTGACTCTTCCCTATGTTATGATAAATTGCAATTGCTTCAATGACTGAGAATATAGTTTGTTAGTTTTCAATGAAGTTTACGATTCATACTTGAAATTGTGATTGAATTGTTACTCTTGCATAAGAGATCATATGACAAGAATTATATAAGTTTTGTTCTAAGAATGATCATGATGCCCTCATGTCCGTATTTTATTTTTATCGACACCTCTATCTCTAAACATGTGGACATATTTTTTGATTTCGGCTTTTGCTTGAGGACAAGCGAGGTCTAAGCTTGGGGGAGTTGATACGTCCATTTTGCATCATGCTTTTATATCGATATTTATTGCATTATGGGCTGTTATTACACATTATGTCACAATACGTATGCCTATTCTCTCTTATTTTACAAGGTTTACATAAAGAGGGAGAATGCCGGCAGTTGGGATTCTGTGCTGGAAAAGGAGCGAATATTATAGACCTATTCTGCACAGCTCCAAAAGTCCTGAAACTTCACGGAAGTCATTTTCAGAATATATAAAAAATAATGAGCGCAAAAAGTTCCAGAGGGGGGCCACACCCTGGCCACGAGGGTGGGGGGCGCACCCTACCCCCTGGACGCGCCCCTGCCTCATGGGCCCCTGGTGGCCCTCCGCTGCCCATCTTCTGCTATATGGAGTCTTTCGTTGAGGAAAAAATCATAAGCAAGCTTTCGGGACGAGACTCCGCCGCCACGAGGCGGAACCTTGGCGGAACCAATCTAGAGCTCCGGCAGAGCTGTTCTGCCAGGGAAACTTCCCTCCGGGAGGGGGAAATCATCGCCATCGTCATCACCAATGATCCTCTCATTGGGAGGGGGTCAATCTCCATCAACATCTTCACCAGCACCATCTCCTCTCAAACCCTAGTTCATCTCTTGTATCCAATTCTTGTCTCCAAGTCTAGGATTGGTACCTGTGGGTTGCTATAGTGTTAATTACTCCTTGTAGTTGATGCTAGTTGGTTTATTTGGTGGAAGATCATATGTTCACATCCTATATGCATATTAATACTCCTCTGATTATGAACATGAATATGCTTTGTGAGTAGTTACGTTTGTTCCTGAGGACATGGGAGAAGTCTTGCTATTAGTAGTCATGTGAATTTGGTATTCGTTTGATATTTTGACGAGATGTATGTTGCCTCTCCTCTAGTGGTGTTATGTGAACGTCGACTACATGACACTTCACCATTATTTGGGCCTAGAGGAAGGCATTGGGAAGTAATAAGTAGATGTTGGGTTGCTAGAGTGACAGAAGCTTAAACCCTAGTTTATGCGTTGCTTCGTAAGGGGATGATTTGGATCCATATGTTTCATGCTATGGTTAGGTTTACCTTAATACTTTTGTTGTAGTTGCGGATGCTTGCAATAGAGGTTAATCATAAGTGGGATGCTTGTCCAAGTAAGGACAATACCCAAGCACCAGTCCACCCACATATCAGATTATCAAAGTACCAAACGTGAATCATATGATCATGATGAAACCTAGCTTGACGATAATTCCCATGTGTCCTCGGGCGCGCTTTTCTCTATATAAGAATTTGTCCAGGCTTGTCCTTTGCTACAAAAAGGATTGGGCCACCTTGCTACACTTTATTTACTTTTGTTACTTGTTGCTTGTTACAAACTATCTTATCACAAAACTACCTGTTACCTATAATTTTAGTGCTTGCAGAGAATACCTTGCTAAAAACCGCTTATCATTTCCTTCTGCTCCTCATTGGGTTCGACACTCTTACTTATCGAAAGGACTATGATATATCCCCTATACTTGTGGGTCATCATCAGGCATTAGGTCTGACTCAACTTCACACCTTGTAATATAGGCAAGAACCCTTTCTTTGACTGATCCATTTTGAACTTCTTCAAAACTTTATCAAGGTATGTGCTTTGTGAAAGTCTAATTAAGCATCTTGATCTATCTCTATAGATCTTGATGCCCAATATATAAGCAGATTCACCGAGGTATTTCATTGAAAAACTTTTGTTCAAGTATCCTTTTATGCTATCCAGAAATTATACATCATTTCCAATCAACAATATGTCATATAATATTAGAAATTCTATAGAGCTCCCACTCACTTTCTTGTAAATACAGGCTTCTCCAAAAGTCTGTATAAAACCATATGCTTTGATCACCTCATCAAAGCGTATATTCCAACTCCGAGATGCTTGCACCAGTCCATAGATGGATCGCTGGAGCTTCCACACTTTGTTGGCACCTTTAGGATCGAGAAAACATTCTGGTTGTATCATATACAACTTTTTTAAGATATCCATCAGGGAATGCAGTTTGACATCCATTTGCTAGATTTCATAATCATAAAATGTGACAATTGCTAACATGATCTGGACAGACTTAAGCATCGCTACGAGTGAGAAAATCTCATCATAGTCAACACCTTGAACTTGTCGAAAACCTTTTTGCGACAAGTCGAGCTTTATAGATAGTAACACTACCATCAGTGTCCTCTTCCTCTTGAAGATCCATTTATTCTCAATGGCTTGCCGATCATTGGGCAAGTCCACCAAAGTCCACACTTTGTTCTCATACATGGATCCTATCTTAGATTTCATGGCTTCAAGCCATCTGTCAGAATCTGGGCTCATCATAGCTTCATCATAGTTTGTAGGTTCGCCTTGGTCTAGTAACATGACTTATAGGATAGGATTACCGTACCACTCTTGTGCGGATCGTGCTCTAGTTGACCTATGAAGTTCAGTAGTAACTTGATCTGAAGTTTCATGATCATCATCATTAGCTTCCTCTCTAGTTGGTGTAGGCATCACTGGAACGGTTTTTTGTGATGAGCTATTTTCCAATTCGAGAGAAGGTACAATTATCTCATCAAGTTCTACTTTCCTCCCACTCACTTCTTTCGAGAAAAACTCCTGCTCTAGAAAGGTTCCATTCTTGGCAACAAAGATCTTGCCTTTGGATCTGTGGTAGAAGGTGTACCCAATTGTTTCTTTAGGGTATCCTATGAAGACGCACTTCTCTGATTTGGGTTTGAGCTTATCAGGCTGAAGCCTTTTGACATAAGTGTCGCAACCCCAAACTTTAAGAAATGACAGCTTAGGTTTCTTGCGAAACCACAGTTCATACGGTGTCGTCTCAACAGATTTAGACGGTGCCCTATTTAAAGTGAATGCAGATGTCTCTAATGCATAGCCCCAAAACGATAGTGGTAAATCGGTAAGAGACATCATAGATCGCACCACATCTAATAAAGTACGATTACGATGTTCGGACACACCATTACGTTGTGGTGTTTCAGGTGGCGTGAGTTGTGAAACTATTCCACATTGGTTTAAATGAAGGCCAAAGTCATAACTCAAATATTCGCCTCCGCGATCAGATCGTAGAAACTTTATTTTCTTGTTACGATGATTCTCCACTTCACTCTGAAATTCTTTGAACTTTTCAAATGTTTCAGACTTGTGTTTCATCAAGTAGATATACCCATATATGCTCAAATCATGTGTGAAGGTCAGAAAATAACGATACCCGCCGTGAGCTTCAACACTCATTGGACCGCATACATCGGTATGTATTATTTCCAATAAGTCATTAGCTCGCTCCATTGTTCCAGAGAACGGAATTTTAGTCATCTTGCCCATGAGGCATGGTTCGCAAGTATCAAATGATTCATAATCAAGTGATTCCAAAAGTCCATCTACATGGAGTTTCTTCATGCGTTTTACACCAATATGACCTAAACGACAGTGCCACAAATATGTTGCACTATCATTATCAACTTTGCATATTTTGGCATCAATATTATGAATATGTGTATCACTACGATCGAGATTCAATAAACCATTTACATTGGATGTATGACCATAGAAGGTTTTATTCATGTAAACAGAACAACAATTATTCTCTGACTTAAATGAATAACCGTACCGCAATAAACATGATCCAATCATATTCATGCTCAACGCAAACACCAAATAACATTTATTTAGGTCCAACACTAATCCCGAAGGTAGAGGGAGTGTGCGATGGTGATCTTATCAACCTTGGATTCATTTCCAACACACATCGTCACCTCGCCCTTAACTAGTCTGTGTTCATTTTGCAATTCCTGTTTTGAGTTACTAATCTTAGCAACTGAACCGATATCAAATACCCTGGGGTTACTATGAACACCAGTAAAGTACACATCAATAACATGTATATCAAATATACTTTTGTTCACTTTCCATCCTTCTTATCCGCCAAGTATTTGGTGCAGTTTCGCTTCCAGTGACCATTTCCTTTGCAGTAGAAGCACTCAGTTTCAGGCTTGGTTCTAGCTTTGGGCTTCTTCATGGGATCGGCAACTTGCTTTCCATTCTTCTTGAAGTTCCCTTTCTTTCCCTTGCCCTTTTACTTGAAACTAGTGGTCTTGTCAACCATCAACACTTGATGCTTTTCCTTGATTTCTACATTCGCTAATTTCAGCATCGCGAAGAGCTCAGGAATCATTTTCATTATCCCTTGCATATTATAGTTCATCACGAAGTTCTGGTAGCTTGGTGATGGTGACTAGAGAACTCTGTCAATCACTATCTTATCTAGAATATTAACTCCCACTTGATTCAAGCGATTGTACTACCCAGACATTCTGAGTACATGCTCACTGGCCGAGCCATTCTCCTCCATCTTGTAGGCAAAGTACTTGTCAGAGGTCTCATACCTCTCGATACGAGCATGAGTCTGAAATACCAATTTCAGCTCTTGGAACATCTCATATGCTCCGTGGTGTTCAAAACATTTTTGAAGTCCCGGTTCTAAGCCGTAAAGCATGGCGCACTAAACTATTAAGTAGTCATCATATCGAGCTTGTCAAACGTTCATAACGTCTGCATATGCTCCTGCAATAGGTCTGTCACCTATCGGTGCATCAGGGACATAATTCTTCTATGCAGCAATGAGGATAATCCTTAGATCACGGACCCAGTCTGCATCATTGCTACTATCATCTTTCAACTTAGTTTTCTCTAGGAACATATCAAAAAAACATAGGGGAGCTACAACGCGAGCTATTGATCTACAACATAGATATGCAAATACTATCAGGACTAAGTTCATGATAAGTTAAGTTCAATTAATCAAATTACTTAAGGACTCCCACTTAGATAGACATCCCTCAAGTCATCTAAATGATACGTGATCCAAATCAACTAAACCATGTCCGATCATCATGTGAGATGGAGTAGTCTTCAATGGTGAACATCTCTATGTTGATCATATCTACTATCTGATTCACGTTCGACCTTTCAGTCTCCAGCGTTCCCAGGCCATGTCTGTACATGCTAGGCTCGTCAAGTTTAACCCGAGTATTCCGCATGTATAAAACTGTCTTGCACCCGTTGTATGTGAACGTAGAGTCTATCACACTCAATCATCACGTGGTGTCTCGAAACGAAGAACTGTAGCAACGGTGCATACTCAGGGAGAACACTTATACCTTGAAATTTTAGTTAAGGGGTCATCTTATAATGCTACCGCCGTACTAAGCAAAATAAGATGCATAAAAGATAAACATCACATGCAATCAAAATATGTGACATGATATGGCCATCATCATCTTGTGCCTTTGATCTCCATCTCCAAAGCACCGTCATGATCTCCATCGTCACTGCCTTGACACCTTGATCTCCATCGTAGCGTCGTGGTCGTCTTGCCAACTATTGCTTCTACAACTATCGCTAACGCATAGTGATAAAGTAAAGCAATTACATGGCGTTTGCATTTCATACAATAAAGCGACAACCATAAGGCTCCTGTCAGTTGCCGATAACTTTAAAAAAACATGATCATCTCATACAATAATGTATATCATATCATGTCTTGACCATATCACATCACAACATGCCCTGCGAAAAGAAGTTAGACGTCCTCTACTTTGTTGTTGCAAGTTTTACGTGGCTGCTACAGGCTTCTAGCAAGAACCGTTCTTACCTACCCATCAAAACACAACGGTGATTTATCAAGTTTATTGTTTTAACATTCAACAAGGACCGGCCGCAGTCAAATTCGATTCAACTCAAGTAGGAGAAACAGACAACCGCCAGCCACCTTTACACAGAACTAGTTGCATGTCTGTCGGTGGAACCGGTCTCATGAACGTGGTCATGTAAGGTTGGTCTGGGCCACTTCATCCAACAATACCGCCGAATCAAAATAAGACATTGGTGGTAAGCAGTATGATGATCACCGCCTACAACTCTTTGTGTTCTACTCCTGCATATCATCTACGCATAGACCTAGCTCGGATGCCACTGTTGGGAAACGTAACATGCAATTTCAAAATTTTCCTATGCTCACACAAGATCTATCTAGGAGATGCATAGCAACGAGAGGGGGAGAGTGTGTCCACGTACCCTCGTAGACCGAAAGCGGAAGCATTTGACAATGTGGTTGATGTAGTCAAACTTCTTCTTGTTTCGACCGATGAAGCACCGAACGTATGACACCTCCGAGTTCTGCACACGTTCAGCTCGATGACGTCCCTCGAACTCTTGATCCTGCAAAGTGTCGAGGAAGAGTTTCGTCAGCACGACGGTGTGGTGATGATGATGGTGAAGTGATCCGCGTAAGGCTTCGCCTAAGCACTACGTGAACATGACCGGAGGCGTAAATTGTGGAAGGAGGGCGCCGCACACGGCTAACAACTGTTGATGTGTGTTCTAGCGGTGCCTCCCCCCACATATATATAGGTTGGAGGGGAGGAGAGGCAGCCAAGGGGGCGCCCCAAGTAGGAGGAATCCTACTTGGGCTCCTCCCAATTCGGCCTCCCCCCTTCCATATTCAACCGGAGGGGGAAGGAAGGAGGAGGGAGGAGGGAAGGAAGGGGAGGCCGAATCCCTCCCCTTCCTTCTCTCTTCCCCCTCTTTCCTTCTCCTCCTATTCGGCCTATATGAGGGCGCACCAGCCCCTTAGGGGCTGATCTGTCCCCCTCTTGGCCCATTAGGCCCATATAGTTGCCGGGGGGGGTGCCTGGAACCCCTTCCGATGACCCGATATGTACCCGGTACCCCCTGAACACTTTCGGTGTCCGAATATCATCGTCCTATATATGAATCTTTACCTCTCGACCATTTCAAGACTCCTCGTCATGTCTGTGATCTCATCCGGGACTCCGAACAACATTTGATCACCAAATCACATAACTCATATAATACAAAATCGTCATTGAACGTTAAGCGTGCGGACCCTATGAGTTCGAGAACTATGTAGACATGACTGAGACACCACTCCGGTTAATAACCAATAATGTAACCTGGATGCTCATATTGGTTTCCACATATTCTACGAAGATCTTTATCGATCGTATCGTAATGAAAACATACGTTATTCCCTTTGTCATCGGTATGTTACTTGCCCGAGATTCGATCGTCGGTATCTTCATACCTAGTTCAATGGTTAGGAAACCTTAACCATCTTTTGATTAACGAGCTAGTCTAGTAGAGGCTCACTAGGGACATGATATTTTTTTATGTATCCACACATGTATTTAAGTTTTCGGTCAATACAATTCTAGCATTAATAATAAACATTTATCATGATATAAGGAAATATAAAACAATAACTTTATTATTGCCTCTAGGACATATTTCCTTCAGAACCAGCAAGTCCTTATTTTGATTTCTGGATATCGCGGAATTTTTGTGCTTTGAATTCGCGAGCGAAAGAGCTAAACAGGCCGAGCCCAGGTAATGCGCCTGCAGGCGCCAGTTTGCAGTAAACCAAAGAAACCAGCGCCTACAGCGCTAAATAGGTTTTGCCAAAACTATGGGTGTGAAGAGGTTTGAACTTGGGACCTCATCGAACTACGTGGCAATAACCACCGCGCCAACATGCGCGATCTGATAACGTCTTCTTCCAACTTTTCTTAGTTCTTCTTTCCTTTTTCTTTTTCTGTTTTTCCTTTTTTCTTCTTCCTGGTTTGATGGTTTCATTCAAATTCATGAACTTTTCTTAAAATGGATGAACTTTTTTTCTCAAAATTGATTTTTTATTCAAGTCAATGAACCTTTTTCAATTTTTTTTTGAAAATCCATGAACTCTTTTCAGTTTCGATGAAATTTTTCGAAATTTGATGAACTTTCTTTAAAAATGGATGCACTTTTTTCAAATTTGATGTACTTTTTTTCAAATAGATGAACTTTTTTAAAAATTTTGATAATCTTTTTAAAAAAATGGATGAACTTTTTCAAATTTAATGAATCTTTTTCAAATTGGCAAACTTTTGTTTCAAATTCAAAGAACTTTTTTCAAATTCGATGAACTTTTTCTTGAAATTGATGAACTTATTTTAAAAATCGATGATTTTTTTTTTCAAAATCAATGAACTATTTTCCAAATTTGTGAATTTTTTCATAATCGATGAACTTCTTTCAAAATTTGTGAACTTTTTCTCGAGATGATAAACCTTTTTCAAATTCGATGCACTTTTTTTAAAAGCGATGAACTCTTTTCATTTCCACGGACTCTATTGAATTTCTATGAACTTTTTTTTTTCAAATTCGTACCTGTTTTCAGTATTTTTATAGAATTATGTTTGAATTTATACTCTAAAAAAATTACACTGGATATATATAATATGTGTTGACTGGAGGAACGGTCAAGTAGAAGTTTTTCCTATTTGTGGTCAACGGAATGAGCTTGACCTGGCTGGTTAAGAGGCACTGCTCTCAACCCCCGTATTCACGAATAGCTACCATGGATTGGCATGGGGACGCGGAGGAAGATCGACACTTCTTTGCGGTTGCCACTACAGTCCTGGTTGGCAACGGACGAACGGCGTAATTCTGGAACTCGTCGTGGCTCAGTGGCTTGCGCCCCCGCGACATCGCGCCGGACCTCTTTGACCTTTCGCGCAAGAAGAACTCGTCGGTCCAGCAAGCCATGATCAACAACCTGTGGATCACTAATATTGATGGCACCAATGGTCTGTCCCTCGCGTATATCGAGTAGTTTGCTGACCTTTGGGAAAAATTGTCAACGGTGGCCCTTGAGGAAGATGTGGAAGACTCCATTATTTGAAAGTTCACTAAGGATGGGATTTATTCTGCTTCATCGGCATATAAGGCACAATTTGAAGGTCTCATATCCTCTAATCTTGTCAAGTCTGTGTGTAGGGATTGGACTCCCCCGAGGTGCAAATTCTTTGCTTGGCTCGTTCTTCAAAACAGAATATGGACATCAGACCGCTTGATCCGTCGTGGCTGGCCCAACTGCGGCTTGTGTCCCCTTTGTAAGCAAGCACGGGAGTCCGCTGCTCACCTACTCTTCCAATGCCGCTTCACATTGCGCATTTGGAACGACATTCTTCCGTGGCTTGGAATGCACGACATCTCTACTACTACATGGACGGTGAGCACATCGGTCAAAGAATGGTGGAACAGCAACCTTCAGTTTCGTCTCGGCTCTCCCAAAACCCTTGCCTCATTGATGATGCTCATCTCTTGGGAGGTTTGGTCCGAGAGAAACACTAGAGTCTTCCGCAACGTGGCGGTTCCATCGGTGGTCATCATCAACAAAGTCAAGCATGAGGCGTCCCTTTGGGCTTTGGCGGGAGCCAAGCACTTGAGTATTGTAATGCCGCGAGAGTAATTTTCCTTTGTCTGCCGCTTGCGGCTTCTGTCTAAATCCTTCTCCCTTAATTAATGAAATGGCAAGTCTTTTGCCTTATTTCAAAAGAAAAAAACAAATAGCTACCAGGATATTAATCTTAGATTTTTTTTCTGCTGTATATGATAGCAGATTGTTAGCAATGTTTTAATTGGACCGTGGCCCATTGCTAGTCGCTGTAGGCGCCACTTGTCCAAGCGCCGACTAGGAGCTCCCAATTGGAGGTCCTTGTCTCGAGAGACGTTTGGGGAATTGGAGGTCCTTATTTGGTGTTTCCCTTCAATTTTATTCCTTTTGTAAAATATACATGTTCTCTGCTCATTTTCTTCTGAAAATTATGAACACTTTTAAGTTTATAAACATTGTTAAGGAAAATGCAAGACAATATTTTTTAATTATGATGAACATTTTTCTAGTATGTCGTCACCATTTTTTTAAATAATGAGAAACACTATTTAAATACATGAACAATTTTCCTGTACGCGGTAGATTTTTTTAATGAGGTGAACTTTTTAAAATACAAGGTGAAACTTTTTTAAAGACAATGGATATTTTTAAATGTAGGGTGAATATTTTATAGTTAATGAAAATTTTCAATTTCATGACCAATCCTGAACATTTTATAAATTAAAAACAGAATAAGGAAACCAAATAACAAACCGGAACCAAAACGATAGAAATGAAAACAAAAATATATCAACGATAAACGGCACCAAACGCACTAGAGGGCCCATCCGGACGATCACCATGTGGGAAGTTATTTGACTGAGATCGCGCACATCGAGAGCTCCTAATTGTAGATCAAAGATTAAGGGGTTCCCCTTGAGGGAGCCCCTCAAGGACCAATTTTGACAGCCCGAGAGCGCGTCACTTGACACGCTCTCAACCGCCGTCACGTGTTAGGTGCTGAGCGCTCCGCCGGGATCTTGTTTTTTTGTTTTTTGTACGTGTTTTAGGGCTTTAGATGGTTTTTCTCTATTTTTTCCGCTCTTCAGTTTTCGTCCCGTTTCGCCGAGATTTTGGAGAAACTGTTTTTTAAAACTGCATGCAAAACACATGTTTTTTTTGCTTCCAATAGAGGCAAAAATTTGCTTCTTGTGAAGACTAGTTCCTTCGGAAAGGAAAAAAAAAGTTTTTTTGCTTCGACAAGAGGTATAGCTTTGCTTCTTGTGGAGGGGCATGTTTGCTTTCACGAGAAGCATAACAGTGGCTCTCGAAAAAAAGGAAAAACACATTTTAGTTTTACTTTTCTACGGTCTCTCGAAAAAGAAAAAAAATATTTTTAAAACTTTCATGAAAGGAACAAGTCTGCTTCTTGTTGAGGCATATGTTTGCTTCCGCGTCTCTCGGAAAAGGAATAAAATTTTTTATTTTATTTTTCAATGAGTGGCACAGATTTGCTTCCACAAGAAACACATATGTGCATCTCGAAAAGGGAAAAAGGTAAAAAAAATATGTTTTAGACTACAGTTTTTCTGGGTTTTTTGGGTAAAATAAATTCCGCTGAAATTTATTCACAATGAAAGTGGTAGGGATTTGGACGTACGGTTCTTGAGATAAAACATTTTGAAAAATGAATCAATGAAAAAAAAACTCTAAGGTCACCACTTGTCATTCTCTGAGAAAGTGGGACTGACCTATGCAAAGGATACCCCTTAACTAGTAATTCCGTCCTAATTGGCGCTTGACGCGCCGGTTCCTAAAGCAGCGCTCGGGAGGCCACTTACATGGGCTGGCCCAAGAGATGCACGCTGGTGGGTGGGCACGGCTATTTGCCGCTTATTCGACGCCTAGGCACAGCTTGCCTGCAGGGAGCCCGAACTGCGCCTACCAACTACAGTAACAATAAGCTGTGTCACCCTGATGTCATGAGTTTTTCTGTCTGTTTTTCCTTTTTTTCCTTCACCTTTTTATTTTTATTTTTTATATTTAGAACAAATTTTGATAATAAATAGAAAAAAGTTTAATATTATATTTAGAAAATGTTAATCATGTATTTTAAATTGTTAATCTTGTATTTTAAAATGTTAAACATGCACAGAAAAATATTTCTGGTGTATAGGAAAAAATGTATGACGTGAATGAACAAAACTATATTGTTAATCATGTTTACCAAAAAGTGTTAATCATGTGCACAAGAAAATATTAATCATGTATATGACAAGTGTTTGTGAGAATAAAAAAAGATCAGACATTTAAAAAGAATGTATGTCATAGTTAAAAAAACCTATGCAATGTATAAAACTATTTGTGTAGTTCAACAAAAAATGCTTCGTACATTCTAAATTTATGTCACATTAAAATAAATCACAAGTTTCAAGAATTTATTATTAGCATTTTAGTAAAATATATGTACAGTTTAAAAAAAATATTTGCACAGTTAAGAAATGTTTTTATCAAGCAAAAAATATTTCAAATTGTATTAAAAAAATTGAACACCCATTTGAAAAATAATATTCAAAAGTCGTTTTGGTAAAAATGATAAACATATAATTGAAAAATGTTAGACGAGTATAAAAGACTGTTTTACATGTATGCGAAAAATTTACAAAGTGTATGACAAAGTAGATTTGTATTGGAAAAACTAAAAGAAAAACGGACAATGAAACATTATAAAGGAACAAAAAAAGGAAACAAAATATAAAGAATAAAAAAGTAAAAAAAATAAAGAAATCTGGTGTAAAAACAAAGGAAACTGAAAACGTAATGAAGAAAAAAAATCGAAGAAAACTAGCAAAAAAGACATTGAAAACTGAATAAAAACAAAAAGAGAAACTGAATCGATCGAGCGCAGCGACTGACGGAAACACGAGGGAAGCCGTCGAGCGACGCAGCTAATTGACCGGCCCGCTACTTTGACGCATGTAGGCGATTGGAATCAGTACAAACGACAGCTGATGGCGACTGAACTGTTCGATCGCTCCTCCCCTAAAAAAACTGTTTGGTCGTTCATTGGTCCATGGTAGCTTGCTCCAGCATCGTCTGCCCCGCTCAGTGAATGCTTGATTTTGAACAAAACATATGGATATAAAAAATGGTTGACTTTGAAAACTATGTATTTGAAAAGAAAAGCAAACTTGAAGAGATGTTCATAAATTTGAAAATAGCCACCAGAGTAAAAATAGGTCTTGATATTTTTAAATGTGAATTTGAAAATGTTTTATAGATTAGAAAAACATTCATGGGATTTGATACAATTTGCAGATTATTACTGGTTTTAAAGAAGGTTCATGAATTTGCAAAAAGTTTGCGAGTTTGAGAAAAGTTAACGGATTTAAAAAATGTTCATGCGAGTTGAAAATAGTTCAGAAATTAGAAATATTTCTCGGCTTTGATCGTCCATGTCGTTTGATCAGTTGACAGACCGGTCAACCATTGATCACTTGTCTTTTGAAAAAGTTCATAGGATTGAAAATAAGTTCAACATTTTGCAAAAATCCTTGGAAAGAAATTGTTCATGTGTAAGTGCATCTAGTGCCACCTCTAGTTGGTTTTAAAGTATTGACGACAAACCTAGTTGAGGGACTAACGTGTTTGTGAGAATTGCAGGATAACACAGATAGAAGTCCCTCATTAATTCGGTTTTCCTACCAGAGATGACCCCTAAAAATATATGAAGACATTAAAGTCAAAGTTGGTATGTGAAGGTATTCACATTGAAGACTATGACAAGAGAAGACATCGTATGAAGCCTATGGAGCTCGAAGACTTAGATCTTCCGTAGTTCTTTTTCTTCTTTTTTGAGTCATAGGAACCACCGTACTGTTAAGTGGGGTCCAAGAGAATCAGTCAGACTGACTGAAGTCATGCTTAACCAAAACCTATGTCTTCGAGTGAAGACTATGAGAGCGAATCTTGTCCAGAGTCGGACAAGTCAGCTTTGCTTGTAGCCCAAGTAAAGTTGCCGTGTGTGTTTGAAATCTGACCGTTGGAACACGTGTCAGTTCCTTAGTGATCCAGGGTCATTTCGGACAAATCAGGTCGGGTTGCCTAGTGGCTTAAATAGCCCACCCCCTACAACCATAAACGGTTAGCTGCTCAGAGTTAGAGTACGGCTTTTGTCGTTTGAGAGCAACTCACCTCGAAGCCTTTGAGAGAGAATTCCTTGCGAGGATAAAGCCCTAACCACCCAGAGGCAAAGAGTGTTAGGCATCACTTAAGTCTTCCTGTCTGTGTGATCTGAAGACTTATTACACTTGAGGACTGTGAATCCTCCAACCGGTTAGGCGTCGCGTTCTGAGCATTCAAGAGTCATTGTGGATCACCGGTGAACGAAGTCTGTGAAGGTTTGGGAGTCTACCTTGAAGACTTACCAGAGTGATTGGGCGAGGTCTGTGTGACCTTAGCTCAAGGGGAATACGGTGAGGACTGGGTGTCCTGAGCTGCGTGTATAGGACTGGGTGTCCAAGACTGTGTGTCCTTAGGTTTAAATACCTAGCCGCCCTAACCAGACGTATAGTTGTCACAGCAACTGGAACTGGTCTAACAAATCATTGTCTTCAACGAGTCACTGGTTTCATCCTTCCCTTCCCTTTACTTACTGATGGTCCTTGTGAAGTCATTGTATGATTGCATTATCTTTTGTCTTCACTGAGCGACTGCTTGTTCTGATTGGCTTCATAATATCTTCCTACCTGATCCATACTACCTAGCTGCTACAGGTCATTATGCTTTCACTTTATTAAATACTTGACTATGGTTTGCCTAGTGTAGTCTACCTTCCGCTGCATGGTAATAGGTTTATCATTTGTCTTCGAAACTTCTACGTTTTGAAGATTTTCATAAAAATCGCCTATTCACCCCCCCTCTAGTTGATATAACGCACTTTCAATTGGTATCAGAGCAAGGTACTCCCTTGTTCTGTGTGATTCGGTTTAACCACCTGGAGTTTTAGCTATGTCGACTGCAGGGATAATTAAAGTCTCCGCTGCGTGCCCCGTCTTCGATGGAACTGAATATCCCTACTGGAAGAATAAGATGCGCATGCATCTTGAAGCCATTGACGTCGACCTATGGTATGTCGTCAAGAACAGCGTTCCCAAGGCTGGAGAAGGTGTCACTGCTGCTGACGTCAAGAAGTTCGTTCAACTGGACTCTACTGCCAAGAATATCATCTGTGATCATCTGACCAAAGGACAGTATGGCCGCGTGAGTGCTTTGGAAACATCTAAACTAGTCTGGGACTGGCTCTCCAAGGTCAACGAAGGCGTCTCAACCCAGAGAGATCAGAGAATCAGTGTCCTTTGCAACCTCTTCAACCGCTTCAAGATAAATGACAATGAGAATGTCTAGCTCACGTTTGATCGACTCACTGACATCACAAATGAGCTTCAAGCCCTCGGCGCTACTGAGATCACCAAGCATGAAGTCGTCAAGACACTCCTGAGATCACTTGACAGTTCGTTTGACACCCTAGCCCTGATGATTCAAGAACGTCCTGATTTCAAGACACTCGATCCGTCTGACATACTTGAGAGGCTCAACACACATGAGTTTCAGCTTTCTGAGAAAAGAGATATCTACGGTCCCAACTATGGGCGAACTCGTGCCTTGAAGGCAAAAGCTGTCTCCTTATCTGAAGAAGAATCTGACAGCAGTTCTGATGATCCTGAAGACATTGGAAAGGAGCTTGCTATGCTTGTGAAGAAGTTCCAAAAATTCACCAAGAAGAAAGGCTTCAGAAAGTCTTCACGATCAAGCTCAAGGAATGATGAAGTTTCTGCTCATGACTACAAGAAGAAAACATGCCACAAGTGCAAGAAACCTGGCCACTACATCTCTGAGTGTCTGAAGTGGGACATTGAGAACAAGAAGAAAAAGAAGAGCAAGGAGTATGATTCTGATGACAAGAAGAAGAAGAAATACTCAAAGTCTTCTTCCAAGTCCTCTTCAAAGTCTTCATCACACAAGAAGAGCTCATCTGGCAAGGCACGTGCGTTTGTTGGTAAGGAAATGGATTCAGAGGAGGAGTCCGCTTCTGAGGAGGCGGAGGTGGAGTCTGAGGAGGAGTCCGATTCTGGCGTTGCGAGTCTGGCTACAGCATACATTGCCAAGTCCATCTTCAACACTGAAGACAATGACTCCATCACCGACACCGATGCAAATGACAAGGACTACTCCGCTCCTACCTACTGCTTCATGGCACGCGGTGCCAAGGTAAACACACGCACTACTCACTATCAAACATCTAGTGACGATGACTCTGATTGTGGTTCCAAACCCAGCTACAAAACACTCGCTAAAATTGTAACTGAACAACCAAAAACCATGGAACACATTCAAAAACTGTTAGACAAAAGCGATGATCTGTTAGACGCTGAAATGACTCGATCTTAGTCCTTAATTGAAGACATAAAAAATCTTCACGTTAAGTATGAGGAACTTGAAATTCGTCATGAAACGCTCTCAACATCTCATGAAAGGCTTTCCTATGATTATCTTTAAAGGAAGCAAGATCTTGAGAAATTGAGAGCGGCTCATGAAGATCTTCAAAAAGAAAACGAGTCGCTTCGCGCCGAACAGATCAGTTCAGCTCAGGAAGGATTTGAACCACCATGTATTAAATGCATTGAGCGTGATAATGCTACTTCTGTTGCTGAATGTTCTACTGCTGCTACTGTTTCAATATCTTCAACTGTTGATGTGGGAACTAACCCCTCTGCTAAGGATACCACTGCTATTGCTAATGAGAATGCTAGGTTGAAGACATTGCTTGAAACAGGGATGTACAAAAGTCTCAAAGGGCATCAGACACTATGTGATGTCCTCAAAAGGCAGATTCTGAACCGAAACCCTAGGAAAGAGGGTGTTGGGTTCGTAAGGAAAATGAATGCTGATGGCTCTTACTGGAAACCTGAGCAGTACCCCAACACCACATGGGTTGCTGCAAAGGAACCTTCAGTAGATCCATCCACTCTATCTGGCTTCACTTGTGCTAACCCTATTGTCATTGATGAATCCTTTGATGCAAACTATAAACTGTTTAAGAATCAGAATGGTGAAGTGTTTGCCAGGTATATTGGTACTAACTGCAGGAATGGACCACCTATGAAGAAGATCTGGGTGCCCAAAAAGTGTTTGGAGAATCTTCTTGTGAATGTCATCATGACACCACAGGTGAAGAAGACAAACCCCAGACCACAGGCTTCATACGGTCCAAAGGCTTCATACAGACAGAGGACTCACCGGAGTCAAACTAACGCAAATGTTTTGCAGGGAAGCCATACTCAGGCCTATGAATATGAGCGCGGTTCATCAAACCGCCATGTTCATAAGACCAAGAACTATTCTGCTTATTCTTATGAATACTATTGTCCTCCTGCAAGACTTTTCGCTAGGGCTGCAAAGCCAAAGTTCTCAGATGATGCACTTAGACTCATTGCTTCGAAGCCACCCTTGAAGATGTGGGTGGCTAAGAAAGGTTAACTCTCTTTTGCAGGGAAAGGTCTCCAGACGAAAACCAAAATCGTCTGACGCTATTGCTGGGGACCTTAAACACTTGTAGGGCTCAAGATCAAATTCTCAAATGGTCTTATTATGTACTTTGTTCCTGAGTCGCTTGCTACCTGCCCTATCAGTCCTAATCTTGATCTAAGCTTTAATAATCCACTGGTTCGTCAAATGTTTTTGCTTCACAATTCTCTTCGTGAAGCCTATCCCCCTAACTGAACTGTAGGGTACAACACCAGCAGCTTCAGAATGGATTATTGATAGTGGATGTACCAATCACATGACTGGCAAGCGAAGCCTTCTCATGGACTCAACTTTACGTCCATCTGACAAAAGTCACATCACATTTACTGACACTGGTAAAAGCAAGGTATTGGGTCTAGGTAGAGTTGCAATCTCAAAGGATCAACACATGGATAACGGCATGCTTTGTTGAATCCCTTGGCTTCAACTTAATATCTGTCTCAATGCTTTGCGATTTAAACATGATTGTGATGTTTGGAAAATATCGTTGCCTTGTTCTAATGGAATCTGACAAGTCTCTAGTGTTTGAAGGGTATCAGAAAGATGATTTGTACGTGGTAGATTTCTCAGCAGGACCACAGCTTGCCGTATGTCTTCTAGCAAAAGTTTCAGAATGCTGGCTCTGGCATCGGAGGCTAGGGCATGCTGGCATGAGGAATCTCCACACCCTTGCAAAGAAGAAGCATGTCATAGGCATCGAGGACGTCAAGTTCAAGAAAGATCACTTATGCGGTGCCTGTGAAGCAGAAAAGATGACGAGGGCCAAGCATCCCTCGAAGACGATCATGACAACGACTCGACCCTTCGAACTGATCCACATGGATCTTTTCGGTCCCACTCATTACTCAACTCTTACTACTACTGCTTGTCTCTATGGCTTTGTCATTGTTGATGATTATTCTAGATATACTTGGGTGCATATAATCCTCTACAAGACTGAAGTGCAGGATGTCTTCAGATGCTTCGCCAATCGAGCAATGAACAACTATGGCGCCAAGATAAAGCACATCAGAAGTGACAATGGCACTGAATTCAAAAACACTGGCCTTGATACATATCTTGATACTTTGGGCACCACACATGAATTCTCAGCTCCGTACACGCCACAGCAGAATGGCGTCGTCGAACGCAAAAACAGAACACTCATTGAGATGGCCCGAACGATGCTTGATGAATACAAGACTCCAAGAAAATTCTGGCCTGAAGCCATTGATACTGCATGCCATACAATCAACCGTGTTTATCTCCACAAGCTTCTGAACAAGACATCTTATGAGCTCCTTACTGGCAAGAAGCCAAATGTCAGTTACTTCAAAGTATTTGGCGCCAGGTGCTGGATCAAGGACCCACATCACACCTCAAAATTTGCACCAAAAGCACATGAGGGTTTTATGCTTGGATATGGAAAAGATTCGCACTCCTACAGAGTCTTCAATCTCTTTCATTATAAAGTGGTTGAAACAGTGGATGTGCGGTTCGATGAAACTAACGGCTCACAAAGAGAGCACCTGCCAAATGTGCTAGATGAAATTCCATCCAGTGAATCAATCAAACTTATGGGAACTGGAGAAATCATACTCTCTGAAGCTCAACCCGAAGAGGAACTTATCATCTCCGCACCTGATCAACCTGAAGACAATGCTCAACCTGAAGACAATCCCTCTAACAATGACAATGATCAGCAAGAGCAAAATCTTCGCCCTGTACATCCTCGTGTTGCCAATGAAGTGCAGATTGAGATAATAATTGATAGCATCAATGCACCCGGTCCGCTCACTCGTTCAAGGGCAACACAGTTAGCAAATTTCTGTGGGCACTTCGCATTTGTCTCAATAACAGAACCCAAGAAAGTTGAAGAAGCCTTCATGGAATCTGAATGGATTCAACCTATGCAAGAAGAGCTTCAACAGTTTGAGCTGAATAATGTATGGGAACTGGTTAAGCGTCCTGATCCTTGGAAGCACAATATAATAGGCACCAAATGGATATATCGCAACAAGCAAGATGAGCATGGTCAAGTTGTCAGAAACAAAGCTCGTCTCGTTGCTCAAGGATATACTCAAGTTGAAGGGATTGACTTCAATGAAACATTTGCTCCTGTGGCTCGACTTGAAGCCATACGCATACTGCTGGCCTATGCAAATCATCATAATATACTTCTATATCAAATGGATGTGAAGAGCGCTTTTCTCAATGGCAAGATTGAAGAAGAAGGGTATGTTGCACAACCGCCTGGCTTTGAAGATCCAAAACATCCTGACATGGTATACAAGCTCAACAAGGCACTGTATGGCCTCAAACAAGCCCCTCGGGCTTGGTATGACACACTCAAATACTTCCTGAAGAGCAAAGGCTTCACACCTGATTCCCTCGACCCCACTCTCTTCATGAAGACATATGATGGTGAACTGTTTGTGTGTCAAATATATGTGGATGACATTATCTTCGGCTGCACCAATCAAAAATACAGTGAAAAGTTTGGATATATGATGCAAGAGAAATATCAGATGTCCATGATGGGAGAGCTAAAGTTCTTCCTTGGTCTTCAAATACGGCGGCAACGCAACGACATCTTTATATCTCAAGAGAAGTATCTCAAAGATTGCCTAAAGAAGTTCGTATGCAAGACTGCAAAGGCTTCACGACGCCAATGACAGCTAAACATCATCTGGGTCCCGATGACAATGGTAAAGAGTTCGATCAAAAGGTATACCGCTCCATGATTGGTTCTTTACTTTATTTATGTGCATCTAGGCCAGATATTATGCTTAGTGTTTGCATGTGTGCTCGATTCCAAGCGGCACCAAAGGAATCGCATCACTTAGCTGTGAAGCGAATTCTTCGATATTTGGCTTACACCCCAACTCTAGGATTATGATATCCTAAGGGCTCAGAGTTTGATCTGGTTGGATTCTCGGATGCTGATTATGCTGGTGACAAGGTAGATCGCAAGTCTACATCAGGCACATGTCATTTTCTGGGACGATCACTTGTATGTTGGTCTTCAAAGATGCGGAACTGTGTATCTCTCTCCACTGCTGAATCTGAATACATTGCTGCTGGATCTTGCTGCGCTCAGCTTGTGTGGATGAAACAAACACTCAAAGACTATGACATTCATCTGAAGCAAGTGCCACTCTACCGCGACAACGAAAGCGCCATCAAGATTGCCAACAACCCAGTTCATCACTCGAAGACAAAGCACATTGAGATTCGTCATCACTTTCTCAGAGATCATGTTGTGAAGGAAGATATTGATATCATACACGTCAACACTGAAGAGCAATTGGCAGATATCTTCACCAAGCCCTTGAATGAGAAGAGATTTTGCAAGTTACGGTGTGAGCTAAATATCTTGGAATCCTCAAATGTCCTGTGATCAGGCACACATCCTAACACTTATGCATATTGATGACTTAGATGTGCAACACACGAAGTAAAGTATATCTTCAATCAATGAAGACATGCATTCTAAGTGTGAATACATTAATGAGGAATTTGACTTCGGAGCGCCACGATAATTGTGCGCCATGTCTGGGTCTAATACTTCCTATACGGTGGGTAACGCCACCACCAAATGTTCTGTTTGAAGTGTTTCACTCATGGCGTTACATTTGCTATGTCTTCGCATTTGGTTTGGCTTCAATCTCAACATGTCTTCATGATTATCTTCACTATGTTGATTATATATACTAGTGTTCTGTCCTCTACAGCATTCACTTATAGCTATGTCTTCTTATTGAATCTTTTGAATTAAGTGAATGTGATCGGACCCTAACCTCTCTATGCTTTCTATCTCAAACTCTATCTCTCCAAATCATATGCATTCTCTTGAAACTGTCAAATGTCTTCTCTGCGCCCTTGTCAGCAGAAGATACAGAGACAAACATTAAGTCCGCTTTCAATGTTAATTCCTTCACCTGAAACCCGGAGAAGTGGGAACGACCACCCGACAATCCAGGCGTGAGTGGGACGTGGAACAACCTCCGATATGCTGCATGATAGCCATGTGTTCCTCAGATGTGAATCGCCAGGGGCACCTGTGATAACACTGAGCCGCCCCTGTCCCTATAAATACACGCCTCACCACAGTCATTATCTCTTCTTCCACTCTTGCACGAACCCTAGCGCCACCGCTAGCCCTCGATGACGCCGGCGACGAAGTACTTAGCTGCCGCAACCTCTCCGACGCCGTCTTCACGCCGACCGCGGACATCGTCTTCTCCGCCATCGCCGTAGGTGTCCTCCGTCGCCAAGTTAGGGCATGGACGATCGAACTGCTCGGCCTCCTCTTCCACTCCGTCTAGCAGTTCTACGTGTGGTAAATAAAACTTCCTTTTTACGACCCCTTTGATCCTATAGATTCGTCACTTTCTACCACAAGCAGTTTCTGTTCACACAAGTTGGATCTAGTTCATACTGCATCTCATAATATGCCTAGTATATTCACTTATGCTTCACAAAGTAGTTAGATTCCTCACTTGTACTGGTCCGTGGATTCGTACAAATCTGGAACCAACTCCTTATCTATGAATGAATGTCTTCGCACGATGAGGTCAATGTCTTCTAAACTGATTTATCTTCAAAATCTTCTGAGAATGCATATGACCTCTTCCCCTTCCCTCGCACCTTAATGCTGTCACAGGTACATGTCCGTGGGAGAATCCCTTGGTTCTCATAGTCTGCATTCATTTGCAGAATTCTTACAGCATCACATAAATTCTCCCGAAACCAGTTCCTGTTTGTCCAGCAAGCGAAAGCCTTTGAAGCCTTTGAACGTGTTGAAGCCATTTAGTTTGAAGTTCATGGCTGCAGAGAAATCAGTAAGGAAGGGTGGCAGACAGCATCGTGGGGGAACATCAAGAGATTTGCCTGATGACCTCTCAGAGCTTTACAAGACAGATCCTGAAGAGGATTACAATCAGCGCAAGACCCGAATCCAATGGATTCGAAGATATTGGGCAGAACAATGGTTCAAATACCGGTTTGTGACCCAGGAATATGCTGAGAAAAATGCCATCAAGCGACCGTGGGGAGACATCCTATACAAGAATCTTCAACCCAGGTCCAAAGAAGAAGCCATTGAACAAGGCTTCTATCCCTGCATGGTCCGAGGGCCACAGCCTGCAGATGCACACCCATCGTCACTACTATGGTGTCGTGACGACAATCTGTTCAAGCGCAACTTCCAGTTTGCCAAGAACTCAGGGAAGCAGAACAAGAAGTCTTTGGGATTAGACTTCAACCCTGGTCCCTCTGCTCCCTGTGCCGATGGAACTCGCGAAGCTAAACCCAATCTTCTTGGGCCCTTCTACAACTTGGAAGGTCTCATCACTCATATCGTGGTTCAAGGGACAGCCGTGAATGAGCCTACAGATGACGCTGAATCAGATGAAGCGCCTGCAGCGCCGAAGCCAAAGAAGTTGAAGCAGCCTAAAGCTTCAAAGCCTGCCTCTGCACCAAAAATCTCATGGGCGAAGCCACTGGCTACTGCACCTCCTGAAGACAATGTGCAGTCTGAAGATTTGTCACGCATCTCCAAGCCCCAGAAAGTCAAGATGCCTCTGCCACACACCGGCCAAGAACTAACAGCTGCTGCTATTCTGTGCAACGATGCCATCGATCTGTCCAGTGATGAAGATCTTGCAGATGACGCTCTTGAGCAACTGATCAAGAGCAAAGAAGAAGCAAAAATCTTCAATGATCTGCCTCTCTTTGACGTGGAAATCATCCACAACTTCATTGATGAGTGGTTTGACATGCCCAACCTCAGCTTCGAAGATCTGCAACTTCCAATTGGCCCCAGTGTCGCCTTCCATGGCGACATTGCTTCAGAGTTAGCTATCGCCCAGCGCATTGTTGAACTGAAGCAGAAGATTGACTTTGAGAAAACTCAGTTCAAGAAGCATATGGCCACGCTCAGCATGCCAGAGGTGAAGAACTTCAAGATTATGCTGCACGAGCTCAAAGAAGCCTTTCTCAAGAAACGTGCAGAAGCTCAGGGTTCTCGTGAGCGCGTGAAGAGCCTGGCTGATAAGTGTGTGCAAGGCTACAACGAGGCTGAGAAGCGCAAGGCCCTTGGGCGTCCGGGCATTGATCCCAGGATGGCTGCTAAGAAGAAGAAGAAGCCCACTGTGGCCGGACCCAACGCACCAAGGCAAGAAGAAGATTCCATTGTCTTCCCAACCAGCATGACTGGCTCAAGGCCAAAAGCCAGATCTACCGCTTCAGAGCTGAAGAAGACGAGGACTGCTGAGGCTCAAGCCAGAAAGAGGAAACATCCTGAATCCTCTGTTGCTGCTCCCTCCAAGAAGAAGCGGAAGACCAAGAAGGAACGGGCTGCTCCCACAGAGCCCTTAATTGTTGAACCCATCTCCATGGTTCGCCCTGCCACTGAACTTCAAGAGCGCCAACTGACTGTCCATGAGCCTGCTTTCACAGAGGCTCACGCAACTGAAGACTTTCCAGCAGCTGATCCCACTGCTGCTGAAGACATTGGTCACCATGACCATGTTGAAGATGATGCAGTTCTTCCTCAGATCAAGCATCAACAGGTATCATCGCCTGTGCTTACGCACAACAAACTCATCAGCATTGGTCGTCCTCTGACGCCAATTGCTCAGGATGCATCATGGGCTGATCACCCACAAGCACAAGAGGAAGATGACTTTGAGGCCCAGCCAACTCCAACTCCACAGGCGTCGCCAGCGTTACGCAGACTTCGCAAAGGACCAAGGCCTCTAGTCTCCGAGTCTGAAGCTAAAGCTGCTGAAGACATTCCGGCTGCATCAGCCAATGACACCCAAGAAGAATAACATGTCCCCACTCCCCCAACTACCGACGAAGCTGTTCTCGCGGAGAATGTGTCTATGCCCGACCCTCCAGCTCGTCAAGTGGAGGTAGAAAATCTTGAGGATGCCACCACCAACACCAATGAAGCCACTGACGCAGTCATGGCAGAAGCAAATGTGGAGCCTCCACCAACCTAAGAACCAGAAGTCAGTGAAGCAAATGATGCTACTGCTCCTGTTCATGCGCCTGCTGCTGGTCCTCAGTTTGACTATCATGTTGAGCATAGGCCTCAGGTACAGAAGCCAATTCCAAGGTTGCCCAGGTTTCCAGGTCTTGCATCAACACCTGGATCTTTCAATGTCAACGGCTTCAAAGCAGACAACACTTTCTTCAATAGCTCCAAGAACCCCTACTCAAGGGAAAGAATATCTTCTGATCAGTTCTGGAGCTATCCGCAGCGAAGCTATTACTCCTGCATTCTGTACAATCAAGGTCGCATCTTCCCACATAAGCGTCTTGACGCCGAAGCAATAGCTGATCTGCCCTATCTGGAAGAAGCTCTGGATTGCTTCAAAGAGGTTGGATTGTTCCCGTTTGTCACCGACCAAGAGCACTGGAATGAAGAGTTGCTGCTCCAATTCTATGTCACACTTCACATCCGTGGGTACAACAGAGATCCGAAGACTTGGGTCATGGAGTGGATGACAGGAAATGTTCATCACGAAGCCAAAGCCTTTGATATCATTGAGCTCACTGGTCTTCCCACTCCTGGCGATCTCTATGAACCTGGCTATCAGCTTCACAGTGAAGCTATGGAGAACATCTTTCAGAAGCCTGAACCGAACATGAGTCAGATGCTCAGTATGATGAAGCCCTTGCCATAAGATGCTGCATATCCTAAGGAGTTCTTTGTTGAAGACCTTGAGTATCTGCCAAGGACTATCTATCACATCATAAGGCGAACTCTCTGGCCCATCAAAGGACATTCTCCACATGCCAAGCTGGAAGGTGCAATGAAGACTTTGGTCTTCTATATTCTTCATGGCAAATGCTTCAATGCACAAGACTTCTTCATCCGCCAACTTGCTGCATCAGGCTCTGATCTTTTTGGCTTGAAGTTCTATGCTCCATGGATAATGCGGCTGATTAAACTCCACTCCGCTATCTCATATCAGCCATCTGCTCGCAATTATCGGATCTTTCTGCCTGATGTGGATATGTCCGTTGAAGCCATTTATCCTGAGCCTGCCAAGGAGCCTCTTAGTCTTCAGAATGCGGAGCATCAAAGTTTCTCTCATAACATTGAAGGAGTTGAAGCAGTCACCCATGTTTATCCTCTGGCTGGAACTACACGTGCACCTCATCGTGCCCTTACTGAAGCCACCGAAAGCACTATTGCCCAACGACCCAAGAAGTGATCTCGTGTTCTCAATGACCAAGAGCTTCTGGTGTCTCTTCATCAGAAACAGGATAGGCATCATGACTGGCTAAAGCGCCAAATGCAAAGCCTCTTAGTGCATGTCAACCGCATTCGCAATCTTGCCACCAAGAATGCCTTTGTTGCCCATGAAACCTCTCGATGCACATGGAAAGGGCTGACGCTTATGTGCTCTGAAGATGATCTTCAAGAGGATGGCTTCTCTGAACGCTTCAAGTTTGACTCCACACCTCCCCGACGGGCAGTGCTGCGACGAACTCCATCTCTTGAAGACTTTGAGTTCTCTTCCTCTGTGGCAACTGTGAATGCCCGAGTGATCGAGGATGAAGACGATGCTACTTCACTGCCCCCTCCTTCAGCATGCTTCGACACTGCTCCAAATTCTTCTGCACCACCGAACACCACCGATGACCCTGCTGCTTCACCTACTCCTCATGGGAACGAGTAGATGCTCTATGTATTCAAACCTTTTTGGTCGTTACTGACAAAAGGGGGAGAAGCATACGAGTTTGATAGTCTTCAAGCGGGTCCATATGGGCGGTTGCTTTATATTTTGCCTAGTGTTTACAACTCTCATTTTGATACATTTGGTTCTCTGAGTCGTAACACTTAAACTCAATGGTCATCTGCTACTTATTTGCTACTTTGTGATGCGATGATAAATTCCGCATGTGCGACGATAAATTCCGCACTTAGATCATTTTGCAGACGTCCATTTTCCATTATGCATGTCATTATCTTCACATACCTTCACATGCATAATGAATTGTCATCATAAGTTGAAGAGGATCTCCACAAGTACAACCTGCCATGTGCATTTACATTCCAAAAGCAAATTACTCATATGCACATCTTCAGGGGGAGCCCTTGCAACTTATGAAGACAATTCCTTATCCTTTACAATTTCACATATTATATTTCCCGTTGAAAACTTCAACTAGTTTGTCATCAATCACCAAAAAGGAGGAGATTGTAAGTGCATCTAGTGCCACCCCTAGCTGGTTTTGGAGTATTGACGACAAACCTAGTTGAGGGACTAATGTGTTTGTGAGAATTGCAGGATAACACAGGTAGAAGTCCCTCTTTGATTCGGTTTTCCTACGAGAGATGACCCCTAAAAATATATGAAGACATTGAAGTCAAAGGTGGTATGTGAAGATATTCACATTGAAGACCATGACAAGAGAAGACATCGCATGAAGCCTATGGAGCTCGAAGACTTAGATCTTCCGTAGTTCTTTTTCTTCTTTGTTGAGTCATAGGAACCACCGTACTGTTAAGTGGGGTCCAAGAGAACCAGTCAGAATGACTGAAGTGATGCTTAACCAAAACCTATGTCTTCGAATGAAGACTATGAGAGCGAATCTTGTCCCGAGTCGGACAAGTCAACTTTGCTTGTAGCCCAAGTAAAGTTGTCGTGTGTGTTTGAAATCTGACCGTTGGAACACGTGTCAGTTCCTTAGTGACCCAGGGTCATTTCGGACAAATCAGGTCGGGTTGCCTAGTGACTATAAATAGCCCACCCCCTACAACCATAAACGGTTGGCTGCTCAGAGTTAGAGTATGGCTTTTGTCGTTTGAGAGCAACCCACCTCGAAGCCTTTGAGAGAGAATTCCTTGCGAGGATAAAGCCCTAACCACCCAGAGCCAAAGAGTGTTAGGCATCACTTAAGTCTTCCTGTCTGTGTGATCTGAAGACTTATTACACTTGAGAACTGTGAATCCTCCAGCCGGTTAGGCGTCGCGTTCTGAGCATCCAAGAGTCATTGTGGATCGCCGGTGAACGAAGTCTGTGAAGGTTTGGGAGTCTACCTTGATGACTTACCAGAGTGATTGGGCGAGGTCTGTGTGACCTTAGCTCAAGGGAAATACGGTGATGACCGGGTGTCCTGAGCTGCGTGTTCAGGACTGGATGTCCGGGACTGTGTGTCCTCAGATTTAAATATCTAGCTGCCCTAACCAGACGTACAGTTGTCACAGCAACTGGAACTGATCTAACAAATCATTGTCTTCAACGAGTCACTGGTTTCATCCTTCCCTTCCCTTTACTTACTGATGGTCCTTGTGAAGTCATTGTATGATTGCATTATCTTTTGTCTTCATTGAGTGACTGCTTGTTCTGATTGACTTCATAATATCTTCCTACCTGATCCATACTACCTAGCTGCTACAGGTCATTGTGCTTTCACTTCATTAAATACTTGACTATGGTTTGCCTAGTGTAGTCTACCTTTCGCTGTATGGTAATAGGTTTATTTCTATCGTTTGTCTTCGAAACTTCTACATTTTGAAGACTTTCACAAAAATTGCCTATTCACCCCTCCTCTAGTTGATATAACGCACTTTCATCATGAATTCAAAAAATTGCACATACACAAACATATTCACGAATTCCTGAAATAGTTAACAAAATCGAAAAGCTCGCAGATTGAAAAAAGTTTGTGAAGTAAAAAAAGTTCATGAATTTTGAAAACGTTTAAGAAAAATCATAAAGCTCTCAGATTGAAAATATTTTGCGTAGTAAAACAATTTCATGAATTTCGAAAACGTTTGAGAAAAATCGAAAAAAGTTCATGGATTCAAAAAATATTACGAGTTAAAAAAAGTTTAATGGAATAAAATAAATGTTCATTAACATGAGAAAAGTTCGCAAATTTGAAAAACTTCATGAAATTGAAAAAAGGTTCACAGATTTTAGAATATGTTCGCACATTTTAGAGAAAGTTCACAAATTTTATAAAAAAATTAACAAAAAGTTTTAAAATTAAAATGAAATACTGAAAAATAAAATAAAATAAATCTAAGATAAAATAAAAAGAAAAACAAAATAAAAAAGTAAACTGTAGGAAAAATTTAAAATAAGAAAAACCAAACAAAAACCGGTTATACAAAGAACCAGAGAAGCAGGCAAAAACCTGGAGGGAACCTAACGCACACGCTGTAGTATACTGACACGTGGGCGCGAAAGGAGAAAAGGAAAACCGAAATGTACGTTGTTTTTTTAGAATTAAAAAAAATACGTTGGCGAAAACACAAACTCTATTGTGCTGCCGCCTGTTACCATGGATCAAAGGACCGATTGGATTGTCATTTGTAAATCGTGTGCATAGTATCGTGCATATAGTAGTGCTCATGATTTTTTTTTTGCGAGTGAACTTTGAAGAGCTGGCTACCAGCATAACAAAATGTCTGGAATCAGTGCAAAACACGCGCGACTGCAGCTGACACGTAATCATGAAAATGCGACAAAACAAATTAAAAAGAGAGAGAATAAAAGGGGAAGTGGTTGCTCCCACAACCACAAGGCCATACCAGATATTCCCTGTAGATACATCCATTTATGTGACAAGTAATTCCGAACGAAGGGAGTA